>NC_052149.1:62949832-63259643 GCF_902713615.1 Scyliorhinus canicula
GCCCCAAATTCTAGAATGTAGCAAATTCAATTGCCAATATTCCAATTTGTCAGGTGGCTGACTTTTGAAGGGACTGAAGGGGGAGCATTTTTTTGTTCAACATACTGTCTAAACAAAATATTATATGAAACTGAAATTATGAAAGTTTAACTTTTTTTTAAACCAAAAAAAAACATTTCCCATCCAAACAAAGACCAACGGTTGGCGTTTTCTTGTCTAAAGCCACTCACTCGACATCATCCACCATCCTTGGGCAAGGTTAGAGATTTTAAAACTATTTTATTTCTCATAGGACAGTGGGTATGCAGAATCATTTCCCAGAAAAGCTACTCAGCTTGAGTAAATAGAACCTTCCAGTCAAAAATAAATCAATATTTGTTGAGAAGGTGAATTTAGGATGGTAGAGATACAACAACCCTGCTTGATTTTGTTTAAGAGGAAGTCGAGAAAGTCGAGTGGACTGACTCAATCACTTTTCTTCAATGTCACCACTCTTTTCCACATCCTCGACACTGAGGCAGTCAGGATTGACAATATATGGGAACTCAGTATCCCCTCGACCCAATTTCCTATCCAAGTAACTTACCCCCCCCCCCCCCCCCACCTCAACTTGGATATAAATCACAACTCGATCATGTTACTAAGGCAATATATGGGGAATCCCTATATAAACCACTGTGGAAGCAACATCACCAAAGACTACAGTTGCTCAAGAATGTCAACCACCAAGTCCTGGGGTAACTAAGAATGGGCAATTAATGCAGATTTGCCAGCATCACCTGTGTCCCACGAACAAAAAGATAAAAAGTTGTAGTGACAGAAAATTTCATGATGAAACAATCATGCAAAGCTGGCCTCATGAGCTAAATAGCCTTTCCTCACTCAGGATTTGTTTAATGTTCTTTTAAATAGTGACATCTCAATCAATCATTCATTCATGGTCACCATAGACTTGGTGAGGCCTTGTCTTGCTTCCTGATATTGTTTGTTTCTTCTCTGCCTTTCTTCAAGTCACCTTTAGTCCACGTCTCAAGTTATCCACCCTTCCAATGTTTCAATCTTCCTCTTCTGTTTTTATCCTCAATTTCTACTTCAATTTTTGCCAGGACACGATTGTCACAGCTTTGTTTCCAATATCCATACTAGACTATCTTTATCTATCTCAATGTACTTAGCGACACTTTGAATTCCTGACTGTTACAAATGTTGAACTATTGTGAATTAAATATTGTGAATTTTTAAGGGGGAAACTGTTCGAAAAACACGTATTTGCTATAAGAAAACATTTTTAAAAACCTTTGTTCGGAAAGGGATGTATGGACAACTTGACAGTGCTACATGGCTGCCAGCCTGGCACTGCCAAGCTGCCTGGATTGCACCAACTGGTAAGGGCAGTGTTAGGTTGGTGATGCCGGCCAAGCATTATTCCCACTGCAGGGATCGGGACAGGGGGAGGGGGGTGCCTTGCCCATTTGGGTGCAGGGGGCCCCAAGGAACCCCTTATCAGTGAGTTGGGGCTTTGGAGAGTTTGGTGGTCGCGATCGAGGTGTCATTTAAAAATGACGTCATGTTTTCTTCCTGCACTGAGGAGGTCCAGTGAGTGGAGCTCCTCGGTGCAGGAAAGGGACTAAATTCAGCTTCAGCGGGGAGTTCCCCTCTGAGGCCCTGGATTAAAACAGAGCATTTCTGTATAGTTTTTGTACTAGCCACACAAGATGTTTGGGTAAACCAAAGTCTATAAGTATCTCTCATTGTGGTGAATGTAACTCCGTAATTCACACTGTATTGTATATACATGAGACCATGCATTTGTAAGCGCAGTTGTGTTGCCTGACCACTAGGGGGAGTAGCGCTGGGAATGCTTAGGGGTTTGTACAGGGCTCCACCCTTGGCTCCGCCCACGACTCCTCCCCCTGGACTGCTGTATAAATACCAATGCTCAGAGCCAGTCGTTCAGTTCAACGCGGAACAGGCTGGCTCTGTTGTAAGTAGATTAAAACCGCTGTTCATATCTTAAAGCACGTGTCTAGTGAATTGATGGTTCTATCACTCATTAAGCACAATACTGGACAGTGATAACAATTTTGGCATAGTTAATGAACATGAGCCAAAGCTGGGCTTCCTGCTTATTATCACAATTCATCATGAGACTTCTGAGCACAAGCACCAATATCAACAGCTAATACTGTGGTGAATGTGATTCACACCGGATTATAATCTGTATATACATGTGTCTATATTGTAAGTGCGGTTGCACTACCTGACCACCAGGGGGAGTAGCTCTGGGAATGCTCAAGAATTGTACTGGGCTTCTCCCTTGGCTCCACCCAGGACTCCTCCCCCTGGAGCTGCTGTATAAAGATCAGTGCCACATGGTCAGCCAGCCAGTTCACCGAAAGTTCAATGGCTAACAGGCTGGCTCTGTTGTGAGTATATTAAAACCGCTATTCTAATCCTACAAGCATGTGTCCGTAGAATTGTTGGTTCCAACAAATACATAAACACATCCATAACACAGCAGCATGCTCTAATTGGTTGTTTGGTAACAACTTCACATTCCACTTTCATGGAATGATCAATGATTAACCTTGAATCCTTTTTGTTGAAAGACTCCCATTTATTGCTTACACTTCAGCTTCAATTTGTAACTGGGGAAAGGAGCAACACAGATGCCTGGTAGAATCCAATGTAACTAGCAAGAGAAGGGACATGAAGGCCCTGTTGATCCTAACAGCCAGGTCCCATTTTAATAACGATTGGTAGCATTCTTCCTGACATATGCCCAAATTAACTACCAAGTGGGACGGGAATAGAAAGTTGAAGGCAAGGGACCACAGGTAGGACTTGTGGGAACATCAGACATCTGAAGTGTGTAACCAGCTTTGGGTGGGTGTCCTTGCTATCTGCTCAGAAGAGTGGGTCAACATCATGAATGGTAGGATCTTGCCTGTTTTCCAACAGGAAATTTTCAACAACTTGGCAATTTTAACTGCCAATCCACAATGTAGCCACCTAAGATGGACACTGGGCTACAAAATGGAGAACTGCTAAGGCTGCAGGGAGAAAACAGTCTTAGCAAGGACAAGCAGTTTGCAGAAGGATAATTAGCATTCTGCACGTACAGAAACCAGTTTGTGGCCAGGTGCAGAATCTCAGCTAAAGGTGTAAATGGTAACACGATTTACATAGTAATGAGGTGATCCAGATCCAGGCCCACACAATAGAAACATTTAGGTATGAATGGATACTTTTGAGTAGACGCCCAGACGAAACGGCACCATAGTATCCATCACAAAGAACCATAGCGACCGCCCCACCCATCGAGAAGCGACCCTCAGATTGGGGGGTTTGGAAAATATCGATTGGGAGAAGGCCCAATCGATACACAGCAGGTAGAGAACCGTCCCGAAGAGGCACGGACTTTGGGGGACATATAAAAGTAGACCCCGCACATAGTCCGGTCTGTTGTTTTTGGCTCCGGCTCTCTGCTGTTTTCATCGCTTTGCTGATACATCGCATCCTGACTCCAGTTCCATTACCAGCCGTTGAGCCACCAGCCATCGAACTGTAAGTGTCACCACAACGATCGCTACGTGATCCAGACTTTGCTAGACCCTGACGATTTTAAGACCCTGAGAGTTGCAGACCAAGAACGGGACAAAGGCCTCGCTCCCTGACCTTGCCTGTTCATGTCTAGATAAGTATTTTAGTCGTTTCGTTTAGAAGTAACTTAGTCTCTTTAGCGTATGCATGTGTATTTATTATATTTGTTGTAATAAATATCAATCGTTTGAACTTACTAATCGGTGAACAGATTTATTACTTTGAACCTGACCTTGATGTACTTGTGAGGTGTCTAAGTACGGCACCTGGCGACTCCTGAGCAGAATTACATACACAGAGCCGTAGTGGTGTTAAGCACACGGCCTTTAAACGGAGGCGTGTTAATACACTCCAATAAAACGCATAACACTCAAGTAAAACGTGCAACATTTAGTGGCGACTCTGATGGGATGCGGTTACAAGTGGCACCCCCACTCCATCGAGGACCCTGAAATTTGAATTAGAAATCTGAGTAAAGAAAAAGAAAAAAGAATCACAAGTAATCAAGGTGTTCAAACGAATAAACGTAATTCGGAAGTGTGTTTTGTGCATGCGTACGAACAGGGTTGTAAGGTAAACCTGAGAGTATTTTTGTTGCGACAAACTTTCGGGAGTTTTGTGAACGGAACATAGCGTAAGCCTTACCCGTCTCGTAAAACATAACCTCAACACCCCCTGTTCCAAATTCAAGTGAGTCAGAGAAAATGGCCATGCAGGCAATGGAACGCCTCATGAACCCAGAACGGTTTGTGGTCGCAGCGACCAGCAGTAGCCGAGTAGGTCAGTGTCCCGTGTGGGAGCTGGAACTCCGCAAGTATCTGCAAGGAAAGGGATGGCCCCTTTGGAAAGAGTTCTGTATGAATGAGGAGACAGGTCCCGGAAGTATAGAACATACTTGGTGGGAGAACCTCTCTCAAATTCATAAGAGAAACCTTAGTAAATTACGCAAGCCGATGGCAATCGTGTCCTGTTTGGCACAATTGCGAGGCACAGAGGAGGTCGTTCAGACGCTCCGGGCAGAATTAGAAGAGAGAAATTGGATGAGCAAAGTGGATGTCAGGGATATCGAGAAAGAGAATATGGAACTTAGAGGGAAGTTGGCAGAGAAAGGTAGAGAGGTGGATGATGCCAAGAGGGCACATCAGTCTTGTCTAGCCCATCTGAGCAGTTCCCAGACCCAGTACGAAAAAGCCTATCAGGACGTGCAACGCGCCGTCCTGATAAGAGAGGAATCAGAGAAGCAGGTAGAGGCTTTGCAGAGGCAATGCTCTGACCTTAAGGCAGCTCTAAGAGCACTCCATGCTGCCACCACAGAACAAAGACAGAGTACAGTTGATCATGCAAAGTGTAGAAAGCAGATTGCGGAACTGCAATCTCTGCTTTCAGTGCAGAATGGGTTCCAAAGTACTTTTGGAACACAGCTACATGAGGAGAATGCCCCAGACTGGCAGGAATTAAGCGAGACAGCGCAGCGCTATGTTCAGGGAACATGTGCGCCAGCAGCGCAGCAGAAAAGACAAGCACCCCAACCCCCCACAGATCAGATAGTTACCGCACCAATGAATCCAGTCACCACCCAAAGGAAAGCGACCACAGAAGGCGCACCCGATATTACCTACACCACCCCCTTAACTGTAAACCAACTCAGGGACGCGTGTGAGAAGATCACTCCGTTTCTCCCCACCGCAGACCCCCACCAATTTTTCGCGAAAGTGAAACAGCAGGCAACCATGTACGGCCTGGACGAGAGAGAGCAGGTTAAGCTCACGGTTCTGAGCTTAGACCAGTCCGTAGTACAGTGGCGTGCAGAGGTCTGGTGATGCCCGGGGCAAATCTTGATTGTATGCCCCAAAGCCCCACGTAAATATTTCATTAAATATCACCAAAAAACCTATAGAAAACGTAGTTGCACCCGTTCTAGAGCTATTCACTGACCTCTTTATCTTTAGAACATAGAACGATACAGCGCAGTACAGGCCCTTCGGCCCTTGATGTTGCACCGACATGGAAAAAAACTAAAGGCCATCTAACCTACACTATGCCCTTATCATCCATATGCTTATCCAATTAACTTTTAAATGCCCTCAATGTTGGCGAGTTCACTACTGTTGCAGGTAGGGCATTCCACGGCCTCACCACTCTTTGCGTAAAAAACCCACCTCTGACCTCTGTCCTATATCTATTACCCCTCAATTTAAGGCTATGTCCCCTCGTGCTAGCCACCTTCATCCGCGGGAGAAGGCTCTCGCTGTCCACCCTATCTAACCCTCTGATCATTTTGTATGCCTCTATTAAGTCACCTCTTAACCTTCTTCTCTCTAACGAAAACAACCTCAAGTCCATCAGCCTTTCCTCATACGATTTTCCCTCCATACCAGGCAACATCCTGGTAAATCTCCTCTGCACCCGTTCCAAAGCTTCCATGTCCTTCCTATAATGAGGCGACCAGAACTGTGCGCAATACTCCAAATGCGGACGTACTAGAGTTTTGTACTACTGCAACATGACCTCATGGCTCCGGAACTCAATCCCTCTACCAATAAAGGCCAACACACCATAGGCCTTCTTCACAACCCTATCAACCTGGGTGGCAACTTTCAGGGATCTATGTACATGGACACCGAGATCCCTCTGCTCATCCACACTACCAAGAATTTTACCATTAGCCAAATATTCCGCATTCCTGTTATTCTTTCCAAAGTGAATCACCTCACACTTCTCCACATTAAACTCCATTTGCCACCTCTCAGCCCAGCTCTGCAGCTTATCTATGTCCCTCTGTAACCTGCAACATCCTTCCGCACTGTCTACAACTCCACCGACTTTAGTGTCATCTGCAAATTTACTCACCCATCCTTCTGCGCCCTCCTCTAGGTCATTTATAAAAATGACAAACAGCAATGGCCCCAGAACAGATCCTTGTGGTACGCCACTCGTAACTGAACTCCATTCTGAACATTTCCCATCAACTACCACTCTCTGTCTTCTTTCAACTAGCCAATTTCTGATCCACATCTCTAAATCACCCTCAATCCCCAGCCTCCGTATTTTCTGCAATAGCCGACCGTGGGGAACCTTATCAAACGCTTTACTGAAATCCATATACACCACATCAACTGCTCTACCCTCGTCTACCTGTTCAGTCACCTTCTCAAAGAACTCGATAAGGTTTGTGAAGCATGACCTACCCTTCACAAAACCATGCTGACTATCCCTAATCATATTATTTCTATCTAGATGATTATATATTGTATCTTTTATAATCCTCTCCAAGACTTTACCCACCACAGACGTTAGGCTCACCGGCCTATAGTTACCGGGGTTATCTCTACTCCCCTTCTTGAACAAAGGGACCACATTTGCTATCCTCCAGTCCTCTGGCACTATTCCTGTAGCCAATGATGACCTAAAAATCAAAGCCAAAGGCTCAGCAATCTCTTCCCTGGCTTCCCAGAGAATCCTAGGATAGATCCCATCAGGCCCCGGGGACTTATCTATTTTCACCTTGTCCAGAATTGCCAACACTTCTTCCCTACGCACCTCAATGCCATCTATTCTAATAGCCTGGGTCTCAGCATTCTCCTCCACAATATTATCTTTTTCCTGAGTGAATACTGACGAAAAGTATTCATTTAGTATCTCGCTTATCTCCTCAGCCTCCACACACAACTTCCCACCACTGTCCTTGACTGGCCCTACTCTTACCCTAGTCATTCTTTTATTCCTGACATACCTATAGAAAGCTTTTGGGTTTTCCTTGATCCTACCTGCCAAAGATTTCTCATGTCCCCTCCTTGCTCGTCTTAGCTCTCTCTTTAGATCCTTCCTCGCTTCCTTGTAACTATCAAGCGCCCCAACTGAAACTTCACGCCTCATCTTCACATAGGCCTCCTTCTTCCTCTTAACAAGAGATTCCACTTCTTTGGTAAACCACGGTTCCCTCGCTCGACCCCTTCCTCCCTGCCTGACTGGTACGTACTTATCAAGAACATGCAATAGCTGTTCCTTGAACAAGCTCCACATATCCAGTGTGTCCAACCCTTGCAGCCTACTTCTCCAACCTACACATCCTAAGTCATGTCTAATGGCATCATAATTGCCCTTCCCCCAGCTATAACTCTTGCCCTGCGGGGTATACTTATCCCTTTCCATCACTAACGTAAAGGTCACCGAATTGTGGTCACTGTTTCCAAAGTGCTCACCTACCTCCAGATCTAACACCTGGCCTGGTTCATTACCCAAAACCAAATCCAATGTGGCCTCGCCTCTTGTTGGCCTGTCAGCATATTGTGTCAGGAAACCCTCCTGCACACATTGTACAAAGAACGACCCATCTAATGTACTCGAACTATATCTTTTCCAGTCAATATTTGGAAAGTTAAAGTCTCCCATAACAACTACCCTGTTACTTTCGCTCTTTTCCAGAATCATCTTCGCCATCCTTTCCTCTACATCCCTAGAACTATTAGGTGGCCTATAGAAAACTCCCAACAGGGTGACCTCTCCTTTCCTGTTTCTAACCTCAGCCCATATTACCTCGGAAGAAGAGTCCCCATCTAGCATCCTTTCCGCCACTGTAATACAGTCCTTGACAAGCAGCGCCACACCTCCCCCTCTTTTGCCCCCTTCTCTGACCTTACTAAAACACCTAAACCCCGGAACCTGCAACAACCATTCCTGTCCCTGCTCTATCCATGTCTCTGAAATGGCCACAACATCGAAGTCCCAGGTACCAACCCATGCTGCCAGTTCGCCTACCTTATTTCGTATACTCCTGGCATTGAAGTAGACACACTTCAAACCACCTACCTGAACACTGGCACCCTCCTGCGAAGTCAAATCTGTGCTCCTGACCTCTATACTCTCAATCTCCCGTACCCCAAAACTACAATCCAGGTTCCCATGCCCCTGCTGAATTAGTTTAAACCCCCCCAAAGAGCACTAACAAATCTCCCCCCCAGGATATTGGTGCCCCTCAGGTTCAGATGTAGACCATCCTGTCTATAGAGGTCCCACCTTCCCCAGAAAGAGCCCCAGTTATCCAGAAATCTGAATTCCTCCCGCCTGCACCATCCCTGTAGCCACGTGTTTAATTGCTCTCTCTCCCTATTCCTCATCTCACTATCACGTGGCACGGGCAACAACCCAGAGATAACAACTCTGTTTGTTCTCGCTCTGAGCTTCCATCCTAGTTCCCTAAAGGCCTGCCTGACATCCTTGTCCCCTTTCCTACCTATGTCGTTAGTGCCAATGTGGACTACGACTTGGGGCTGCTCCCCCTCACCCTTAAGGACCCGGAAAACACGATCCGAGACATCACGTACCCTTGCACCTGGGAGGCAACATACCAAACGTGAGTCTCTCTCGCTCCCACAAAATCTCCTATCTGTGCCCCTGACTATTGAGTCCCCAATTACTAATGTTCTACTCCTTTCCCCCTTCCCTTCTGAGCAACAGGGACAGACTCCGTGCCAGAGGCCCGTACCCCATGGCTTACCCCTGGTAAATCGTCCCCCCCACAAGTATCCCAAACGGTATACTTGTTACTCAGGGGAACGACCGCAGGGGGTCCCTGCACTGACTGCTTCTTCCTAGTCCCTCTTACAGTTACCCATCTATCTCCAGTCTTTGGTGTAACTACTTCCCTGAAGCTCCTATCTATGACCCCCTCTGCCTCCCGAATGATCCGAAGTTCATCCAGCTCAAGCTCCAGGTCCCTAACACGGTTTTTGAGGAGCTGGAGTTGGGTGCACTTCCCACAGATGAAATCAGCAGGGACACTGACGGCGTCCCTCACCTCAAACATTCTGCAGGAGGAGCATTGTACTGCCTTCCCTGACATCACCTCTAGATTTAAAAAAAAACAAGAAGAAGAAAAAGAAACGAAGAGCTTACCTGATATTCCCTCAAACCCTGCTCCCGGTGAAAGGTAAGCAAATTTAAAGGCACTCACTCACCTTCACGACAGGCCCCAAGCTGCCTCTAGGTCATCTCTAAGGTATAGGACGGCTGCCTGAGGTTAAATTGCGCTGTAAGAGTTAGTCAATTTCCCCTTAGCGCTGGGATTCTAGGGATATTGTTCTCTTCTTCAGTCATTTTGCTTTGCAGCAATAGGTGAGATGTTATGTCTCGAAAGTTGTGCCTCCCTCCTCTGCAACCCCCATGGAGAAGGATTAGAGCAGCAACGTCATGGAAATACTGTTATGACCCTTGTGGAAACAAACTACAAACAACCCAACTAAGACCAATATACAAGACTTCACTTTTATATTAGCAATCACACCAAAATCAACGTAAATTAAACATGAATTAACAGGAAAATTGCAATGATATGACCGATAAATTACACATAGCAGATACAAAGACATATCTCACACATTTCTCAGTCAGCCCATTCAGCATGTATCGCATTCATTTCAGCCACAATATCCTTCAAAACGTTGAACTTCTTCAAATCAAATTCCATCTTCATTTCTCTAAAGCTTTAGCACCAAGTCTCATCAAACACCGGCATTACTTCACCCAATTTCCACAAATATAATTTTCACAGTCGACACATTTCCAGATCCCTTCTTCTTCACAAAACCCTGGTCATGTGGGGCCTGTTTGTGCACTATGCCAGTGCATAAAGGGTCCCCAAATCCAGATATAAAGCTCTGTTCAAGATCCGAGCTCCAGCAGCTTGCAGTCAAGTAGAACATAGAACATAGACCAGTACAGTACAGCACAGAACAGGCCCTTCAGCCCTCGATGTTGTGCCGAGCAATGATCACCCTACTCAAACCCACGTATCCACCCTATACCCGTAACCCAACAACCCCCCCCCCCACCTTACTTTTTAGGACACTACGGGCAATTTAGCATGGCCAATCCACCTAACCCGCACATCTTTGGACTGTGGGAGGAAACCGGAGCACCCGGAGGAAACCCACGCACACACGGGGAGGACGTGCAGACTCCGCACAGACAGTGACCCAGCCGGGAACCGAACCTGGGACCCTGGAGCTGTGAAGCATTTATGCTAACCACCATGCTACCGTGCTGCCCCTGTCTCTGAGAATCTCCCATTTATAGGACCCTGGGCTTTAAGTATAAAGGGTAAGAGGGCAAAAGTTAAGAGGCCATGATGAATCTTCATAAAATACTGGTTCTGTCCCAAATGGGTGCCCCTGGCCCAAATGTCAAATTCTGGGCACGACAGTTTAGTAAGTTGACAACTATAGAGAGGGTGCAGAGAAGAGTTTAAAAATGGATCAAAAGATAAAGATAAAGAATAAATAAAACTCACCCATGGTGGCATTGATTGCCGTCGATTCGGGAGAATTCGCACCCTTTTTGTTCACGCTCCAGCCGCCGAGTGCAAAGCCGCCTCTTCACCAGCGGCGACCACGGTGCGCAGGCGCACTCCGGCCGACCGCGGTGCGCAGGCGCGCTCTGGCCGACCGCGGTGCGCAGGCGCGCTCCGGCCGCCCGCGGTGCGCAGGCGCGCTCTGGCCGACCGCGGTGCGCGCTCCGTTCTCTTCACGCTGCTGCCCCCATCCAATCGATGCCCGGGGCCAGCGCACCGTCGGCCCCCCCCCCTCTGCACGCCACTGCCGTAGTAGCAGCCCTCCCCGACCCACAGAACGTTGGCGGAGGCACCCTAGAGGAAATGCACACCTCCATTTTAGATGCCATAGGGTATAACCGAGGTGACCCAGTCGAAGGTCTAAACAAGTGCCGACAAAAGAAAACAGAGCATCCCACAGCATTTGCAGGAAGGCTGTGGATTTTAACGCAGTTTTCGGCGATTTAAATAGAGCACATTTGAACCGTGAAAACATGGTTAAATGGACGCGCACCATAATTTCCCATGGCACAGATGCAGGACATCTAGTTATGACCCCTCAGAAGAAGCCCACAATGAGAAATGGGTCCTGAAAAGATTGTCCCGCGCTTGGGAGCAATCAGTTCAGGGCAAAGGCAAAGTAAAGTCCCCAGAGGAAGCTCAGGCTGCAGCGGACATTCAAGCAGTGAGAGCGCACCAAAGCCCCGCATGGGTAAATGAAGGAAAGAACAGCCCTCCACAGAAGTCGCTTGAATGCTACAACTGTGGCCAGTTAGGACATTGGGCTAAGGAATGCAATGCACCCCAAAGATTGCAGAGAGGCCAGCAGACAGGCACTCTGAATAGAAACAAAGCATAGCCGATTCATAGTATAGGGATACAGTCAGGACAGACCAATGTGGACGGAACGGACTGACGGTGTTCGGGCTCCCCCACTTGGGTCTGTGACACTCTTTGGGATCAATCCGGAAGACCGGTAGTCACAGCTAAGGTTAGAGGGAAGCCCATAGAGTTACTTTGGGACACAGGAGGGTCCCGCACCACGATTAATTCCACCACCACGGCACAGGCAGACACGTGGCCGACCACCTCCACCATCACACTTAGCGGTTTTACAGGTAACTCGCAGCAGGGACACATTACAGCACCCGTAGCAATCCAGCTAGGGAACATTTCCACCAGACACCCAGTTGTTTTAGTAAATCTTACCCGTTCAGCAGAACACATACTGGGGATAGATTTTATGAATGCCCATAGCCTGTCGTTCGACCCAGTTAACCAGTGTGTCTGGCGAATGGCAAGATCAGACAGAGCACCCGCTACTCTCACAGTAGGAGAGTACGCTAATCGGATTAGCGCAGTAGGCGACTATTCATTTGACCTGACTACACTAAACACGGACAGACAAGTAAAAGCAGTATTAAACAAATACAGTAAGAAGTCTTACAACACCAGGTTAAAGTCCAACAGGTTTGTTTCAAACACGAGCTTTCGGAGCACGGCTCCTTCTTCAGGTGAATGGAAAGGCTTGTTCCAGAAATGTTTATATAGACACAGTCAGAGATGCCCCGGAATGCGAGCACCTGCAGGCAATCAAATCATCAAAGATGCAGAGAGAGAGGTAACTCCAGGTTAAAGAGGTGTGAATTGTCCCAAGCCAGTTCAGTCGGTAGGCCTCTGCAAGTCCAGGCTTGTTGGTGGGGGCCGAATGTAATGCGACATGAATCCCAGATCCCGGTTGAGTCCGCATTCATGCGTGCGGAACTTAGCTATAAGTTTTTGCTCAGCAATTTTGCGTTGTCGCGTCTCCTGAAGGCCTCCTTGTAGAATGCTGACCCGGAGATCAGAGGCTGAATGTCCTTGACTGCTGAAGTGTTCCCCAACTGGAAGGGAACAGTCCTGCCTGTTGATAGTCGCACGATGCCCGTTTATTCGTTGTCGCAGTGTCTGCATGGTCTCGCCAATGTACCACGCGGAAGATCGCAACAAATACAGGACAGCATTTGCCAGTCACCGGCACGACTGCGGCAGAATGACTGGACAAATTCACGTTACCGGACCTGACCCCCCCGACCACAGAAACAATACAGATTTCCCCTAGAAGCAGAGGGAGAAATAGAGAAGGTAATAGGTAGCTTATTGGAACAAGGGGTGCTTAGGACAGTAGCCTCGACCAATAATGCCCCTATTTGGCCAGTGAGAAAGCCCGACGGATCATGGCGTCTGACCATTGATTATCGGGAGCTCAATAAAGTAACCCCAGCAGTAGCCCCCAAGGTAGCAACAAGTCCCGAGACCATGCTCAAACAGGGACTCAACTCCAAATTTTTCACGGTATTGGACATTAGCAATGGCTTCTGGTCAATCCCATTGGCAAAGGCGTGCCAGTACAAATTTGCCTTCACGTTCAAAACACAGCAGTATACGTGGACATGCCTTCCACAAGGATTCCACAATTCCCCCTCCATTTTCCACCGACTGCTGGCGAATGGTTTAGAAAAATTTTCCCGCCCCGAATGTCTGGTACAGTATGTGGACGACCTACTACTGCAGACAGACACAAAGGCAGAGCACATTACGCTTCTGGCCGAGCTCCTGGAACTTTTAACCGAGATTGGATGTAAAGTTAACCCAAGAAAGGCCCAGATTTTGGAAAATAAAGTGATGTATTTGGGTACAGTCATCACACACGGCAAACGCGAGATCGAATTCAAAAGAATTGATTCGATTGTCAAATTGCCCCTTCCCCAGAATGTTTCAGCCCTCCGGTCGTTCTTAGGACTGGTTGGTTATTGTCGGAACCACATCGATGGATTCGCGACAAAGGCAGCCCCACTCTCAGACCTCCTTAAGAAAGGAGCCCCTTGGGAATGGCTTCCGCAGCACACAGAGGCTGTGGAAGAGTTAAAGAAAGCCCTGAGCGCAGCACCCGTGCTACAAGTCCCAGACCAACTCTCCCCCTATGCAATAGAGGTAGCGAGCACAGATCTGACCCTCTTGGCCGTGTTACTTCAGGAACGGCACGAGCAGCTAAGACCAGTGGCTTATGCCTCCCGACTTTTAGACCCAGTAGAACAAGGATTCTCAGCCTGCGAGAGGCACCTCCTTGCAGTTTTCTGGGCAGTGCAATACTTCTCCTACATTACCGGACTCAACCCCATCACCATTTTGACCAAGCACACCCCCACACAGTTACTCCTAGACGGTCGACTGAAGGATGGTTCAGTTAGCCAGATTAGGGCAGCTAGGTGGACACTACTTTTACAAGGACGCGACATTACGGTAAAACGGACCCGGACACACACATTTTTAGCCGACAACCTCCAATATCCAGGACAGCCCCATGAATGTGAAATTTTAGCACCCCTACACAACACAGGACCCTTCATAGCGAAAACACCCCCCAGGAAGATAGGAAACCCAAGACAAAGCCCCCAACACACAGACACGTGTGGCCCACTAAGGATATACGCGGACGGTTCATCCACGGTTTTAGATGGTGAGCGTATCACTGGATGCGGCATCTATGTCGAGGACGCGCAGGGTCACGCACTCGAAGAAATAGCACTAAAATTGCCAGGTCACTTAGGCGCGCAGGCAGCAGAGCTCGCGGCCATAGCTTACATCATGGACCACCCCGATTCTTTCCCCAGCCCGGCGGACATATATTCGGACAGTCTATATGTCTGCAACAGTCTGACAGATTTTCTACCCCTGTGGAGGACACAAGGTTTTGTCTCCGCAGACGGGAAACCCCTTCCATCAGCCCCTTTACTCCGCCACATTCTAGACAAAGCGAAGGATAGGACCTTCGGCATTATAAAAGTTAGAAGCCACCATAGGTCATCCCCCCCTGGGAATGTAAAAGCCGACGCACTGGCTCCAGGCGAGGACACTTTTGGACACCCCCAGCTAGCGCACCAGCTAGCGCCCCTGTGAGCGCAGTTCAAGTCTCACAGACTGACATTAAGGATTTTGCAGAAGCACAGAAACAGGATGAGGATCTCAGGGAGATTTTTAAAGGCAACTTTGTGCCTCAGTATGATAAGTTTAGACACGCTCTGACCACACATGAGGGTGTGATCATCAAGGACCAGCTTTATGTGGTCCCGCAGCAGGACAGAAACCAAATGATTGCCTTGTTCCATGACGGACACGGACATCAAGGGATCGACACAACCACGAGGCACCTCAGGCAGCTCTGTTGGTGGCCTAACCTAAGGACCGATGTAACCCATTACATTGAGAATTGCCTTATTTGCGCCCAGAATAACCCGGAGAGGTATTCCAAAAAGGCACAGCTTCGGCATACTCGACCAGTTAATGGCCCCTGGACAAACCTCCAGATCGACTTTATAGGACCATTGCCCCTTGTAGGAATGGCTATAAATACGTTCTGGTGGTAATCGATACTTTTACCAAATGGGTAGAGGCATTCCCCTCACGAACGAATACAGCTAAGACAGCTGCAAAGATCCTGACCCACCACATCTTCACGAGATGGGGTTTACCTAGAAGTATTGATTCGGACCAGGGATCTCACTTCACAGGACGTGCCATGAAGAACGTCCTGACCATATTCGGCATCAAACAAAATTTTCATATTGCGTATCACCCACAGTCCAGCGGGATTGTAGAGCGCATGAATCGGACACTAAAATCGACCCTTAGAAAAATGGTTCAAGAGAACAATTCTACATGGGATTCAGTACTCCCATTTGCACTCATGTTTATCCGAAATACGGTTTCCACATCTACAGGTTTCACCCCACACACACTCATGACCGGACGCCCTATGAAAAGTACAGAATTCCTTTTAGGACTGGACATGACTAGCCCCGAAGTGACGGCCCTCACCCATGAGAAAGCTGTTAAAGACCTAGTTGAGACTGTGAGGTCTGCACAGATCGCAGCCGCAGTTCAACTAGGGAAACGGCACAGACAAAGCACAGCCTGCTTTAATAAGAACGTACACCCCACAGAATTCCAAGTTGGGCAACAGGTAATGCTATCTGTATATAACCCCAGCAGTTTTTTGGCACCAAAATATTCCGGCCCGTATTCAATTTCGGACAAAATTAGCCCCTCAGTTTACAGGATAAAATACCCCAACGGAAAGACTGCGTGGTTCCATATTAACCAGCTAAAGGCATATGGAACACAGTCTAACCGTGCACACCATGTCCTGCTAGATGCAGCAGAACACCTCGCCCCGCCCACTAGAGACACGTTTCCACCATCCCCCTCACAGACCAGTTCTTCATCGGACTCGCCCACGACTCCGCCCACTGACCACGACAGACCACGCCCCGAAACGCCCACAAGCTGCCGCAGCAGAGACAGCGATACAGACACTGACTTTGAGGACAGCCACAGCACACAACCCTACAGCCCACACTGCAGCGACTATGACCCCGACTCCAGTGACCCCATGGAAGTCACCTATATCAAATATCCAGACCCATCACCCGACCCCGACTACCCCGACAATGCCCATTCAAGTTTAGACCCAACACTTTGGCACAGGGACAATTCGTACAGACTTGTCCGTAATGACGAAAGTGACCCCCGGTCACATAATTACAAAATTGCATGCCTGATCCACACAAGGGTGTGGGATCCGGGAGAGCAGGACGACACGGTGTCTGAATCCCGATACGGCAACCCCTTTGTGACCCTGTTCACAGAGGCAGAGAAAAAGTGAGGTGTCCAGATGATGTAAAATAGGAACCGCTTGAGGGAAGCGATATCCTTTCTGATGGAACCTGCACGTATGTTTTGTTTGTGAGTTTATGTTTGTTTGTTTTAAATGTTAATGGTTCAGTTGGAGGTTGGCCACCTTCTTTTCAGCTGAAAAGCTTGTGACTACCTCGCACGCACTTTAGCTTGTCCGCCGAAACCTTTGAGAACTTCGGTTCCCAATCCAATGGTTTGATTGGAGATCTTTTCAGCTGTAAGGCTTGTGACCGCCTTAC
Organism: Scyliorhinus canicula; assembly: GCF_902713615.1. Taxonomy (NCBI): domain Eukaryota; kingdom Metazoa; phylum Chordata; class Chondrichthyes; order Carcharhiniformes; family Scyliorhinidae; genus Scyliorhinus; species Scyliorhinus canicula. Next base: position 62,966,738 of record NC_052149.1, read on the forward strand.
ACGCACACTAGTTTATCTGCAGATACCTCTGAGAACTTCAGTTGTATCCTCTGGTGAACCGACACGGTTCACGACTTGTTCCCTGTTTTTAGATGTTGGAGCATCTTGGCTCCTCCCTTGTTTTAGGTGCCGCTCTATTCGGTGAATAGAGGCTGCAAACCCACGGTAAACACATTCTTGCCCGTTCATTCCAGGTTACTCAGGCAGTGGAGAAACGGCACTGAGGACCCGCCCTGTCTGAGAACCCACTTTGGTCAGCCAAGCTCGGGTACGGCACAGCACGCCTTACCCGGGGATTCCATTCAAATCGTACCCGTAGCGGCCCATACGCAACCCATTCGACCTTTTGTTTCAAAATTTGTTTTCATTTTTCGTTAGGCAGCCCTTAGGCCGCCATCCCACATGCTATTTACATCCAGGAACATTCGGATGGTAAATTTGCAAGGCCTGCGAGACGGCTCGCAGGAGGAAAGTTGTTAGGTGTATTCTGTTCCTAAAAATTCGCTTTTGAAAAAAAAAAATGAGGGGAGTCACAGGGTGTGACTTGGCCAGTCATTTAATGGGTCAATTGGAATGAGAGGACAGATACACTAGCAAGTATGGATATTAAGCTGTGTATTGACAGATACTGTGCTTGATCCCATAGCTTTCGAAGGACGAAAGAAGGTTCACGGCAAGGATCGGCCATACAGGAGGAAGAGAAAGAGAACGAAGAGAAGACCATGATGGAAGCCTACCTATTACTGTTAAATGTTATATTTGTACATGTGGAAGCAAGTCACGTTTCCCCCACAACCCCCGCCGTCAATGTTTCCCTCACACCAACTCCCCCGTGCTCAGCTCTGATCAGCAAAGTTCAGACCTGGTGCACAAGATTTATGACATGGTATTCAATGTCGTACATGATTGAATCACTGCTAGTGATTGCAATCCTCTGCGTAATTGTACAGACCCTCAGGTTGAGGAAGTGGAAAAGGAGAGCCTCCCGTTCCTGCCCCTCAACCGTTTACGGAGTTCAATCCCCTATTTTCGGTTTCCACCAATCCCCCCAGCCCCTCAATGAATAAAGCACTATGTTAATAAAGGATACCCATGTATTATATTGTTCTGAACTCGACTGCCGAGTCAGAAAGTGATATGTAATGTGGTGTGAATGGATAAGGTTTTTAGACTGTAATAAAATGCTTAAAGTAAGATAAGGATAGTACTTGTGATAGGTAGAGGTTCCCGGTTATTGGTAATGCATGTCCCCTTTGACATAGCGCCAAGTAGAAATGTCAGATAAAAATTTTTCTTCCCATAGTTAAAGACAGAGTAGACGCACAGGAACTTGCTGAGGTCAGGGAACCCAAAGAGGGCACCCAGAAGCACTCGAAGCAACGTGCATAGGTGATCCTTCACAATTTTATTGTGAGGATCACAAGGAGGGAATGTAGCCACCTAAGATGGACACTGGGCTACAAAAAGGAGAACTGCTAAGGCTCCAGGGAGAAAACAGTCTTAGCAAGGATAAGCAGTTTGCAGAAGGATAATTAGCATTCTGCACGTACAGAAACCAGTTTGTGGCCAGGTGCAGAATCTCAGCTAAAGGTGTAAATGGCAACAACGATTTACATAGTAATGAGGTGATCCAGATCCAGGCCCACACAATAGAAACATTTAGGTATGAATGGATACTTTTGAGTAGACGCCCAGACGAAATGGCACCATAGTATCCATCACAAAGAACCATAGAGACCGCCCCATCCATCGAGAAGCGACCCTCAGATTGGGGGGTTTGGAAAATATTGATTGGGAGAAGGCCCAATCGATACACGGCAGGTAGAGAACCGCCCCGAAGAGGCACGGACTTTGGGGGACCTATAAAAGTAGACCCTGCACATGGTCCGGTCTGTTGTTTTTGGCTCCGGCTCTCTGCTGTTTTCATCGATTTGCTGATACATCGCATCCTGACTCCAGTTCCATTACCAGCTGTTGAGCCACCAGCCATCGAACTGTAAGTGTCACCACAACAACGATCGCTACGTGATCCAGACTTTGCTAGACCCTGACGATTTTAAGACCCTGAGAGTTGCAGACCAAGAACGGGACGAAGGCCTCGCTCCCTGACCTTGCCTGTTCCTGTCTAGATAAGTATTTTAGTCGTTTCGTTTAGAAGTAACTTAGTCTCTTTAGCGTATGCATGTGTATTTATTATATTTGTTGTAATAAATATCAATCGTTTGAACTTACTAATCGGTGTACAGATTTATTACTTTGAACCTGACCTTGATGTACTTGTGAGGCGTCTAAGTACGGCACCTGGTGACTCCTGAGCAGAATTACATACACAGAGCCGTAGTAGTGTTAAGCACACGGCCTTTAAACGAAGGCGTGTTAATACACTCCAATAAAACGCGTAACACTCAAGTAAAACGTGCAACACCTTGCTATCTGCTCAGAAGAGTGGGTTAACATCATGAATGGTAGGATCTTGCCTGTTTTCCAACAGGAAATTTTCAACAACTTGGCAATTTTAACTGCCAATCCACCAGTGAATCTACTCAAGTTTGACTTTATGGTCAGTTAAATTAAGGGTTATCCTTAATTGGGGAAAAAGAGCATTTGGTATGAAAGAAAAAAGTACCTCCTTGGAGGCAACTTTAATAACGAGGGAGAGAAGGGAATTTTATTTGCATATATGCCCTTAGAAAGTTATCAAATGTTGATCAACAACTTAAAAAAACAGACTTAGCTCCAAAAGGTTGTTGACACAAGAACAGCCCTAGCATGCAAAAACAAGTAGTTACATGGACTTTGTACCTTAAGCAATAAGTACACAAGCCATCCATTCATTTGTGTTGGCACAGAAAACATCAGTATATGAAGCTTGAAGAAGAAACTCCAAATGCTAAAGGCATCAAATTTGAAATGTTTACGTTAAAAATAAGTCATTCTGGTTTGAGCACTTTTAAACTTCACTATGAATAGATTTTTAATCTAAAAAAGGAGGAAAAGTAACAATTGACTATTTAACAGATTAGCTCGCTCTAATCGCTCCAGGGGAGGAGGTGGCGTTGTGGCATTGTCACTGGACTAGTAATTCTAAGACCCGGCTTCGAATCACACCATGCAGTGAAATTTTAATTCAATAAAAATCTGGAATTAAAAGTTTAATGATGACCATGAAACTATTGTCCATCATCATAAAAATCCATATGGTTCAATAATGCCCCTTTGGGAAGGAAATCTACTGTCCTCACCTGGTCTGGCCTACATGTGACTCCAGATCCACAGCAATGTGGTTGACTCTTAATTGCCTTCTGAAACGGCCTCAGTTCAAGGGAAATTAGAGATGGGCAATAAATGCTGGCCCAGCCAGCAACACCCACATCCCATGAATTAATTTTTAAAAAACAGTTCACAGAAACACTTAACTCCACCCTAACTGTTCCCCATACAATTCATTATCTGTCATAGAGGCACACTTTTCACCCCTGAACCTTCTCTGCTCATTTTGGCACTTCCTTCCATCAATCCTCAGGCCAAAACTTCTTCAGCTGTATCATCAATGACTTCATATAATAATCTTTATTATTGTCACAAGTAGGCTTACATTAACACTACAATGAGGTTACTGTGAAAATCCCATAGTCGCCACATTCCGGCACCTGTTCGGGCACGCAGAGGGAGAATTCAGAATGTCCAATTCACCTAACAGCATGTCTTTCGGGACTTGTGGGAGGAAACCGGAGCTCCTGGAGGAAATCCACGCAGACACGGGGAGAACATGCAGACCCCGCACAGACAGTGACCCAAGCGGGAATCAAAGCTGAAACCCTGGCACTATGAAGCAACAGTGCTCACCACTTTGCTACCGTACAGGTTTTCACAGTGTCTCAGGATCCTGCCAGGTGTTTACAGGGTTTCACAGTGTATCAGGATCCTGACAGGAGTGTATGGGATTTCACAGTGTATCAGGATCCTGCCAGGTATGTACGGGATTCACAGAGTATCAGGATCCTGCCAGGACTGTACGGGGTTTCACAGTGTGTATCAAAATCCTGCCAGGTGTGTATGGGATTTCACAGTGTATCACAATCCTGTCAGGTATGTGCAGGATTTACAGTGTCTTAGGATCTTGTTGGGTGTGTACAGGGTTTAATAGTGTATCAAGATCTGTTTGCTGATGATTGATGTTCAGCTTTATTCACAACTCCTCAGATAATGAAGTTGGCCATACGCTCCAGCAAGACCTGGACAGTACTCAGAATTAGCCTGATAAATGACATTCAGACACCAAAATGCCAGACAACGACCACCTCCGACAAAAGAGAGTCCAACCTCAGCTGTTTGATATTCAATCACCATTGGCAAAATGTCCCATCATCAACATCCTGGAGTCACCACTGACCAGAAACTTAACTGAATCAGCTACAAAAATACTACAACTGCTGGACAGATGTTGGGTATTCTGTGATGAATGGCTCGCTACCTGACTCCCCAAAGCCTTTCTGCAAGGCACGTATCAGGAGGGTGACAGAATATTAGATATGAACTGTAGCAACTCACAAAGACTTCCTCAGCAGCATCTCAGAAAACTGTAACCTCTGCTACCTAGAAGGGCAAGGGAAGCAAGAACATGGGAACACCACTATCTGCAAGCACCCCATCAAGTCACACACCATCCTGATTTATGGTGAGACAATGGCATGACAGTAAAGATGCTAGATTAATAATCCACAGGCCCAAACTAATGCTCTGAGGGTAAAGATTCAAATCCCGCCAAGGCAGCTGATAGAATTTAAACTCAATTAATAATCTGGATTTGAAAAGCTAGTCTCAATAATGGTGACCATGAAACTATTGCCTTTTTTGTATTAATTCATGAGATAGCACAATCGCTTCACAGCTCCAGGGTCCCAGGTTCGATTCCGGCTTGGGTCACTGTCTGTACGGAGTCTGCACATCCTCCCCGTGTGTGCGTGGGTTTCCTCCGGGTGCTCCGGTTTCCTCCCACAATCCAAAGATGTGCAAGCTAGGTGGATTGGACATGATAAATTGCGCTTAGTGTTGGGTGGGGTTACTGGGTTATGGGGATAGGGTGGAGGTGTTAACCTTGGGTAGGGTGCTCTTTCCAGGAGCCGGTACAGACTCGATGGGCCGAATGGCCTCCTTCTGCACTGTAAATTCTATGATCTATGATATGGGCATCAGTGGCAAGATTGCATTTATTGCCAATCCTTAATTGCCCTTGAGAAGGTGGCAATGTGCTGCCTTCTTGAACCGCTGCATTCAATGTATTATAGGAGCATCCACAGTGCTATTCGGAAGGAAGTTTCAGGATTTTTGATAGTCGTAAAACCCATGGTTCGCTAATGTCCTATCGAGAAAGGAAACTTGAAGTTCTTACCTGGTCTGCCTTACATGTGACTCCAGAATGACAGCAATGTAGTTGACTTTTAACTCCCTACTAAAATGATTGAGCAAGCCACTCAGTCCAACTGCAATTAGGGATGGGCCACAAATGCTGCCTTTATCAGTAATGCCACAAAATAACAAAGAAAAAATAAATATCGCCATTCCTTCATCATTGCTGGTCAAAGTTCAGAAACTCCCTCTCTAACAGTACTGTTGAATTACCTACTGTGCCGATTGCTGGGCTTTAAGAAAGCAGTTCACCACCACGTTTTCAAGGATGAGTATGGATGACCTTGCCAGAGATGGCCACTTTCCATGAAGGGATAAAAAAGATTCACTCCATAGCCTCCTCAAGCCCTACAATCCTCCAAAATCTCCATTCTCCTCTAATTCTGGTCTCTTGCGCATCCTAGTTCTCTCTGCTGCACATAGGCAACAGTGCCTTAAGCTGTCCAGATCTGAGAATTCTCTCCCTAACCCTCCCAGTCTCTACTTTCACTCCTCCTTTAAGCCACTCCCCAAAATCCACATTTTTGGCCAAGCTATTCGCCACCTGTCCTAATATTCTCGTATGTGACTTGGTGTCAAATTTTATTTGAAGCACCTTGAGATGGATCTTTACATCGACAGTGCTATACAAATACTTGCTATTGTTTTGGGTATTTTTTTAATATAAATTTAGAGTATCCAATTCTTTTTTTTTCCAATTAAGAGGCAATTTAGCGTGGCTAATCCACGTACCCTGCACATCTTTGTGTTGTGGAGGTGAGACCTACGCAGACACGGGATGTCCAAACTCCACACGGACAGTGACCCAGAGCCGGGATCGAACGCAGATCCTCAGCGCCATGAGGTAGCAGTTTCATCACTGTACCGCCCTGTTTTGGATATTTTACAACATTAAAAGCATTATATAAATGCTAATTGTTATTCCCATCGCTTCATTGTTTTCATTCTTTCACAGGATATTGGCATTGCTGGCAAGGTCAATATTGTCTTTGATAAGATGGTGGTGAGCCACCTTCTTTAACTATTGCAGTCCATGTGTTGTAGGAACACTCACAGTGCTGTTCGGAAGGCAGTTCCTGGATTTTGACCCAGCAACAGTGAAGCAACAAGTCAGGATGGTATGTAGGTTGGAGGGGAACTTTCAAATTGTGATGTTCCTATGCAACTGCTGCTCTTGTCCATCTTTCTAGATGGTAGCGGTTGTGGGTCAACAACAAGTATTTGTAGGTTTGAAAGGTTCTGTCTGAGGTGCCTTGGTGAGTTGCTGCCATGCATCTTGTTGGCGGTACACACTGCTATTGCTGTGCGTTAGTGGCGGAGGCACTGAATGTTTAAGTTGACGGATGAGCTGCAGGTTACTTTGTCCTGGATGGTATCAAACTATTTCATCCCATTCCTGACTTGACCGTTGTAGATGGAGGACAGGCTTTGGGGAGTCAGGAGGCAAGTTAAACGCTGCACAATTCCTGGTCACTGACATGCTCATGTTGCCACAGTATTTCTACAGATGGTAGAGCTGAGTTTACAGTCAGTGAGAGTACTGAGAAAGTTGATGGAGGGAGATTCAGCAATGGTAACGCCATTGAATGTCAGAGAATACGTTAGATTCTCTCTTAAATAGCAAATTATTGCAGACGTTGGAATCCTAAGCAAAAAAGAGAAAGTTGGAAAAACTCAAGTCTAACTGTATCTGTGGAGAGAAATATTCTCTCGTTAGAGATGAACATTGCCTGACACTTATGGTCCAAATGTTACTTGCCACTTATCAGCTCAAGCCTCAATGTTGTCCAAGTCTTCCTCCATCTGCATGCAGACTGCTTCAATAACAGAGGAGTCGCAAATGGTACTGAACATCACGCATCATCAGCGAACTTCCTACTTCTGACATTATGGAGAAGGTCATTGAGGAAGAAGGCGAAGGTGGCTAGGCATTGGACACTGAGGAACCTCTGTAATGATGATTGGCCTCCAACGACCACAACCATCTTACAGTGTGCTAGGTATGAGTTAAACTGGTGAACGTTTCCCCTCAATTGCCACTGACTTTTTTTGCTACGCATCCTTGATGCCACAAGACTAAATACTGCCTTGGTGTCAAGGGAGTCACTCTCACCTCCCCTATTTAGACCAAGGCCAGGAGCTGTTCTACAGAAGGGCCATTTAGACCCAAAGATGTGCAGGTTAGGTGGATTGGCCATGCTAAATTGTCTTTAGTGTCCAAAATTGCCCTTAGTGTTGGGTGGGGTAACTGGGTTATGGGGTAAGGTGCTCTGTGCTCTTTGCAAGAGCTGGTGCAGACTCAATGGGCTGAATGGCCTCCTTCTGCACTGTAAATTCTATGATAAAGACCCAACATGTTAACTCTCTCTCCACAGATGCTGCCAGATCTGCTCCAGCACTTTTGTATCAGGAGCTGTTTGGCCCTGCCAGAACCTAAACTGAGCAGTGAAGGTGATTGATGTGCGAGTGTCATTTGCTAATGGACAGGACATACCTGTGACATTTGCACATTGTCAAGTATTTTGTCTAGTCTATTTTCCCTTCCCTCTGCCATTCACTGCCTCCTTTCATTCTGTTTCGATATGACCGAACTGTTGATATACCAGACGAGTAGCATGGTGGTTAGCATCAATGCTTCACAGCTCCAGGGTCCCAGGTTCGATTCCCGGCTGGGTCACTGTCTGTGTGGAGTCTGCACGTCCTCCCTGTGTGTGCGTGGGTTTCCTCCGGGTGCTCCGGTTTCCTCCCACAGTCCAAAGATGTGCGGCTTAGGTGGATTGGCCATGCTAAATTGCCCGTAGTGTAAGGTTAATGGGGGGATTGTTGGGTTACGGGTATACGGGTTACATGGGTTTAAAGTAGGGTGATCATTGTTCGGCACAACATTGAGGGCCGAAGGGCCTGTTCTGTGCTGTACTGTTCTATGTTCTATGTTCTATGAGGTCACTCAACCCCTACCCACATCATTGCATTAATGCAAAGATTGCAACTCTCACGCCTGATTCCGGCTGGAACTCCGGATCTTGAAAATTGCCACCAGAGGCCCAGTTTTTGCAACAACATTGGAGTGTACAATGAATGAATCTGAAGCATTGTAAAATAGTGGCAATGTTCAGTAGGTTAGGCAGCATCAGTGGAATTGTGATCTCTCCACGAATACCTCCCGACCTGCTGAGCATCTGCAGCAGTTCCAGTTAATATTTCATATGTTCTTTTCCTGGGACAGATTCGCAGAGTGGAAACTGAGCTTGGCACTATGACCCCCAACCAGCTGGCTGGCTGACTGCTGACAGGTTCACATAAAAGAAATGAGACCCAGAAATGTAAGTTAAAGAAGCGCCGTCATTAGGGGCGTTTTTGGTGGTGCTGCAGGATTTGTTCCGATGTACTTGATGGTGAATGGGAGACTAGGCAGCTACAGTGCTTCAGGCCAGCTCCATCCGGGCTCTTGTCCCAGTGTGCACGGCGGCTTCGGGCCGTCACCATGGAGACGGTGGTGGGGCGGACGACGTGTGTTTGGGGGGGGGGGGGGGGGGAGATAACCCGTCCACCTCAGAATACAGCCAGTTCATCAGTATGGTGCCAGAGGCAATAGGAAGTGTTAGTATTACAAAGAGTTTTAAGACGACATTGTAATGTAATGACTGCGACATACCCGCTGGCCCTGCTCTTCCTCTGCTGATTCCTAAATAAACTCAATCTGCCGCAACTACGGAAAGCGGATAGACCCAAGTGGACTTTGTCCTGTGATCATCCCACTCGAATCTGTTAACCGGTTGTGTGTGGAAAATTAAGGGTCCCATTTAGTGATGTGCACTCTCTCTTAATTATTATCCAAATTCTTGGAGGATGTTTCTTTTTGCGAGTTTTTTCTCCGTGGACATTTTAACCTGCCCTGGCCTCTGTGTGCTCTTTCCATCACAGCTCAATTCGATTCAGACCAAGACTCAAACCTAGGAATTCCCTGATGCTTTTGCTAATTGGTCTATCAGGGGAACCTTTTTTGTTGTCTCAGCAATATGGATAATTTATACTTAGAAAAATAAGCAGTTAGGATGTTTAAATGTATTCATTTGTAAGTTGTGGTGTCACAAGAAAAATTGAGGGACAGCCTGCCAGCATAGTGGTTCATATGAGAGAAGAGGGGGATTGCGGGACACCTTGCCAGGGTGGTGGTCTGTATTAATGGGGGGGGGGGGGAATGCTCTGCTGAGAGTGCATGGATGGGAGAAAAGTGGTTGTGCATGCAGCCAGGGAAGTGGGACTGGACTGATACACAGCAATCAGTTTAATAAAATATGGTTGGTCACCCCTGATGGCCCTTGAGTAAGTGGCGGTGAACCTTTCTTGCCAACATCGTTTTTCGGTATGGAGGTCAATAACTTTGACCCAACGGCAGTAAAGGAATACAATTATTTCCAAGTATGGATGGTGTGTGAATTTGAGACTTGGAGGGATGGCCTTTGTGCTCAATGGTCGACGTCGCAGGTGTTGAATTTACCGTTGAAGAAACCTTAGTGAGTTGCTACTGTGTTTTTAAGGGATAAACATTAACGTTTTAAGGTGGCAGTTATAGTGTCAATCAAGCAGACTGCTGTGTTGAGGTGGTGTTAAGCTTGAGTGTTGGAGATGCACACACTCGAGAAGTCGGGAATGATATTGAGCAATGTGCAATCATCAGCAAATATCCCCACTTCGGGCCTTATAATGGAGGGAAGGTTTTTAATGAAGCAGCTAAAGGTGACTGGGCTGAGGAGATTGCCCTGAGGAACTCCTGTAGATGTGTTCTGGCGTGAGATCTTCAGATTCCAACAACCATAATCATCTTTATTGCTAGGTATAATTCTAACCAGTGGAGAGTTATCCCCATTGACTTCAATTTTGTGAGGACTATTCTGCGACATGCATTGAGGAGTCTTGAGAAGCAGCCGCAGATGATGACTTAAAAAAGTGGTCCTTAGCTGACAAATCGTGACCGTCGTGTTTATCATTTTGGTACTGCAGTGAGGAGACATCACACTCTGTTCCCGCACAAGATAAAGGCAGGTGTCTCAGCCCAGGCCCTCCTCCCGGTGCTGTGTGCAACCTTCTTCACACACTGATGGTGAGCAATTAGTCACTGGACAGATCCGTCATGCCTGCATTTCGATGGGACTTATCACTGCTACCAGAATGTCCTGGGCTGGCGTCACAGAATTCCATCATTCTCGCAAAGTGCTCTCAGTACCTTTGAGGTGCGGCTGGACCCTCATCTCATCACACATCTGTGTCCGGTGACTCTGGTCCTGAAGGATTCAACTCACGAGGAATGTCATAGGGTCAGAAATTAAGGTTTCCCCACTGCACCACCATGATATGACTCTGTTCATTGAGCACAAGTGAGCTACCATCAGCCAGGCAGGAGACAGACATTCACACATGGTCCATGGGATCTATTGAATTTCCCCACTGTATGTTATTATCCTCCTGGAATGTAGGGACCACTGGAAAACGTGGCTGGAGAAGTAATAATAGGAAACAAAGAAATGGCAGACAAACTGAATAGTTACTTTGCATCAGTCTTCACAGTGGAGGACACCAGTGGGATGCCAGAGCTCCAGGAGAATCGGGGAAGAGGTGAGTGCAGTGGCCATCACTAAGGATAATGGTCTGGGGAAACTGAAAGGTCTGAAGGTGGATAAGTCACCTGGACTGGATGGACTACAAAAGAGGGTTCCAAAAGAGATAGCTGAGGAAATTGTGGAGATATTGGTGGTGATCTTTCAGGAATCACGGAGGCAGGAAGGGTCCCAGAGGACTGGAAAGTGGCTAATGTAACACTGCTGTTTAAGAAGGGAGGGAAGCAGAGGATGGGAAATTATAGGCTGGTGATCCTGACTTCAGTCATTGGTAAGATTTTAGAGTCTGGGTTATTAAAAAATGAGATTGCAAAGTACTTGGAAGTGCATGGTAAAATAGGACTGAGTCAGCATGGCTTTGTCAAAGGGAGGTCATGTCTGACAAATCTGTTAGAGTTCTTTGAGGAGGAAACAAGGAAGTTAGACAAAGGAGAACCAGTGGACATGGAAGTGCAGGGCCCCATATCGGCAGCTGGAACTGCGTGAACTACTCCGGGACCCTGCAAGCCCCCTTCAAAACAGAGAATCACTCTGGATTTTCTCCAAGAAATTCCAGACCGATTCGCGCCCGTTTTCTCGCGGGCGAGGGGACAAAGCCCCATTTTCAGAGAATTCCACCCCTTGTTCACGATTCTCTTAAGGTTAACGTGCAGGTTCAGTCGGCAATTAAGGCAAATGCAGTGTTAGCATTCATGACAAGAGGGCTAGAATAAAAGACCAGGGATGCACTTCTGAAGCTGTATAAGGCTCTGGTCAGACCCCATTTGGAGTATTGTGAGCAGTTTTGGGCCCCGTATCTAAGGAAGGATGTGCTGGCCTTGGAAAGGGTCCAGAGGAGGTTCACAAGAATGATCCCTGGTATGAAGAACTTGTCGTATGAGGAACGGTTGAGGACTCTGAGTCTGTACTCGTTGGAATTTAGAAGGATAAGGGGGGATCTTATTGAAACGTACAGGATACTGCGAGGCCTGGATAGTGTGGACGTAGAGAGGATGTTTCCACTTGTTGGAAAAACTAGAACCAGGGGACACCATCTCAGACTAAAGGGACGATCCTTTAAAACAGAGATGAGGAGGAATTTCTTTAAATCCGGGGAACTCTTTTCCGCAGAAGGCTATGGAGGCCAAATCACTGAGTGGCTTTAAGACTGAGATAGATAGGTTCTTGATTAATAAGGGGATCAGGGTTATGGGGAGAAGACAGGAGAATGGGGATAAGAAAATATCAGCCATGATTGAATGACGGAGAAGACCCGATAGGCAGAGTGGCCTAATTCTGCTCCTATGTTTTATGGTCTTATGGGCATCCGTTGTGTCTCCATGACAGGAGCCTTATTATATAGAAGAATATAGAATCCCAACGGTGCAGAAGGAGGCCATTCAGCTGATCAAGTTCTCCACGACTCTCTGAAAGAGTACTCTACCTAGGCCCACTCTCCCACCCTATCCCCATAACCCCACCTAAGCCGCACATCTCTGGACATTAAGGGCCAATTTAGCATAACCAATCCACCTCACCTTCACATCTTTGGGCCGTGGGAGAAAAACAAAGTACCTGTAGGAAACCCACGCAGACACGGAGAGAACGTGCAGACGTCACACAGCCAGTTACCAAAGGCTGGAATTGAACCTGGTCCCGGGCGCTATGAGGCAGCAGTACTGGCCACTGTGCCTCCCAGTGTATGTGCACTGTCACCAGCCAGAAGCAAGTCCAATGTTCACAGATGCAATGTGAGGATATATGGGAATCAGGAGCAAAACTCTCCATTGGTTGGAATCATACCTGGCACAAAGGAAGGTGGTTGAAGGTCAATCATCTCAGCTCCAGGACATCACTGCAGGAGTTCCTCAGGATAGTGTCCTAGGCCCAACCATCTTCAGCTGCTTCATCAATGACCGCCCTTCCATCATAAGGTCTGAAGTGGGGATGTTTATGGATGACCACACAATGTTCAGCACCATTTCAGATAATAAAGCAGCCCATGTCTAAATGCAGCAAAGCCTGGACAATATCCAGGCTTGGGCTGACAAGTGGCAACTTACATTTGCGCATCACAAGTGCCAGGCACAACCATTTCCTACAAGAGAGGATCTAACCGCCGGCCCTTGACATTCAATGGCATTACCATCGCTGTATCCCCTACAATTAACATTCTGGGGGTTACCATTGATCAGAAACTGAATTGGATTAGCCATATTAATACTCTGCTTACCGGGGAAGGTCAAAGGCTAGGAATCCTACGGCGAGTAACTGACCTCCTGACTGCCCCCCCCCCCCCCCCCCCCCCCCCCCCAAAGCCTGTCCACCATTTACAAGACACAAGTCAGGAGTGGAATGGATACTCTCCACTTGCTTGGAAGAATGCAGCTCCAACAACACTCAAGAGGCTCGACCATCCACGACAAAGTAGCCCGCATGATTGCTCCATCTTCAACAAACATTCAAATCCTCCACCACCGACAAACAGTAGCAGCCGTGTGTACCATCTATAAGATGCACTGCAGTAACTCACCAAGGTTCCTTAGGCAGCACCTTCCAAGCCCACGACCACTACCATCTAGAAGGACACGGGCAGCAGATTCCACCATCTGGAGGTTCCCCTCCAAGTCACTCATCACTGACTTGGAAATATATCGCAGTTCCTTCACTGTCTCTGGGGCAACATCTTGGAACTTCCTCTCTAACAGCACAGTGGGTGTACCTACATCTCAAGGACTGCAGCGGTTCAAGAAGGCAACTTCCCACCACCTGATATGCAATAAATGCTGGACTAACCAGCGACGCTAACAGTGCGTAAATGCCTTAAAAAATGTCTTCACCATCGCTCATGAATGTTGCGCCTATGAGGGCATCCCGTGCTTAGGTGCCTCATCTGACGTCGTAATGGCCTCATGGTCATCATCCTCGCCTTCGAGAACCTCATCACCGTCATTGCATTGACAATGTCCTCGTCGGGGAGATGTGAAGTTCCTCCTCCGGCAGCTCCTCTCCTCATTACAATGCGAGGTTGTATTGGGCGCAGCAGGCAACAAAGATGCATGACAGCCTCTGTGGGCTGTACTGCAGGGTCCCACCAGAATGGTCCAGGCACCAGAATCTTGTTTTCAACATCCCAATGGCTTGCTCCACCATGTGCGGGTTGCAGCATGAACCTCGTACATTCTCACTGCTGCGCTCTGAGGCTCCAAACAGGCATCATCAGCCACATCATCAGTGAGTAGTCCTTGTCCCCGAATAGCCAAAAATGCAGCCTCTGTTAGTCCTGAAAGATGTCAGGGATCTGTGAGCAGCTGAGAAGGTAGGAATCGTCATCACTTTCAAAAATACTGGAAGTGGATGCCCTCCGAGTCACATGGTGCCATATCTTGCAGTAGGTGGCATATGTGACCAGCCAGTTCCTTGTATGGTGATATGCCTATGGGCTATATCATAGACGGATGGTGTGCGACCTCCAACTAGCAGGTGGTGGTGCAGGCACACCATGCGGTCTCGAGATCAAGGTCATGTGACCAGTGACTTGCATAAAAGGGGAGACACATGAAATGAAAATGAAAATCGCTTATTGTCATGAGTAGGCTTCAATTAAGTTACTATGAAAAGCCCCTAGTCGCCACATTCCGGCGCCTGTCCGGGGAGGCTGGTACGGGAATCGAACCGTGCTGCTGGCATGCTTGGTCTGCTTTAAAAGCCAGCGATTTAGCCCAGTGAGCTAAATCAGCCCCCATCTGGCCATCATCAGAAGATTGCAGAGGGTAATAAGACATACAAGTGAATGGTCGGTGCTCGGTTCAGTTCCAGTAGAGTAACGAGCAGACTCCATGATAACATGCTCTGTAACAGATTGCTATCTTAGCACACAAGATTCAATTAATGATCCTGGATTGGACAAGTCTAGGTGTTTGGTGGATTCCTTCGTAAGGTATAGAAGACCAAACACAACACCCTTGACACATGCAGTATTTGACGACAGTTCTCGGTCATCTGCATGAATGACAAACGCCCTCTCGACCCCGGGTCTAATATTGTATCTATGGCTAATGGCTCTCAAGGGTTCCGTGTGGAGGAAACTCTGTCGCTCCTTGCTCTTGAGGGTCTGCTCTTGAGGGTTCTGCTCCTACTTTTGGTGAATCAAGCGCCACCGTTGCATTTGTCTCTGTCTTCTATACTGCTTGTAAGCAATAAGGCAGACTGCGAGATCACCAGGCTCCACCTTCCTGATGTCTCATCACTGCATATCAAAAAGAGAAACGCGACGGTCACCATTTGTCAGCTAACGATCACTTTTTCAAGTCATCATCTGCGGCTGCATCTCAAGACCACTCTATGTCGCAGAGTCCTGGCCATCATATAGATAATGTTTGATGTACATGATGGTACCAAAACCCCCAAGCATCACCCACAACAAATGACTGAATAATGACAGCTTCTGCCACTGGACTACATTCTGAACTGTCATCTCATGCACAGTTGTACCAAGGCCTTGCTCTTTGCTTAAGCCATGAGGGACAATGTCAATGTGTACTTTAACATAAAGCAAGGAATTAGGAGCGCACCCCTCAGCCAGTGTTCCATGTCCAACTGTTGCCTTTTTTACCTGCTATAAATATGGCAATCAGTAAGGTTGCCCTTGTTTCTTTAGATCTCAATATTAAATTGCTCAAAGTTGCCAGGTATCAAATGATACCACCACAAGATTCAACCGGGTATCGATCAAAGAGTCAAACACCAGTTAGTTCAAGATCAATGATACTTTATTTACACGCTCAATTAATCATGCAACATAAACACTACTAGTTAAACTACACCTATCAACTATGACAACCTGTACTTAACTTCAGGCACCCGCTTAGGTCAGAGGAACAGTGGCCTTTGTTCGAATCTGGATCTACTGGGTCTGGAGAAGTAACTGCTGCTCAGCTAGGCTCATCCGTCTGGTAGTGGGCGTTGAACTTGAACTTGCTTCTGGTGGTGCTGCAATTGGAGGTAGACGTTGCCGGAGCGCCAGGTCCAAGAGAGGTTGAACACATGGCAGTGTCTCTCTTTACCCTTGGGGAGTTTCACGCTCTTTTGGGCGTTCCTTATGTTTGGACCTCATTAATTGGGTAGTTCTTGATCACTGTATTTGTTTTGAACCAATAAGGGGGCAGGTGCCTTGATGGCTGGGTGTGTCTTGAGCGGTCATTGACCCTGTTGTTGATGCTTCCTGAGTAAAGGGAGTGGCTCCGAAATGTCTGGGATTGTATCAGTTACTCAAGTCTTTTGTCTTACGGAGATGGGCCATCGAAATGCTAATCGGTTGGGGGTTTCAAAGCTGTCTGGATTCTTTGTTCACAAATATACATTCAGGCTCTGAGCCTGCCTGAACCTTGAATTGTTCACATTTCCCTTTATATTTTGCGAACGTCCATGTTTCTTGTCGTAAGTGGCCATCCCACGTGGCTACACAACTTTCTAAGGAATCCTCAAGCTTGCCCAGTCACCCAATGGTTTTGACAAACCACAGCACCTATTGGATTTGAAATGAAAATGAAAATCGCTTATTGTCACGAGTAGGCTTCAATAAAGTTACTGTGAAAAGCCCCTAGTCGCCACATTCCGGCGCCTGTCCAGGGAGGCTGGTACGGGAATCGAACTGTGCTACTGGCCTGCTTGGTCTGCTTTAAAAGCCAGTGATTTAGCCCAGTGAGCTAAACCAGCCCCTTTTTTGACTTGGAAGTCTGTGCATGAGAAGGAGCATCAATCACCGGCACTCTCTGATTAGTTTTGCTTGAGTGGGCACAATTGCGTACCTAGCCTGACTCCAAGCATGCCAATTGAGCTCAAATTAAATGATCCCAGCTGCAAAAGAGTCTGCAATCTTTGACATGTTTTCCCATTTGTCTGGCAGTTTTTTTCATCCCCATCTTATGCCCCTGGGGTTTGCTTCCCTCCCTTCTCTTTTGCACTATTGCCCATGCCACAGCACCACAAGGCAGCCATGAAGAAGCTGAAGCTGTTGTGGAGACTTGCCTGTGACAGCCCCACCCCTCCCACCCGTCCCGTCCCCCCCCCCCTCCCCCCTCCGCCCTCCGCCCCACACCACCACGAGTGCCGCACTAGGTTGTGTATATTCACTTCCGAGTTCCCCTTGGAGTTCAGGTGGCCAGGTGCATACCTTTAAAGACCTGTTGTAAATTGCACTAATGTGGGATTTAAATTGGCCACGGGAACGATTCCGGCTTGTGGCCACTGTAATGATATGCAAATGTATTATAATGACATCCTCAACATTCGATGGTCGGAAACACTATTGCTCGGGGGAGGGGACGATTGTGTCCTGGATTTACGCCGCCAGGAAAGACGTTTAGGACGTTCTCATGATACCTAGCAATCGCCTCACCGAACACAATCACCCCAACAAGGCATGGAAAATCAGACCATTGTAGCCCATTGGTTTAAAATTTATACTGTTACAGTCAGGGGAGACATGGTAGGCTGGTTCCCCCTTTTTCCACCTCTTGCCCAACCGGAGACTGATGTGTTTTAATGAGAAAAAGGTTTTTTTAACCCATTCAGTGTGGTAACTTGCAGTAACAGAAAAAAGGCAAGTTTGCGCCTAAATGCCTCAGAAAAAACATGTTTATATTTCTGAACACTCAAATGTATTCACAACAGCACCCATTCACACATGCACAGACACGCCATCACATGAAAATGTGATTACAAATGTGGTAACATATACTTAAGTCTTAAAAGTCCAAAAATACACTTTAATAATAATCTTTATTAATGTCACAAGTAGGCTTACATTAACATTGCAATGGAGTTACTGTGAAAATCCCTTAGTCGCCGCACTCCAGCGCCTTTTTGTCCACGAAAGAAATAGGGGTTATGAGTTTCCATGAAAGATTTGCAGTGCTTACTACAAGCTAGGTTTCTCTGGTTTCACTGCAGTTCACATGCTGTAGTGAAGCTCTGGTTATGTTCTTCAACTTGGTAAGGAAAAGCTAGCTTATACTCTGCTTGCTGATGGATTTTAGTAAGGGTCCTTTCTGGTCTGGAACTGTTCCCTCTGGGCCTCTGTGGCCCTGGCTGCTCAAAGAATGTTTCTTAATAAATGTTCTTTATCAAAATCTGGTTTCTGTCAGGTGACCATTGTATCTGTTATCCATTGTTCTCACAAGTAGTCTCTGACAACTTGGGCATTGAACACAATAGTGTGAAATTTCACCCATTTTCATCTCCTTGCGATAAAAGGGTTTCTTCTCACACCCATTCTGTAGAATTCCATTCCTTAGCCAATAAGTCTGCAGGCCCATTGTACACCAACATCTCCATTTATTTGGACATAGGCTGCCAGTAAATACACAGGAAAGGTTTGTTGCATTTTAATGCCTTCTCAATGAAATGTCCAAAAAAGTTTGTTTGCATTTTAAGGTCCTGTTCAGACAAGCAGGCTAGCTTCCGAACTTGGGTGGTTCCATGTATATTGGCAGAACAGAAAAGAGGTCACCTCCAACTCCATTTTGTTTCAAAGCAGAGTGCGCATTTTGTTTTCATATGTCAAGTGTTCATTTTCCATGACTTTAACTGCATGGGTGTGACAGTACCATAGATCTGTTGACGTTTTGTGCAATACACAAGGAGCTCCATGCTGATTCTTTGCTGTTACAATGCAAAATTAATTCTGCTTTCAAATAGTTCCATATGTTCCACTACTTCAAATATTTATCCACGTTTCCATCAACAGGTCTAGTGGCTTCAACCACTCCCTGTGGCAAAGCATACCATGCTCCAACAACTTCCTGCATAAATAAATTAATTTTAATCTCTTAGTAACAATTTTAAATCAATATATGTTATTCTGCAATCAAAGGAAATAGTTTGTCTTGTACATTATATCAAACTTTTTCATGAGTTTTAAATTCTCTATGAAAATGTCTCTGCTCTATTGCAAATAGTTCCGGAATCTTCAACACTATCTCCTGTCAACACAAGATGGCTGCCAATATCCAACTGAACCTGGTCCACGCATACACAGAGATATAATAGCATCACTCCTGTCAGTGGGATAATGCAACAAGAATCCAGGACCAACATCAATTTCAGAGAATTTAATCCCCAGCGTGAACACAAAATCCCCTCTCCTTGCCTGTGAAAACTCACCCAGAAGTTTAGGCTGTCAAGGTGATGAACACCCCCTGCAGTTGAGGAGCGCCGAGATTAATGTGACTGGAGGGAAGAGCACAGTTGGGTGAAGATCAAGATTGGATTGGTAATGAGAGTTCAGGGGGAAGAGGGTTCATGGGTCTACTTTACAGCCAGCAGGGTCAATTTCTTAGAATTCTATTGGTTGCTTTGTGAAACATGATTCTAGAACCGTGAATATTAATTTATTTGGCATTATACATTGAAATTGAAACAATGGACTATGTTAGGGTCACATGCAATTATACTATTATAGATCAATATTCTTAAAACAGTTTGTATTACATTAACTGCCCAATTTAATGGGAATTTCTTCCTGTCTCAAACACCTTCCGACTCAGGTGGTCAAAGGCTGTTCGGAGATGTGACTGGACCTCAGCGGAGGGTGTCAGCCTAGTCTTTACAACAGTTACCCGGCAGGTAGAAGAGGTTTTAATCTTCCTAACTTTTTCTAGGTAACTACTGTTGTAACCAACTGAAGTTTGCAGTTTAAATTGCATTTTCGGATAGTTCCCAGCACAGGGCAATTGCCCAGAAAAATCTTTTAAACCCTGGCCAGAATAAAACACTAGAACTGTGTGTGCATGACGTTGGCAACACAGGCAGCCTGTCTTAAATCCCTTAACTATTATTTCCTATTCTTGCCAAATCTACACTTTATGTTCTCTGTGGCTTTAATGCTGTTTCTATATTGGGATGCTCAGTATTCCAGAATGTCCTAACTGTAGTTTCGCCAATGGCATAGTAAAAATTTATCATAACTTAAAGATGTTGACTTTTTTAAGGCCTTTTTTTTACCTGTACACTCACTTCCAGTTCTTTTTATACATCACTTTTTTTAAAAATTGAGTATAATCTCATGTTCTTTGTTTCTTTTCCCAAATTAGATAATTTCACATTCATCCACATATGAATTGCATCTGCCTTTCTGTTCATTTCACCAACCTGTGTTCCTGTGCTTTTTTTTCTGAGGTCTTTCGCTGTTTGGTAAATGTCTAACTAATGAATCATCAGCAAATTTCAAGACTGCACTCCCTAGTCCCAAGACTAGAACATAGAACATAGAACAGTACAGCACAGAACAGGCCCTTCGGCCCTCAATGTTGTGCCGAGCCATGATCACCCTACTCAAACCTACATATCCACCCTATACCCATAACCCAACAAGCCCCCCCTTAACCTTACTTTTATTAGGACACTACGGGCAATTTAGCATGGCCAATCCACCTAACCCGCACATCTTTGGACTGTGGGAGGAAACCGGAGCACCCGGAGGAAACCCACGCACACAGGGGGAGGACGTGCAGACTCCACACAGACAGTGACCCACCCAGCAATATCAGACATTGGTCACGGTGCTCAAGATCTGACACAAATGCTCCCTGCAATATTTTATATTTATTTTCTCAGTAAATCACGGTGAAATGATCAAAGTCCATAACAGCCTAAAATATGGCATTCAAGAATAAATATAGCAAATTCTAAGTTGTTTTCCTTTAGCTATGATCCTGTGCATCTTAACTACTTCTACCCCATTTCCTCAGCTTCTGGCTTTACCTCCTTTGACAATATCATGATCCCTCTTGTTCTGATCTTCCAACCTGCTCACTCCACATTTTCAAAATCACCATCCATTATTTCTGCCACCTGCAACATCATCTCACTACCAAGCACAACTTCCCCACCCTTCTCAGCTCTCCAGAAGGATATTTCCCTTGAGAGTACCTCACTCATTCTTCTGTCGTCTTGACTTCTGGCTGTCCTTAACCCTGGAAATATCTTGTGCAACCATAGCAGATGTGACACCTGTTCGGATCCCTTTACCAAGCTTATTTTGATACACGTTATTAGGTCAGCTCAAACTGGCGTTTGAATTGTATGCTTAAGGGAAGGAACCAAGCCAACTTTGTACAAACCCAGATGGTATAATTTGTTCTGTTAAGTGCATGCCAGCCAATTAATCTAAACTCTGGCAACCAATGGAAAAATACTTAAATGGCTGAATATTTTCATTGAACTGAGATTCCAGAAGGTAATCAAACCAGTTGAAAGCTTCACATGAAAAAATAAATAGACCTATCAAGAGCAACACTTGTAAGAACAAAACTGTTAAGTTCATAAACAATTTATTTACAAATTGCTAAATATTAGATTAGGATTCTTACTATGTCCAGCAAAGGAGTGACATAGAAGCCGTTGTACTGTATTGTATCAGTGTTGCATTATTTGCTTGTCTATCAGTTATAAAATCTAAGGATGAGGTATGAAGCGATATTATAATTTCAAAGGCCCAAGTGAGATTATATGGAGACATATTACAGTCCATTGCCTAAAAGCAATTACTAAATGGAAAAGTTTCTATTGGTGCATTATTAACAGCCTTCCATAGCAAGTATAGACACTCAAAAGGTATGAAGGCCCTTTCAAATGAGAATGATGTATAATGTGAGAACTGAAATAATCTGGAATAAAAATAATTTTTAAAAGATCTCAATATTTAGTATGCAAATTTGGTTACTTAAAATTTTCACCTGTATGATCCTCATCTCCCTTATATCTTAACATGTCTTTGCTGAGTCCCACTCTGACTCTTCGTTCTTTGGAATCAACAAACTCAGTGCAAACCTTCTGGTCACTTTGAAGTCCAGCGGTGTGAAATGACTTTGCAACTCATATTTTATCTATTTTCATGGATCTTTTCCGGCCAATTTCTCCTTTTCATTTCATTCCCCCTATCTCCCCATTTTCATAGTTATTTTTGTAAGTATTTTTCCATGGCGTATAGGGATGGCAGTGATGTCGTGGTATTGTTGCTGGACTAGTAATCCAAAGAACCAGAATAATGCTCTGGGAACCCATGTTCGAATCCCACCACGGCAGATGGTGAAATTTGAATTCAGTAAAAATTTGGAATTAAAGTTCTAGCGCTGACCATGAAACCATTGTTGATTATCATAAAAATTAGTCCGGTTCACAAATATTCTTTCGGGAAGGAAACTTGTAATCCTTACCTGGTCTGGCCGACATATGACTCCAGACCCACCGCAATGTGGTTGACTGCCCTCTGAAATGGCCTAGCAAGCCACTCAATTCTAAAGCAATTAGGGATGGGCAATAAATGCTGGCCCAGCCAGCAATACCCACATCACATGAACAAATTTAAAAAAATGTCCTTTCATGGCTTTACTTGACTTTATGTGGAGATACGAAAAGAATAAATAAATGGGAGTTTTTTTGGACGTGGTACTGTGCAAAAGGGTTGTGGTGCCTTATTACCATTGATTATTAACAGAAGAAGATCAAGAGGCTCACAGCGAAAGAAGCAGCTAGCCAGCCTTAAAGACTGGCTTAACCAGAAATCCAACAATGAGGTCATCCACTGTTGCTATGATCAGAATAGAAACCATGCTATTGCCACTTGGAATGGCAATTAGAAAATGAGAATGTTGCTTTTTGATGTAATTTTCTTCTTTTAAATCCTTTTTGTTGCATCACCGAGGTTAGCTTAATATGTCTTTAACCTCTTTCTAGATAAGTAAAGATAATGGGTGCCAGTTGGATGGACAGTTGGCTTGTGGTGCAGAGTGAGGCCAACAGCACGGATTCAATTCCTGTACCGGCTAAGGTTATTCAAGAAGGCCCCGCCTTCTCAATCTTGCCCCTCATCTGAGGTGTGATGATCCTCAGGTTAAATCATCACCAGTCAACTCTCTAAGGGGAGAGCAGTCTATGGTCATCTGGGACTATGGCCACTTTACTTCCAGATAGAAAGAGACGTAGTTTAGGCCATGAAACTCACAAACCAATAAGATGCATTCTTGACCATTGCCTGTTCATTTTACCCCTGCCACTTGATTTAGTCACTTTTGTAAAGCAGGCATTACCAAATTATCCCCCCTTCGGCCACTCCTAGAGCCCTCTCAACTACACATCACAAAGCCTTGGTAACTCAGTCCTCTTTGTTGGCATAGAACATAGTATAGTACAGGCCCTTCGGCCCATGATGTTGTGCCGACCATTTATCTTAATCTAAGATCAACCTAACCTACACACCTTCAATTTACCGCTGTCCATGTGCCTGTCCAAGAATCGCTTAAATGTCCCTAATGACTCTGACTTCACCACCTCTGTTGGCAGTGCATTCCACGCACCCACCACTCTGCGCAAAGAACCTACCTTCCTCCAATTACCTTAAAATTATGTCCCCTCATGACAGCCATTTCTGCCCTAGGGAAAAGTCTCTGGCTATCCACTCCAACCATGCCTCTCCTAACTTTGTACATCTCTATCAAGTCGCCTCTCTTCCTTCTTCGCTCCATTGAGAAAAGCCCTAGCTCCCTCATAAGACATGCCCTCCAGTCCAGGTAGCATCCTGGTAAATCTCCTCTGCACCCTCTCCAAAGCATCCACATCCTTCCCATAATGAGGTGACCAGAACTGGACACAATATTCTAAGAGTGGTCTAACCAGGGTTTTATAAAGTTGCAGCAAAACCTCGAGGCATATGTTGCTTTGACCTGTTTCAAATTTGTCATTATAAAGGTGGGAAATGAAAGTCCTCTACCTCAGAGGGTCGTGGATGCACCATCATTAAATATATTTAAGGCTTCCATAGACAGGTTTTTGGTCTAACATAGAATCAAGGGATATGAGGAACAGACAGAAAGCAGAGTTGAAGCCTAAGATCAGCCATGATCATATTGAATAGCTGGCTTGAGGGGCCAAATTATTTTTTCCTGCTCCTATTTCTGATGCTCTTTAAGAAAGGAAAGAAAGTATTTATTTTTAAATTATATTTGCATTTTAAAAGAAACTTACACTTAAATTAATTGTTAATTTTGTATCAGAAAGGTTGATTGGCAATAATTAACACTTAACAGGCAGCACAGTGGCACGGTGGTTAGCACTGCTGCTTCATAACACCAGGGACCCAGGTTTGATTCTGGCCTTGGGTGACTGTCTGTGTGGAGTTTGCACATTCTCCCGCTGTCTGCATAGTTTTCTCCCACAGACCAAAGATACACAGGTTAGGTGAATTGGTCATGCTAAATTGCCCCTCAATGTCAAAGATGTGCAGGTTAGGTGGACTAACCATGATCAATGCATGGGATTACGGTGATTGGGCAACAGGTGGGTCAAGGTAGGGTGCTTGTTTGGAGGGTTGGTGCAGACTTGATGGGACAAAAGGCCTCCTTCTGCACTGTGGAGATTCTGTTTATTGTTAAAAAGGTACTTGCCCTTGTAATGATAAACCTTAAATTTCTGTGGTGAGTTGAGTTCATATTTGCAGAGCACGTACAGGAACTTTATGTCATTCAGTGGATTTTAATTGTGAGACAGACATCCTGATGCCATTTTCATGAAGTTAGCAGTGGAATGACAATTTGGGCATCAACTTCTGGCAGTTGGTATTTTATGGCACATCCACTTCTCACCTGAAATTTCTGCACTGCTCACACATAAATAATACTGAGCGCCATTAGTCACACTGTATTTTGACAACATAAACCGGGACGTAGTCTTTTTTTCCTCAATATTTCACATTGCATGACCTGGTAGGTCCACCAGGTCAATTGATAGGTTTAGTGTGTGGGTAAACATGTTTTCTGTTTTTTTTGTGTGCTAGTATGTTTCTCATTTTCAACCAACACAGCTGGTTGGCAACAAAGAAAAAAAAGAGTCAAATGTGGACGTCTTTCCCTGTTAGTATACAACCTCTCCTTTGGCAAGTCCTCGGCTGTGCCTCCTCATGTCAACACATGGACCCAAGCTAAAGCTTCAGAGCAACTCAGAGGAGTTGACCCCTTCCCCCTCCGTCATGCGGTGTGGCACTCAGGAACCAAACTTCCAGCTAGGTGAGCAAAACACCATTGCCCTGTGAGTAACTAGGAAGATTTGAAAGCAAGGCGAGTCAATCATTTGATAACCCTAGACAAAATAATCTAGAGTGGAGTCCAAAGCCGGACTGATGTATAAATAGGCAGTTTATCTGCAACCAAGCTGGGCTTTGCATTCCTTTGGACTCAACTGGGAAGGTTGAGAGGGGGACCTTGATGTTTTGGGCAACCCAGGACTTCATAAATTTTTCCCTGGCTTGCACAATGGAAAGCACTCCAGTATCACTGCATTGTGTTAACACATCACGGGAAACAGTAATTATGCATCATAAGCCTGAATCGATTGATGTTGAGAACGGTGCTGCAGGCTGTCTCCAACAGTGGGAGGGACCATCATTGCTCACTAGTCAGCCACTGCCCACCTCAAGTCAAGCAACTCTCAAGTATTAGGTGCTGATTCGTCCATGTGCTTCAATGGATGCTTGGAACCGTGGGTAAAATTTTACGTCAGGCCAGGCGTGCAGCCAACCCGGAAGCGCATTAGATAGCACGTGATGACATCAGGGGCAACTCAGACCCGCACAATATTTCGGTTGGCAGGCGGATCGGTTGGGTGTCTGCCGACAATTATCAGGCTTGTTGAAGGGATTAAATCCCCAATCGACCAAGATTTTACATGTCCCCTGCATTCGCGCCATACAAGTGCTAGGCAGTGACCATTTCCTACAAGAGAGGATCTAACCGTCATCCTGTGACATTCAATGGCATTACCATCGCTGAATCCCTCACAATTAATATTCTGGGGGTTACCATTGATCAGAAACTGAACTGGACTAGCCATATTAATACTGTGCCGCCATATTAATATTATGACTATCAGAGCAGGTCAGAGGCTAAGAATCCTACGGCGAGTAACTCACTTCCTGACCCCCCAAAGCCTGTCCACCATCTACAAGGCACAAGTCGGGTTAGGGGCTGGTTTAGCACAGGGCTAAATCGCTGGCTTTGAAAGTAGACCAAGGCAGGCCAGCAGCATGGTTCAATTCCTGTACCAGCCTCCCCGAACAGGCGCCAGAATATGGCGACGAGAGGCTTTCCACAGTAACCATTTGAGCCTACTTGTGACAATAAGCAATTTTCATTTCATTTTCATTTAATTTCAGTCAGGAGTTTAATGGAATACTCTCCACTTGGAAGAGTGCAGCTCCAACAATACTCAAGAAGCTCAACACCATCCAGGACAAAGCAGCACGCTTGATTGTTACCCCTTCCATAAACATTCAAACCCTCCACCATCGATGAACAGTGGCAGCCGTGTGTACCATCTACAAGATGCACTGCAGTAAATCATCAAGGTTCCTTAGGCAGCAGCTTCCAAACCCATGACCGCTGGCATCTCGAAGGACAAGAGCAGCAGATACCTGGGAACCCCACCACCTGGAGGTATCCCTCCAAGCCAATCACCACGTCGACTTGGAAATATATTACTGTTCCTTCACTGTCACTGGGTCAAAATCCTGGAACTCCCTCCCTAATAGCACTGTGGGAGTATCTACACCTCGGGGACTGCAGCGGTTCAAGAAGGCAGCTCAGCCCCACCTTCTGAAGGGCAAATAAGGATGGCAATAAATGCCTAACCAGCGACGTCCAGATCCTGTAAATTAATTTTTTAAAATGCCTTTGTGGTGAGGTGTGGTGGACTCGTCCTTCCAACCATGGGCATCAGTATGTCCCTCCTGATTGTGACTGCCTTAACCTGGGCTCTGAAGCAAACGTCAGGGAAGCAATGCATTAAATTGCCATCAAAACTCCCCTCCTGCCTGCTGCGTCTACACTCACTCACCAGTCTGTAGGCCGTGATGCCTCAGTAGCCTATGAATGTCGCCTTAAACTTTGTGACAAGCCCCCATTCGGCACTGTTCCTGCAGACCATGCTGGCCCAATGCAATCGTGATTTACTCTGACTGCCACTTAAGTAGCCAGCCAGCGTAATAATGCAATTCTCAATTGATCTCAGGGCGGGATCGGGATTTGCGGCCACTTCTGGTCTACCCACTGACCGTGTACATCATGCATGAAATTCTGCCTTCAGAAACTCTGCTCACCAAGTTGATGGAATACCTCACACCAGGCAAACACAGGAATAGAACGAAGATGGCAGTTCTTCGATTGGCAAGCTGGAACATCAGAACTATGTGCATGAGATGACTTTCAGTTGGTCAATAATCCACACAAAAAACATCTGTAAAAGCATGGAATTGATAGGCTGAACATTGGCATAGCTTCCTTACTGAAAAACAAACATGACATAAGTATCCGCCTTGAAAGAATTCAGGGGAAATGCGTGAACTTGATGTCGACTTTTCTGTAAGGAACTCGCCACATTCAATGATAGAACCTGTCACCCACATATGGTTCAGAATGTGTTCTCTCCTTCCGCTCTCAACTAAAACAGGGCCAGTTCACCTCATAAGCATTTATATTCTAATGCTGCACTCCACTACAGAGGTAAAAGACCAGTCCTATGAGGAGCTTGACATTGCTATCAGCAGAATTCCGATGTCAGAACATCTTTACCTACTGGAGGTTTTCAACGCATGAATCGGCTGATACCATGATATCCTTGAACATCATGACCTGGGAAAGGTAAATAAGAATAAACAGAGACTACTTGAGCTTTGTTGCTACCATGAGCTTTGTGCAGCTAACACCTTCTTTCACAGCAAACCCATGCCACAAGGTGCCAAGGCATTGGCACCAGATAGATCTGATCTTCAACAGATGTGACTCTCTCAACAGCATTGTCAATACATGGAGCAGCACGGACTGTGATTCAGAACATTTTCTGATGTGCACTAGGGTTAAAACGAAACCCATAAAGTTTTTTCATTCAAAGCAGAAATGCCTTCCTGGTATCAACATCAGCCATTTTGCCTTTCCAGATAAAAAGCAACCCTTCCTCAACTTGACTCAACAGGTAATCTCTCACATAACCACACAACAGTATTTTGAGACACAATCTAATACCGTATGGAAAGGAAGAGCGTACAAATACTGACCGGTTTGAGGCTGACAGTACTGTGATAGAACCAGTCATTGAAGCCAAGCATTTAATTACAAGAGCAACCTGAGTACAAAGACTCTGAATACACTCACAACTACTCAAAGTAAAGTCTAACAGACTGCCCGGCGGTGTGCCAATAACTACTGGTTGCAACTTTTGAAAAATATCCAGATGTCTTTCAACACAATAGAATGCGAGGGCCATGTCTGATGGGATCAAAAAAACCCCAGGTCCATCAACAAAGAAATTGGCGCCCATGAAAGCAAAGGAAGGAGAGATCATCATCAATGACAATAAACAGCTGGAACACTACGTGGAGTTGTACTCTAGGGAGAACACAGTCACTGAGGAAGCTCGAGACACCGTGGAAGGCATGCCTGTCATGGCTGAGCTGGACATGGAACCCACAATGGAGGAGTTTATAAAATCTATTGACTTGCATGTGATAGGCAAAGCTCCAGTCGCCAGACCACCTGAATTCATCAAGCATGGGAAACTGGCAATGCAGCATCAACACTAACTTCACTGTCACTGCTGGAGGGATGGGACAGTGTCCCAGGATATATGTGATGCAAGATTGTGACCCTGTACAAGAACAAGGACGACCACAGAAATTGCAACAACAACTGAGGCATCTCCCTGCTGAGTACAGTATCATGGGAACAGTTTTTGCCATGTTGCAGATCTTGGCTGGACGAATCTATTGCAAATCCAGTGTAGTTTCAGAACTGTAAGGTCTGCAATTGACATAATCTTCTCAATTTGGCAGCTGCGAGAGAAATTCCATGATCAAAGGAAACCATTGCATATTGCCTTCTTCGATATCTGAGGCATTCTACCATGTGAGCAGAGGCAGTCCATTTAAACTGCTGGAGAAAATTAGCTCGCTACTGTGGTGAATGTAATATATGAATGTATATATACTAATTCACACTGTTATTGTAAGCGCAGTAGCGCCATCCTACCACTAGGGGGAGTAGCGCTGGGAGCACTTAGGAAATTGTACTGGGCTCCACCCTTGGTTCCGCCCACGACTCCTCCCCCTAGTGCAGCTGTATAAGTATCCGTGTCCAGAGTCAGCCTGGGTCACTACGAGTTCATCGACAGGTAACAGGCTGGCTCTGAAGTAAGTCGATTAAAGCCTAGATTCACATCGGAAACACGTGTCTGGTGAATTGATGGTTTCATCAGCTACCAAAACTGCTCAATGTGGTCTCTTTCCATGGCAATATGATGGGTAAGGTTAGCTATGATAGGTACATCGGAATCCTTTGAAATCCACAGTGGGACCAATCAGACTTGTGTTCCAGCACCAACACCCTGGCATATTCCTCTGTTTGCCGCTGTCACATGCTTTCACGTCATTTAAAAAAAAGTGTCTACTTACATACCAGAGGAAAGCTGTTAATTCTTGCTTGGCTGAGATCCAAGGCAATGTGCAGATTTGCTGAAGATGCCGCACTAACATCTCAAACCGAGGAAAACTTCAGCAGCAAATCGACATACTTGTCTCAGGGATTAGGGGCGAAATTCTCCAACCCCACGCAGGGTCGGAGAATCGCCCGGGGGCGCTGATATTCCCGCTCCCGCCATGTTCAAAATTCTCCCACCCGCCATAAAACGGCGTTCTTCAAATCCCGCCGCCCGCCTCGGAGAACGGCTGGCGCTGGCGGGATGCCATTGTTTTTTTAGGCTTTTTATTCTCTGGCCCGGATGGGCCACGTCGTCGAAAATCAAAGTTGGTTTATATGGTTGACGCCATTCAGTTACCTACATCGAGTGCCCGGGGGGGATTGTGAAGAGAGAGTGAAATCACTTACATCGCGTGCCGGGGGGTAGGGGTGGGTGGTCGGGGTAGGGGTGGGTGGTCGGGGTAGGGGTGGGTGGTCGGGGTAGGGGTGGGTGGTCAGGGTAGGGGTGGTGGGTCGGGGTAGTGGTGGGGGGTAGGGGTGGGGGGTAGGGGTGGGGGGTAGGGGTGGGGGTAGGGGTAGGGGTAGGGGTGGGGGGTAGGGGTAGGGGTGGGTGGTCGGGGTAGGGGTGGGTGGTCGGGGTAGGGGTGGGGGGTAGGGGTGGGGGGTAGGGGTGGGGGGTAGGGGTAAGGGTAGGGGTGGGGGGTAGGGGTGGGGGGTAGGGGTAAGGGTAGGGGTGGGGGGTAGGGTGGGGGGGTAGGGTTGGGTGGTCGGGGTAGGGGTGGGTGGTCGGGGTATGGGTGGGGGGTAGGGGTGGGGGTGGGTTGTTGGGGGGTGGGGAGTGGGGGGGGTTGTTGGGGGTGGGGGGGTTGTTGGGGGCGGGGGGGGTGTTGGGAAGAGAGAGAGATAAATCACTTACCTCGAGTGCCGGTGGGTTGGGGGAGGGGGGTTTGTGAAGAGAGAGAGTGAAATCACTTACATCGAGTGCTAGGGGGTGGGGGTGGGGGTGGGGGGGGGGGGGGGGGTTGTTTGGGGGGGGGTTGGGAAGAGAGAGAGATAACTCACTTACCTCGAGTGCCGGTGGGTTGGGGGGGAAGGTTTGTGAAGAGAGAGTGAAATCACTTACATCGCGTGCCGGGGGGTCGGGGTAGGGGTGGGTGGTCGGGGTAGGGGTAGGGGTGGGTGGTCGGGGTAGGGGTAGGGGTGGGTTCGGGGGTTTGGAGGGTTAGGGGTGGTTGGGGTGGGGGGGGGAGGTTGGTGAGGTAGGGGGGGGGGGGAGATGGGGAACTCAGGTTTCTCGCAAGATAGGCTTAATTAAGTTTCAAACATTTGGAGTAATAAATTAAATGAGGCATTCACCAAGAAGTGCATGCCCAATATTTATTCTCATCTCTCTCCTCCAAAACAAACAAGACAGGCATTCACATCATATTCCTGCAGTGTATGGTTGCCGAGGACACTCTTCCCTGCCACCCCTACCCCATAACCCCCCCACACACCCCCTACCCCGACCCCACCCCCCCAGACCCCACATTCCACCCCCTACCCCCCACACCCCACAGACGCCCCCCCTAACCCCCTCCCCTCCCCACCTATCCCCCCCCTACCCCCCCTACCTTACCCCCCACCTAACCACAACCCCCTCCTACAATACCCCCCCACTCCACCCCCTACCTACCCCCCCCAACCTACCCCCCCCCCCCCACCTACCCTACCCCCCCCCCAACGCCGGGCGGCGTTGATGATGTCGCCCGACGTCAACCGACGCGCCACTTACGCAGTGGGTGAAACTGACGCGTACAGCGTCACTCCGCTGCTGGCCCTTTCGTGACGGGAGATTTCGGGCTGATAAGCGGGCGCCGACGCCTGAGTCACCAGCGCCGATTTTGCCCGCCGGTCAAGGGCGTCATGATGGACTTCGGTGAATTTCGCCCTAGAAATGTACTTTTTCATTCCATCAAAAAAACATTTGTAAACAGCAAGTTTCTCAGAAAATTGTAGTTCATTGAATTAGCAGGAATAGCTGTAGTTACTATTTATTTTAGGATACCGATATAAACATTAGCTTTTGTAATTTAAGGTTCGAAAAAAGCTAACCAGTCAGCTTTGGAAGGAGAATATCCTTACAACTGGAAACCATTCTGCAGCTTGGGTTTGCAAGTCAATAGAATTGCAAAAGATATGTAAATCTTAAATCCAGAAGACACGAGAGGGAAACAACAGCCCCCAAATTCCTCTACCCTGAAGTGCAATATAATAATAATGCTCCTGCAATGTGGGTGAGTACAAAAGCTCAGGAGACCCGAGACGGTAAATCAAAATGATGATTTATTTTCTGCCAAAAGAAAAGACTGGAATACGCATACAGCACAAAGGTCGTGACTGGGACTACTGATCATGCCGGTCCCAGTCCGGGCTGGCTTTTATGAGGTGGTTTCTCCGCGCCCAACTGATGGGTCTCCACCCATTAGCAGGAAAGCTAATATTCCACGAGTCCCATGGGAAGATGAATCCGACCCTGCATTCCCTTTCCCTGACCCTTTTATTTCATGTCGGAACATTTTATGGAATTGAAGTCATGTGCTTCTCATGTTCACTTGTTTTGCATTGACATCACAGAAAGATGTGGGACAGGCAGGGTGATTGATTT
Source organism: Scyliorhinus canicula (assembly GCF_902713615.1). Lineage (NCBI taxonomy): Eukaryota > Metazoa > Chordata > Chondrichthyes > Carcharhiniformes > Scyliorhinidae > Scyliorhinus > Scyliorhinus canicula. The sequence continues at coordinate 62,998,912 of NC_052149.1, forward strand.
TCCTGGAATTTCTTCCAATTCCCCTCACTGCTATATGCAGCTGGTGCGCAAGTGTGCCAGGACCTAATCCTGGCATAAGTGGATCCAAACAGCAGTTTCTCAACAACAATGAATTACAGGAAAGGTACAATTTTATAATTGAAAGCTTTTTTAAAAAAAAGATGCCCACCAGCCTGTGCAAATATGCCTAAACTAGGGAGACTGATTTCTCCGTTCCTGAGACTAAGTGTTGACGCCATCGTGAAAACGGTGGAGTTTCATGACCGCATCATTGGGTCCCCAGCTGCAGCGATTCAACCACTCCCAAGGGGCTAGCACGGGTGTATCGGGAAACTCATCAAGACGTTAACGGACCGGAGGCCGATTCGTCGGTTCTGTGATTGACGCGATGCCGTGGCTGCACATATTCCATTCTCCCCCCACACACAAGCGTCGCAGCCAAGATGGCTGCAAGGAGGGCAACGTCACGATTCCGGGACGCCAAACCAGAGAGCCTCCTGGATGCCATGGAGCAGAGGAGGCTGGTGCTGTACCTCGGGCCGATGCGGAGGTCAGCAGGCGCCATCGTTTGCAGTGCCTGGGCAGAGGTGGCAGGCGCCGTTTGCGCCATCGGGGTGGTGGCCCGGACTGCAGACCAGTGCAGGAAGAAACTGCACAACCTCCTCAGGGCAGCCAGGGTAAGTACCCAGCACTGTGCCCCTGGCAACAAGCACCCTACCCCCCACACATGTGCCCCCCCCCCCCCCCCCCCCCCCCCCCCCCCGGGGGACGGTCTGACCCCCACCCTGACCCACTTGGCTGCATCCACCCATGCCAGCCGCAATGGCCGGGTGCACTGGCCACTGATGCCATCAGAGACCCAATCCCAGGGCTGCATGCGTCGGATTGTCTAACACTGTTGATGTTTGTGTTTGCCCTCCCAGAACAAAGCCGTGCACAACCGCCGGGAGTGGGAGAAGACCGTAGGTGGACCACCAGATATCCGTCCACTCACCCAGCCCAAGCAGAAGGCAATAGACATTATTGGTGGGCCGGAGGAGAGGGAGGTCGCCGACGTGGCACAAAGTGGGACCCCGCTTGGTTGCAGGTCTTCACGACAAATGTGTGCCACCCCAAACCCCCACACCCTAACCCCCCCACACCCCTCATCCCAACCCCTCACTCCAGCCACCCACAACACCCACACCCCAACCCCTCACCCCATCCACCCACACCCTCCACACCCCAGCCCTTACCATGACACGCCTCCCCCCATTTGGCTGTCTAACCATACATGCCAACTTGTGCCTTACAGGACCAGCCGGGGATCCCCGCCCCCAGCGAGTGCCAGAGCTGGTGCTCCAGAAATCCAAGCATTGACAGGAAGAGCAGCCGGAACACCAACCCTCTGCCCAAGACGACCCAGGGGATCAATACGCAGGGGACGACAACCCAGGAAACCACAACCCAGGAGACCACAACCCAGGAGACCACTCAGGGGACCACAACCCAGGAGACCACTACCCAGGAGACCAATATCCAGGAGACCAATACCCAGGAGACCAATATCCAGAAGACCACTACCCAGTAGACCAATACCCAGGGGACCAATATCCAGGAGACCAATACTCAGGGGACCAATATCCAGGTGACCAATACCCAGGAGACCAATATCCAGAAGACCACTACCCAGTAGACCAATACCCAGGGGACCAATATCCAGGAGACCAATACCGAGGAGACCAATACTCAGGGGACCACTACGCAGGAGACCCTGGACTTCGGGTCGGATGATGACACTGACTTTCTGTCACTGCTATCTCCAATACCCTCCACCATCACAGAGACTATCATCTCTGTTGGGCACATTAGTGAGGAGGCTTCTGGGACACTCACTGGTGCGTACCACACAGTCATTCCGGTACTGCAGGTGGAGGTAGGAGCAGCCGAGAGGCCGGACGGTTGGAGGGCAGGCTGGCTTCAGCAACCAGCTGCTGCCCAGACAGGCCCCGGGCTCCTGGAAGATCCAGTCTCACCCATAGTGCCGGTGCAGGAAGAGACCCAGGGACTAGAGGAGGAGATGACGGCCGGCTTCCAGCACCTGCAGACACAGGTGGAGGGGAACATCCACCTGCAGGAGCAGGGAGCAAGAAGAAACAACGGCGGCCAACATCGCTAGTTGGTGGCCAAACATGATTATCTGCAGGGGTTGAGGGGAAAACATGTTATCATGGCGCATACACCTGTGCACAACCAGGTGCCATGGGATACATGGTGGCCCCGGTTTGTCACTGCGTGCCCCAGCCACGCATGTCCCCCACTCACGCACCCCGGCTCCGTCGGTGCCCCCGGTCCTGGCACCTGTTCCTGCTGCCAGGGCGACCGTTTAATGGCACTGCCCTCACTGGGGGCTGCCGTTGGTGTGGCCTAGGGTGGTCATCCAGTGGGTGTCGCTGGTTGAGTGGGGTGGCCACCCATACGGCCGTTTCCCCAGGGAAAGGGTGGCTGGCAAACAAGATAGTTGCCGTAATGGCGCTCATTGTGTGAGCACTGCCCCTGTCATGTCGGGGGCACCACAGCTGCTAGGACCTTCCCCTCCCCTCCCCTCCCCGGCAGTCACCCCCCCCCCCCCCCACCCTTGCAGGAAGCACGGCCAGTGTTGAATACGGGAGCCCGGGGCCCCCCCATGCCAACTCCTACCTCCTCTCACACCTGCCTCAGCCAGCACGACAGCTTTATGATTTTTAAAAGGTGGTTAGAAACACGTCGTTGTGAAATCAGCCCATCCGGGGCACAGAATTGCTGAGGTCCCGGAGAATAGGTCGTCTGGACAGATAATGAGATGCATACTGTACTTCCGGGCTGCGCAGCGAGCATCGTGATGTTGTCAAGTTGGGGGTCCAGAGAATTCCGATTCGGCACAAAACTGGCATCAATCCCGATTTCGGCATCTGAGCCAATTCTCCGGCCGATTGCATTTTGCAATTTCGGTGCAATGCCACGGAGAATGCAGCCCGGGATTTCTGACAGCATTGTGCACTTCCAGAGGGGTGGGGCAGGGGCTGGAGTGCATCATTAGCTCTGGGAATGCCGTTTTAATTTGATTTGATAAGTTTCCTGTTAAAGTTTTGTTTCACCCCCACAACCCAAAGATGTGCAGGTTAGGTGGATTGGCCACGCTAAATTGCCCCTTAATTGGAAAAAAAAATTGGATACTCTAAATTTTTTTTTAAAATAAATCAGAAATGTAATTATCCATATTATCTGTGGCAATCATGGCTCAGTTGCTTTCACTCTGATCTTCCAGTCAGGAGGTTGTGGGGTCAAGTGCCATTCTAGGAGTCGAGCTCAACTATCAAGGTTGACATTGTAGCGTAGTGCGGGCAGCACAGTGGTGCAGTGGGTTAGCCCTGCTGCTTCACGGCGCCGAGGTCCCAGGTTTGATCCCGGCACTGGTTCACTGTCCATGTGGAGTTTGCACATTCTCCCCGTGTTTGGGTGGGTTTCGCCGCCACAACCCAAAGAAAGGCAAGGTAAGTGGATTGCCATGCTAAATTGCCCCTTAATTGCAAAAAATGAATTTGGTACTCTAAATTTATTTTTTAAAAAGAAAAAATTGTAGCGAAGTGCAGAGAGAGCGCTGCACAGCTTGAGCTGCTGTTCTTCGGAAGAGTTGTTAATCTGAGGCTACACATACCCTCCCAGGTGCACGTAAAAGATTCTATGGCATTACGCCTTTACAAAATCAGAAAAGTTAGTCCCTGTTTCCTGGCCAATGTTTACCCATCAATCAACAGCACACAAACAAACATGAATGTGACCATTGTAACAGTGCTGCTTGTGGGAGTTTGCTGTATTCAAATTGGCTGCCATATTTTCCACATTAGAACAGCAACTACACTAAGAATGCCATTGCCTGTGAACTGCATTGGGACATCTTGTGATCCTGATAGGTGTTACATGAATACAAGTCTTTAAAAAAAAAAAAATCTGGATTGCTAATTAACACCAGCCATCCCCTAGAAGGCTGCCACAAACCATATGCAGTTAATTTTCCAAAATTGGAAGGTACATATTTTTACTTCAAAGTTGGCAAATTTCACACGCATACACATAAGTTGAAACAATTTGTACAATAATTATCCAACAAACAATTGTCACTATTATCCAATGCTTGGGGGAAAATTAACATTCTGTCCATCTAACTAATGATAGTTAATATTAAAATATTAACTATCAAAATCATTTATCATGTTATTTATCTGGAAGAGAGAGAGGACAACAAATATATTTGTGTTCAAACTGTATGAAAATTACAGGTGGCCCTCAACTACATCTGCAAGAGCAGATGTTGAGTTATACATGTGTTTTAAAAGAATCAATAGAACTTCAACAAAGATAGTAAAAACTTGTTAATTAATGATTTAAGATGTGACCTGTTTTAGTCTTGGATTCTCTGCAAAGTGGTGAGAGAATAATGTAACAAATTAGCCTAAAATCATGTGAACTTTCATTTTACTTTTATTGCAGTTTACTTTTATTACTGTGGTGATTAATAGTGGTCTGGGAAATAGTGCAGATTTTCTCAGAATTGATAAAAGACCCTACATTATAATTTCAGTATTCTGCACATACACTTGAACTTTGCCCAGACTGAATTATTTCATGCTGCCGTTCCTTCAGGCTGGACACATTTGTTTTATGTTTTTTGTCACCTCCTTAAATGCTTTTAAAATGCAAGTCTTAATCTTGTTATATTTTTCATTTTGTTGCAGAAGTACTACTTCAATCTACAAAAGGTTAATATGATGAATAAAGATTTTTTTCTCCCTCAAAAGACAGCAATGTAGACTTTGTCAGTTTTATTGCAGTCTTCTAAAATCCCAAATGCATCACATTATACTAATGTTATTCCAGGCTGGTTTAATACACAGATAAATGAACTTTCAAAAGTGTGGAGGTGAAGGACTCTCACCAGCGCTACATCACATCAGATTGATATGTTTAATTCCATGTAACGTATATAACCTATAGCCTTGATTTTGTGAGACTGCTAAATTGGCACTGTGCTTGCCCAGGATAGCATGTCTGTACCTGTAATGAGAAAGTCTGTCCTTGAATATTTTATAAAGTAGGACAAGCCTTGACTTCTGTATGCTCACAGTACAAGTGAAAAGTACAGAGAGATGCATTTGTTGGAGATCCTGGGCTGTGTTCTACTCTTTGTATTGTTCTTCAGGATGGTGAAGGTTGTAGTGTTGACAAAGAAGAGCAAGCAATGTTTAACAAACAAAGCTAATTTTATTACACTACACTTAATTATATTCAAAAATTTACGAAGGAATTAGATAAGTAAAGAATACACTGCACTTTTACAAGACTAAACTATGCTATCAGCTAAACTATCTCACATCTACTCAGTCTGACTTCCTTCTATTGCGTCCTGTGTCTCCCATCCCTCTCTTGTCTCTCTCCCAGAAGTCAAGGAGGCATGTGATATTTATATGGTTGCTCTATAGCACCATCTAATGACTAAAGTAGAATCATTACATTAACCCCTTATGTTCCTTATAATAGCTACATATTGTAACATCCCCCTTTCTTTGAAAAATTGGAATTTCAAATTCAAATTTATATAAAGCATGTCTACGGGCAATGTACAATAATGAACATGATTAAAAGTTGCACATGAGTTAAATCAGTGTTTTTTACAATTCATAGATTGAGACGATCAGGTTTCTTTCTTGATCTCGTTGATCTTCTCAATCCCACTGTCATTGGGTCAGAATTAACTTTCTTCTTGTTATAACCTGCCTGCTTACCATTGGCTGGGGACTAATGACAATCCCACAATTCTGTGGGAGTATGAGCTTCCCCAATGAGGGGGGGGGGGGGGGGGGCAGAGAAATCATTAGCAGACTCCCTGCATAAATAAAGCTGGCCAGTTTGGAACCAGCAGAGAGAGAGGAGTTAGCTGCAAGGGAAATTGCTGCTGTTTATATATATGTTATTGTAAATAAATGTTATTTCTTTATCCTGAAGACTCGTGCTGGATTCTTCATGGCCCTCACAAAACTGGCGACGAGGGTTAAAGTGACTAGCTGTCTACACTGCTGAAGCCACCTCCCTGGATTTTTATTGGATACAGGTTGGAAGTTGTTTTCTATCACACCATGCCTCTGTATGGACGTTTGGATGTTTTTGATGCTGCGCTGGAAAGCTGGAACCAGTACGCACAAAGGATGCGTTACTATTTCCGGGCAAACAATATCACCAAAACCGAGCGCCAGGTGGTCATATTGCTCATCGCCTGCGGCCCGCATACATTTGGGATGATTAGGAGCCTTACATACGCAGCTGCGCCGGACACCAAAACGTTTGATGAACTTGTGAACTTAGTGGGGCAACATTTTAACCCAACCAAATCCACGATAGTCCAACGTTACTGGTTTAATACCGCTGAGAGGAGCCCAGGAGAATCCCTTGCCGATTTTCTATCCAGGCTATGAAGGATTGCGGAGTACTGTGACTATGGTGAGACCTTATCAGAAATGTTACGCGACCGTTTGGTTTGCAGTATTAACAATGCGGCCACCTAGAGAAAGTTGTTAGCCAAGCCAACATTGACTTTTCAGCAGGCCATTCAAATAGTATTGTCCCGAGAGAACGCAGAACGAGGAGTGCAGGAGCTACAGGGAATGGAGGTGCATGCCTTAGGGCGCAACCCCTTCCGTCCGAAAGCGTCCCCCTGCACCTCTGCGGTACCTTGGGCGAGGCGACGTCCGGATCGACGCCAGTGGCCATCGGACATTCCTCCCCGAAGGGGGCCTTCTCCAGAACCAATGGATGAGGAGCCATGTCCGTGTCAGACTTGTAGGCGCTGACCCCGTCGCGGACGCCGGTCTTAGAGGCACCATCGTTCCGACCGAAACTGGGGCCAGCCCAGGGGCCGTACCTTTCATTTGGATGAACCTGCGGCGACTACTCCCGAGGACGTGGAGACGGAGGATGACTGCCTGCAGCTGCATTGTGCGGCAGCTCCCCTGTGTGGCCCCATTAAAGTGCCAGTACAGGTCAATGGTCACCCGCTTGAGATGGAGTTGGACACTGGTGCAGCGGTCTCCGTAATCACCCAGAGGACTTTCGACCGCATCAAGCAGGGTATACAGACCCTTTCATCAACCGTCACACAGGCCAGGTTGGCCACCTACACGGGGGAACCATTGGACATTGCAGGAACTACGATGACCCCTGTTGTTTATGGACGCCAGGAGGGGCGTTTCCCACTTATCGTGGTGCGCGGCCTGAGGCCCAGCCTGTTGGGTCGGGACTGGCAGCACATCCTCCAAACAGTTCCTGGAGGGTTGACTGAGGTGCTAGGACGATACCCAGATGTATTCCAGCCCGGTCTGGGGAAAATAAAAGGGGCTGTAGCCCATATCCAAGTCAAACCAGGAGCCAAGCTGCGCTATTTCCGGGCGTGCCCGGTGCCTTACGCCTTGCTCGAGAAGGTAGAAGGGGAGCTCACTCATTTGGAGACTTTGGGTATCATCAGGCCCATCCATTTCGCTGGCTGGGCAGCACCAATTGTACCTGTAATGAAGCCAGATGCCACAGTTCGCTTGTGCGGCGACTATAAACTTACAGTGAATACGGCTTCCCGACTCGACCGATACCCAGTGCCTCGCATAGAGGATCTCTACGCGAAGCTTGCAAGCTGACTCTCGTTCACAAAATTAGATACGAGTCACGCCTACCTGCAGTTGGAGCTGGACCCTGCCTCCCGGCCATATGTAACGATTAATACACACCGGGGCCTGTATGAATATACACGTTTGCCCTTTGGAGTATCGTCTGCCTGCGCTATTTTTCAACGCGTTATGGAGGGCATTTTGAGAGGTTTACCGCGTGTTGCTGTCTACTTGGATGACGTTTTGATCACAGGAACGTTGGAGCAGGAACATCTGGAAAATTTGGAGGCTGTCCTTCGCCAAGTGTTGTCAGCCTCATAAATGGAGAGATGTCCAGGGTTTCAACCTTTAGAACTAAGTCTCGGATCGTGTTTTCGGGATCCTTAAGGGGGAGGGGAAGCAGCCCCAAGTCGTGGTCACATAGGTACCAACGGCATAGGTAGGAAAAGCGATAGGGATGTGAGGCAGGAATTCAGGGAGCTAGGGTGGAAACTTAGATCTGGGACAAACAGAGTTATTATCTCTGGGTTGTTACCTGTGCCACGTGCTAGCGAGACAAGGAATAGGGAGAGAGAGCAGTTGAACACGTGGCTGCAGGGATGGTGCAGGAGGGAGGGTTTCAGATTCCTGGACAATTGGGGCTCATTCTGGGGTAGGTGGGACCTCTACAAATGGGATGGGCGACACCTGGACCAGATGACACCTGGACCTGCGGGAGAAATTTGCTAATGCCCTTCGGGAGGGTTTAAACTAGTTCAGCAGGGGATTGGGAACCTGAAATGCAGCTCCAGTATACAGGAGGTTGAGAGTAGTGAGGTCATGAGTAACCGTTCAAAGTTGCAGGACTGTACCGGCAGCCAGGAAGGTGGTTTAAAGTGTGTCTACTTCAGTGCCAGGAGCATCCGGAATAAGGTGGGTGAACTTGCAGCAGGGGTTGGTACCTGGGACTTCGATGTAGTGGCCATTTCGGAGACATGGATAGAGCAGGGACAGGAATGGTTGTTGCAGGTGCCAGGCTTTCGATATTTCAGTAAGCTCAGGGAAGGTGGTAAAAGAGGGGGAGGGGTGGCATTGTTAGTCAAGGACAGTATTACGGTGGCAGAAAGGACGTTTGATGAGGACTCGTCTACTGAGGTAGTATGGGCTGAGGTTAGAAACAGGAAAGGAGAGGTCACCCTGTTAGGGTTTTTCTATAGGCCTTCGAAAAGTTCCAGAGATGTAGAGGAAAGGATTGCAAAGATGATTCTGGATAGGAGCGAAAGTAACAGGGTAGTTGTTATGGGGGACTATAACTTTCCAAATATTGACTAGAAACGCTATAGTTCGGGTACTTTAGATGGGTCCGTTTTTGGCCAATGTGTGCAGGAGGGTTTCCTGACACAGTATGTAAACAGGCCAACGATAGGCGAGGCCATATTGGATTTGGTACTGGGTAATGAACCAGGACAGGTGTTAGATTTGGAGGTAGGTGAGCAATTTGGTGATAATGACCACGATTCAATTATGTTTACTTTAGTGATGGAAAGGGATAGGTATATACCACAGGGAAAGAGTTATATCTGGGGGAAAGGCAATTGTGATGCGATGAGGCAAGACTTAGGAGGCATCGGATGGGGAGGGAAATTGCAGGGGATGGGCACAATGAAATGTGGAGCTTGTTAAAAATGAAAAATGAAAATCGCTTATTGTCACGAGTAGGCTTCAATGAAGTTACTAAGCCTCTAGTCGCCACATTCCGGCGCCTGTCCGGGGAGGCTGGTACGGGAATCGAACCGTGCTGCTGGCCTGCTTGGTCTGCTTTAAAAGCCAGCGATTTAGCTCAGTGAGCTGAACAGCTACTGCGTGTCCTTGATAAGTATGTACCTGTCAGGCAGGGAGGAAGTGGTCGAGCGAGGGAAAGTAGTTGAAACACTTGTCAAGAGGAAGAAGGAGGCTCATGTAAACATGAGATGTGAAGGTTCAGTTCGGGCGCTCGAGAGGTACAAGTTAGCTAGGAACGACCTAAAGAGAGAGCTGAGAAGAGCCAGGAGGGGATATGAGAAGTCTTTGGCAGGTAGGATCAAGGATAACCCTAAAGCTTTCTATAGATATGTCAGGAATAAAAGAATGACTAGGGTAAGAGTAGGGCCAGTCAAGGACAGTAGTGGGAAGTTGTGCATGGAGTCCGAGGAGATAGGAGAGGTGCTAAATGAATATATTTTGTCAGTATTCACGCAGGAAAAAGACAATGTTATCGAGGAGAATACTGAGATCCAGGCTACTAGACTTGAAGGACTTGAGGTTCATAAGGAGGAGGTGTTAGCAATTCTGGAAAGAGAGAAAATAGATAAGTCCCCTGGGCTGGATGGGATTTATCCTAGGATTCTCTGGGAATCTAGGGAGTAGATTGCTGAGCCTGTGGCTTTGATCTTTAAGTCATCTTTGTCTCCAGGAATAGTGCCAGAAGACTGGAGGATAGCAAATGTCCAGTTGTTCAAGAAGGGGAGTAGAGACAACCCCGGTAACTATAGACCAGTGAGCCTTACTTCTGTTGTGGGCAAAGTCTTGGAAAGGTTTATAAGAGATAGGATGTATAATCATCTAGAAAGGAATAATTTGATTAGAGATAGTCAACACGGTTTTGTGAAGGGTAGGTCGTGCCTCACAAACCTTATGGAGTTCTTTGAGAAGGTGACCAAACAGATGGATGAGGGTAAAGCAGTTGATGTGGTGTATATGGATTTCAGTAAAGAGTTTGATAAAGTTCCCCACGGTAGGCTATTGCAGAAAGTACAGAGGCATGGGATTCAAGGTGATTTAGCAGTTTGGATCAGAAATTGGCTAGCTGGAAGAAGACAAAGGGTGGTGGTTGATGGCAAATGTTCAGACTGGAGTCCAGTTACTAGTAGTGTACCACAAGGATCTGTTTTGGGGCCACTGCTGTTTGGCATTTTTATAAATGACCTGGAGGAGGGCGTAGAAGGATGGGTGAGTAAATTTGCAGATGACACTAAAGTCGGTGGAGTTGTGGACAGTGCGGAAGGATGTTACAAGTTACAGAGGGACATAGATAAGCTGCAGAGCTGGGCTGAGAGGTGGCAAATGGAGTTTAATGCAGAAAAGTGTGAGATGATTCATTTGGAAGGAATAACAGGTAGACAGAGTACTGGGCTAATGGTAAGATTCTTGGTAGTGTGGATGAGCAGAGAGATCTCGGTGTCCATGTACATAGATCCCTGAAAGTTGCCACCCAGGTTGATAGGGTTGTTAAGAAGGTGTACGGTGTGTTAGCTTTTATTGGTAGAGGGATTGAGTTTCGGAGCCATGAGGTCATGTTGTAGTTGTACAAAACTCTGGTGCGGTCGCATTTGGAGTATTGCATGCAATTCTGGTCGCCGCATTATAGGAAGGATGTGGAAGCATTGGAAAGGGTGCAGAGGAGATTTACCAGAATGTTGCATGGTATGGAGGGAAGATCTTATGAGGGAAGGCTGAGGGACTTGAGGCGGTTTTCGTTAGAGAGAAGAAGGTTAAGAGGTGACTTAATTGAGGCATACAAGATGATCAGAGGATTAGATAGGGTGGACAGTGAGAGCCTTTTTCCTCGGATGGTGATGTCCAGCACGAGGGGACATAGCTTTAAATTGAGGGGAGACAGATACAAGACAGATATCAGAGGTAGGTTGTTTACTCAGAGAGTAGTAAGGGCGTGGAATAACCTGCCTGCAACAGTAATGGACTCGCCAACACAAAGGGCATCCAAATGGTCATTGGATAGACATATGAACGACAAGGCAATAGTGTAGATGGGCTTTAGAGTGGTTTCACAGGTCGGCGCAACATCGAGGGCCGAAGGGCCTGTACTGCGCTGTTATGTTCTATGTTCTATGTTCTAAGGCAGTTGGCTCGTGGAGTGGTTAGGTGTGAGGTGTTTGGGATTTGGGTACTGTGCATGGACTGCGTAAGAAGGCAGGACATGTCAGCCTAGTCGAAAAAGCACTGAATCAGGCGTCCCTGGAGTCCCTGCCCCATGAAGTTTCCTGATTTCAGCCACCTCGTCCTCAATTTCTGGCTGCCCGTAATCTGCCTCTGGGTCGAGCATCAGTGTCCTCGGTGCAGCAGCATCAGTGTCTTCCTTTTTAAAAAATTTCTTTTATTCCAGGCAACCCAAAAAATTCCACAAGCACATAAAAAACACCCAACACAAGCAGTTTGTCATTGTTTATTTTTACAAATGAACTATAATAACCCCAAGATCCCCGAGCACCACCTCCTTCTCCTCCCCCCCCCCCCCCCCCCCCCCACAACCCCCAGTTGCTGCCACAAACAGATCTTTGAAGAAAGCAATGAACGGTTTCCACCTGGACTAAAACCCTTCCTCGGAGCCTGTAATGACATATTTGATTTTTTCCAGTTCTCAGAAATTCTGCCAAGTCCCCCACCCATGTTGAAGCCTGAGGTGGCACCATCAACCTCCACCCAAGCAGGACAAGTCGCCGGGCAATCAGAGAGGCAAAGGCCAATACGTTGACCCTCTTCCCCCCAAGAAGCTCAGCAGAGTAGCATGGTGGTTAGCATAAATGCTTCACAGCTCCAGGGTCCCAGGTTCGATTCCCGGCTGGGTCACTGTCTGTGTGGAGTCTGCACGTCCTCCCCCTGTGTGCGTGGGTTTCCTCCGGGTGCTCCGGTTTCCTCCCACAGTCCAAAGATGTGCGGGTTAGGTGGATTGGCCATGCTAAATTGCCCGTAGTGTCCTAATAAATGTAAGGTTAAGGGGGGGGTTGTTGGGTTACGGGTATAGGGTGGATATGTGGGTTTGAGTAGGGTGATCATGGCTCGGCACAACATTGAGGGCCGAAGGGCCTGTTCTGTGCTGTACTGTTCTATGTTCTAGAGTCCGACACCCCAAAAATGCTACCCGTGGATGCAGCTCCAGCCTAATCCATAGATTTCATAGAATTTACAGTACAGGAGGCCATTCGGCCCATCGAGTCTGTACCGGCTCTTGGAAAGAGCACCCTACCCAAGCCCATACTTCCACCCTATCCCCATAACCCAGTAACCCCACATAACACTGAGGGCAATTTGGACCCTAAGGGCAGTTTAGCATGGCTAATCCACCTAACCTGCACATCTTTGGACTGTGGGAGGAAACTGGAGCACCCGGAGGAAACCCACGCACACAGGGGGAGGATGTGCAGACTCCACACAGACAGTGACCCAAGCCGGGAATCGAACCTGGGACGCTGGAGCTGTGAAGCATTTGTGCTAACCACTATGCTACCGTGCTGCCCACAATACCTGACATGGTCTCAAAGAATGATCCCCAGAACTCAATCAAATTTGGGCAGGACCATAACATGTGCAAGCGGCTCACCGGCCCCCTTAGTCACCATCCACACCCATCTTCCATATCAGGGAAGAACCCACTCATGTAAGCCTTTAAATTGTATCAAGCTCAACATGCACAAGAGGAAGTAGAGTTTACTCTATACAAAATTTCAGTCTGGATGCTCCAGCCCCAATTCCTCTTCCCAATTCCCCTTTATCTCTTCCAACATAGCCTTCCCCATCTCCAGCAACAACCCATATGTGTCAGCGATCTTCCCTTCTCCCAACTCATCACAGGATGACATCCCGCCTATCACTGTGGGTTTTGGTAACTGGGGGAATGAAGAGAGTTATTTGCAAACAAAATCCCACATTTGCAAATACCTACATGCGCACCCCCTCGGAAGTTAATATTTTTCCATCATCTCCTCCAGTCCTGCAGACCTACCCTCCACAAACAGATGCCAAAACCTCTCGATATCCTCCCTCATCCAAACCTTGTATGTTGCATCCAACCCTGATGTGCATACCTATGGTTTCCCCAAATTGGTGACAATACATGCTCTCCAGTCAAAAATGTTGTCTGAATTGGTTCCAGATTTTTAGAGATGTCACCACTACCGGGTTGTGAATCTGGCCGGAGAGAACAGGAGACGGGCTGTAATCAGTGCCCATGGATATGACCTTACACTGGTGGTTTCTTCCATCTGCCCTCATCCCGACCCCAGCTCCCCAAACCACCTTTGCACCTTCTCAATTTTCGCCGCCCAGCCATAGAACATTAAGTTTGGGAACGCCAGCCCTGACAACGTTGTTCCCTATGCAGAAAGGCTCACCGAATCCTCGGACTCTTCCGTGCCCACACAAAGGCCGAGATTAATTTGTCCACCCGAACGAAAAAAGATTTGGATAGGAAGATCAGGAGAGACTGGAACACAAATAGGAATCTCGACAGAATGTTCATTTTTTTTGTTGAGAATTTAGCATTTTAACATTTTACAAAACAAAACCAGACAAAAACATTACACCACCAAATACAATAAACGCTGCTAAGCCCCCCCTCCCCCCCACCCAACAGTTGACGGTAACTAACTCCCAGAAAAGCAAAATAAACAAACCCCATCTCTTGTGGAACCACTCATCTGCCCCCCTTAGGGCAAATTTCATCTTCTCAAGATGTAAGAACTCCATTAGATTCCCAGCAATGTCAAGGCACAGGGTGGAGAAGCTGACCTCCACCCAAACGGAACCCGCCTGCAAATGATCAATGAGGCAAAGGCTGAAGCATTTGCCCCCGTTCCCATCTGTAACTCCGGCAAGTCCCACACCCCGAATATGGCCCCAAATCCCAAAGCAGGGTCACTGAGATGGTGTTTAAAAACAACCCCCAGAATTTCTCCAGCTTTAGGCAGGACTAGAACATGTGCATGTGATTAACCGGGCCCCTCCTAAACCGTCCGCAAATATCCTCCACCCCCTCAAATAACCAGCTCATTCTTGACTTCATCAAATGTGTCCTGTGCATCATCTTCAACTGTATCAACCCCAGCCTTATGCACAAGGTCGAGGCATTCACTCCGCAGCACCTCATATCACAGTTCTTCCTCCAGCACCATTCCCAAGTCCTCCTCCCACTTGATGTCAACCCCCTCCATAGGGCTGGTTTCTCCACCGGCGGGATGCTCCGTTTTGCCAGCAGCCCGGGGGTTTGCCAACAGCTTGGGGCTGACCCACAATGGAAAACCCCATTGCCCAGCCGGTGTAACGGAGCACCCCGCTGGCATGCTGAAACAGAAATGTGGTGCGGTGGGGCAGAGAATCTAGTCCCTTATCTCAACCAAGGTCCTCCCATATATCGCCGAGACGACCCCACCCTCCAACCCCATTACCGACAGCACCTCCTCCAACAATGAGGAGGCAGGCGCTATTGGAAAGGACGGAAAAATCTTTCCATCAAAGTCTCGCATCTGCATATACCGAAAACCTTCCTCATGTGGCAACCCAAACTTCCACCTCAACTCCTCCAAACTTGCGATCTGCCCCTCCAAAAGTAAATCCTTAATTTCCTTCACCGCTCCTTTGTCCCATCCCCAAAACCTCGCATTCATCCTCCCCTGCTCAAATCCATGATTCCCCCAGATCAGTATCAGCCTCGACCCCGCCCCCAACCTAAGGTTCTGCTGAAATTGTCTCCAAAACCTCAACATGGCTACCACCATAGGACTTCCCGAATACTTAGCTGCGACAAACGGAAGTGGTGCCGTCACCAATGGCTACAACCTCATCCACCTGCAAAAACCCACCTCCATCCTCACCCATAAAGCCTCTGCCTCCCAACTCCAGCCCCGTACCTTCTCGACATTCGCCACCCAATAATAATACAACAAATAATACAACAAAGAACAAAGAAAAGTACAGCACAGAAACAGGCCCTTCAAGCCTGTGCCGACCATGCTGCCCGTCTAAACTAAAATCTTCTACACTTCCGGGGTCCGTATCCCTCTATTCCGATCCTATTCATGTATTTGTCAAGAAGCCCCTTAAACGTCACTATCGTCCATGCTTCCACCACCTCCGGCAGCGAGTTCAAGGCACCCACTACCCTTGTGTAAAAAACTTGCCTCGTACATCTCCTCTAAACCTTGCCCCTCGCACCTTAAACCTATGCCTCCTAGTAATTGACCCCTCCACCCTGGGAAAGAGTCTCTGACTATCCACTAACCCCTCATAATTTTGTAGACCTCTATTAGGTCACCCCTCAACCTCCCTCGTTCCAGTGAGAAAAGTTTGGAAGGCCCAACCCCCCGCACCCCGCAACCACCAGCCGCTCTGAAGTACCACCTTCCTTATCCTAGTCACCTTCCCTGCCCAAATAAATGACAAAAGCAATCTGTCCACCCCCTTAAAAAATGATTTGGGCACAAAGACTGGCAGGCACTGAAATAAGAATAGAAACCAAAATGTTCATCCTAGCTGCCTGCTCCAACGGCAGGGTAAGACTGTCCCACCTCAACAAATCTGCTTTCACCCTCGCAACCGGACTCATAAAGTTCAGCTTACGAAGCCGCACCCAATCTCGATCCACCTGCCCCCCAAATCCTTGAAATGGATTGCTGCCACCCGAACCACAAAATATTCGCTTTTCCCAAAATTCAACTTATATGCTGTAAACGCCCAGATCTCTTAAGCAGACACATTATGTCTCCCATCAAAGAGCTTGGGTCTGAAATACACAGATTGTCCGCATACAGAGACATCTTGTGCTCCACTCACACCCCCACCCCACGACTATCGCCTTCCATAAATTTCAGTAACTTAGCACAATGGCCAAGGGCTCTATCACCCACCCAAACCAAGTTGGGGAGGGGGCATGCATATCTATGCCTCATTCCACAGTGCAGCGGAAAGTACCCTGAATTCATATCATTCATTTGAACTCACGCCATCGGATCCTTTCACCCATGCCACAAACTTAGGCCCAATCCCAAACTTCTCCAACAATGAACTCCCAAACAGTTAACTCCACTCCACCTGATCAAATTCCTTCTCCGTATCCAACGTCACTATGACCTCTAACTCCCTTCCGTCTGCCAGAGAAAGCACATATTCAGCAAACGCTGCACATTAGACAACAGCTGGCTACCCTTAACAAACCCCATCCAACCTCAATGCCAACACCTTCCCAAGTGTCTTGGCATTCACATTGAACAGAGATATGGGCCTATATGACCCATACTCCACCGGATCCTTATCCTTTTTAAGCAACAACAAAATGGATCCCTAACCCATTGATTCCGGCAAGGCCCCCCGAATCATCGCGTCCTCAAACATTTCTATCAACAGCGGCAGAATGTTCATTTTGATCGTTTGCACTCTTTCCAGCAAGGAGAGTGGGAGGGTATTCCATCTCCTAAAGTCCCCTTTCATCCCCTCTCCTAGACTGGCACAAAGTTCAATATGTGCAGCTGGGCCCATCCATGAGCCATCTGAATCTTTAGATATCTAAACTTCGTCTTGGCCAGCTGGAATGGCAGTGTTCCTCCTAAATCTCCTCCCCTACCCAAGGAGTTCACTGGAAATTTTTCATTTTACTCACGTTCAGGTTGTATCCTGAGAAGGATCCAAACTTCTTCAACAGCTCCATTATTTTTTCCATACAAGATAAAGGGTCCAAAACCTACAACAAATCATCCACACAAAGGGCATCTTATACTCCCTGATCTCTCTGAATACCTCTCTGCCCATTCGACAACCAAAGGTTTGATTGCCAGCACAAACAATAACGGGGACAATGGGGATCCCTGTCACATGCCCCTATACAGCTGGAAATACCCTGCGCTCTCCGTATTAGTCCGGACACTTGCCATTTGAGCACTATGCAACAGTCTCACCCAGGAGATAAATGTTGGCCCAAATACAAATCATCCTAGAACCTCGAAAAGTTACCTCCACTCCACCTGATCAAAAACCTTCCTGCATCCATGGAGATGATTACTTCAGATGCCTTCTCACTGGATGGGGACAAGACCATCTTTAAAAGTCACCTGATATTGGCTGACAACTGCTGGATAGATAGATAGATAGATAGATAGATAGATAGATAGATAGATAGATAGATAGATAGATAGATAGATAGATAGATAGATAGATAGATAGATAGATAGATAGATAGATAGATAGATAGATAGATAGATAGATAGATAGATAGATAGATAGATAGATAGATAGATAGATAGATAGATAGATAGATAGATAGATAGATAGATAGATAGATAGATAGATAGATGGATGAACATACACAGTACGCACTTAGTAGACAAAAGAACAATCAACAGAGTACATTGACAGTGGTGCAGCAACAAATAGTGATTGGTTACAGTGCGAAACAAGGCCAAACAAGAGTAGCATAGGGTGTTGTGAATAGTGTTCTTACAGGGAACAGATCGTCCAAGGGAGAGTCGTTGAGGAGTCTAGTAACTGTGGGGGAGAAGCTGTTCCTATGTCTGGATGTGCGGGTCTTCAGACTTCTGTATCTTCTGTCTGATTGAAGGGTCTGGAACAGGGCAAAACATGGGTATGAGGGGTCGCTGACAATGCTGTCTGCCTTTCTGAGGCAGTGGGAGGTGTAGACAGAATCAATGGGAGGATGGCAAGCTTGTGTGATGCGTTGGGCTGAGTTCACCACACTCTGCAGTTCACCACAAACCCAGTCTGGTCCTTAGAGATTACCTCTGACAAACAACCCACGAGACCTTCGTCAGAACCTTAGCTAATTCCTTTGCATTTGTATTTAGTAAAGAAATAGGCCTATAAGACCCACACTCCATAGGATCCATGTCCTTCTTCGGGTGAGGGCTAATGATGCCTGCGCCAACATGGCTGGCAGCTCCCCCATGATAGAGAATCATTGAACATCCCCAATAAATGAGGCACCAGTGATGCCGCAAACTGCTTGCAAAATTCCCTGACCAGTTTTCCGAACGTTTTCGCCACATTTTCTGTGGTGCTCGTACCTTTGATTCTCTCAGATTCAGATGCCTAGATTGATTCCACTGGTCGTCCACCCTGGCCTTCAAGACTTTGTGGGCCTCCGCCAACATTGCTATTTCTGCCTTTAAAGGGCCAATCCGGTCGCTTTGGTCCGAGACCGCTCTCTCCACCTCCCAAATGGTCGCCCCCAGCGACTCCAATCGCTGCTCCATCCTTTCCATCGCCATGCGAAAGGGAGTTACTGCCACCTCAATTGCCTTAAACAAGTCTTCCCAGATCGCTTGACTATGCTTCTGGAATTCTCCAACAATGAATTCCATTAGCTGCTCCGTTGGTAATTGGAAGGACGTAGACAATACAGCCATATTCTCCTTCACTCCGCCATGAGAGTCCTCTGAATCTGGAGCAGGGCTTTATTTGATTTGACCCCCGTGTTATATCCCGCTAACATCCTATACTGGAGGAGAAATCAAAGAACTACACTTGCAGCAACTTTTTTTCCCACCGCGACACCCATTTACCGGGTAATAAGGGCCAAAAACCAAGTTTTCAAACGAGAGCCACCATGCGCACTACCACTCAGCTCATGGCCGCCAGCAGAAGCCATCACTGTCTTCATTGTCCAGTGGATCCCTCCTGGAGAGAGCGAAATTATGAAGAGTGCAACAGACAATAGGGGCTGGTTTAGCACAGTGGGCTTAATAGCTGGCTTGTAAAGCAGACCAAGGCCAGCAGCGCGGGTTCAATTCCCGTACCAGCCTCCCCGAACAGGCGCTGGAATGTGGCGACTCGGGGCTTTTCGCAGTAATTTCATTTGAAGCCTACTTGTGACAATAAGCAATTTTCATTTTCATTTCATAATCCACTCAAGTGGCTGCATAATTGTTAGTGGGCACGCTGCCGATCCACGCCTGCCTACTGAGATATTGCGCAAGTGTGTTATGATGTCAAAATGCGCACCTGACATGATCATATGTTTCCAGACCGGGCTGTGCCTGCCCAATACATGTTAAATTCTGCCCAAAGTATAATTTTTCGGTATTACTGTGAAACATTCTGGATGCTGCGTGGAGGAATACTTATTTAAGTAGACAAATGCATTGGAATGGTCATGAGAAACCATGCTCAATACAGTTTCTTTTGAGACCTTTAACTTTAACATTTGTTAGTGTCACAAGTGGGCTTACATTAACACTGCAATGAAGTTACTGTGAAAATCTCCTCGTTGCCACTCTCTGGCGCCTGTTCGTGTACACTGAGGGAGAACTCAGAATGTCCAATTCACCTAACAGCACATCTTTCGGGACATGTGGGATGAAACCGGAGCACCCGGAGGAAACCAACGCAGACACGGGAAGAAAATGCAGACTCCGCACAGATAGTGACCCAAGCCGGGAATCGAACCTGGGTCCCTGGCGCTGTGAACCAAGAGTGCTAACCACTGTGCTACCGTGCCGCCCTTTCTATGAAAGTCAATAAAGGAGGGGTAGCATTTTTGATGCTGAAGGAAATAATAAAGGAGCAGATTGAGTCATGTGGTAACAAATTTCTAGCTCATGGTATGTTAATATTTTTGAGGTAATTTTTAGTTCTGGGAAGATGAAGGTTTACATACACCACCCAGTGTCTTCATTCAAACCATTAGTTTTCACATATAACACTCAGCTTTACTTCACCACCACCTCTCTCAATTCCTCCAACATAGCTAATTTATCAATTGTTTTTTCCAATTCCCCGACTCGAAAGTTATATGCTTGGCTGGCAGGGGGCTGTTCATTTATAAAGCTCGATATGACAATACCTACCTACTTGAACTTGACCCAGAGTCTCAAAAATTTGCCATGATAAATGCACATTGTGGATTGTTAGAATACACCCACTTTCCGATTGGAATTTCGTTGGCCCCACGGTATTTCAGAGAGTGAGGAAGAACATCTTACAGGGCTTTCCAAAGTGGCCGTCTACTTAGATGGCATTCGTATCACTGGATCCATGGAGCAGGAGTACATGGAAAATCTCGTAGAGCTCCTCTGCCATTTTACCCATGGGGGCGCCCGATAAAGTCTGGGCTATAAAGGGGACCCCCACCTCACAGAAAGACACTGAAGTCCGGTCCATTTTGGCCTCATTAATTATTATGGCAAGTCTGGTCTCCCTATTGGCTCATTTCATGTGTTGCTATGGAAAGATCAGAACTTGTGCTGGGGTGCATCCCAGGACAAGGCATTCGCGGCCGTGAAGGGGCACTTACCAGGATTGGGGATGTGCTGGGTGGCGGAGGGCCGGGCTGGATGACATCCTACGAGTTATCCAGGCGAGGAGCGGTGCCTGTCCGTTGCGTGGCCAATGCTATCCAAGCCTCAAAACAGTCATGCTCGGCTCCGTGGGCACACTTGAACTCGAGACGGCGCGGATGTGTGGTGGCATCCCGTCTGAGCGGACGCCTGCTGGGACGGAATTCCACATTGGTCTCAAAAAGCGGAACACCCCCCTCCGCCCCCCCCCCCCCCCCCCCCCCCCCCGGGTGCGGGTGCCCCACAGCCCCAGCTGCCTTGCGGAAATACTCTTCATGCCTTTTCGCACTGTACAGAGAGGTTTCCTGAATGGCCTGCTATTGCACACCTTCCGCCTCCTTGTCCTCGCCCGCCATCTGGACACGTCTTGGCGTACCTCGTTGCCGTCCGGCGGCAGAGGTCTCCACTGGAGGTCCTTCTAAGGAGGTGTCCAGTCCATAAAACCAGTGGACCTGGGGTGGAGAGTGCTGCACATGGCAGTGCCGTGCAACCATCGTTTCAATCACTTCACAGCTTTGCCAGAGACCTGCCACTTTTGCGGCCTGGGGGAAACCGTAGAGCACGTTTATGTTGTCTGTCCCAGGCTGCACCCTTTTTGTTTGCTTGGCAGCGTTGTTGTTGGGGTTTTCTTTGCACTTCAGCCCCATGCTCCTGATCTACGGACATCCGGTGCAGAGGGGGGCAGGGAGGGCGGAGGACCTCCTCGTGATCCTGCTCCTGGGCCTGGCCAAACTTGCAACTTATAGGTCCAGGCAGTGGGCAACCGAGGGGGTCGTCCCCTGACTGTCTGCCCATCTTCCGCAGCCTCGTTCGCGGCCGGGTGTCCCTGGAGCGGGAGCATGCGATGTCCACGGCACACTCCAGGTCTTCCGTGCTCGGTGGGCACCGCAGGGGTTGGATTGCCTTATTGACCCCGATTTTCACACTTTAACTTGATGGGCTTTCGATAAGTTTTTGTTTCCTTTCTCGTTCTTTTTGGGCTGTGCTCCACTCGTTGTTTTGGGGCACTCCCCTCTTATGTTTTATCTATTAGTTACTTTATGTTCTTTTGCTTGGTTGTCACACCCAGCATCACGCCAGTGTCAGTGGCGGATGCTGGCTTAACTCCTATACATGTAGATAAACGTACAGGTCATCAATTCACAAAAAATCACAAAAAGCAAAAATAATAAAAAAGACAAATCACATCCACACAATTTTAGTTTTATTTTTAAAATTAGAGAAGTAAGACCATTTTAAAGGTCTAAACCAAACAGCAACTTTAAAGTAAATTAACTAAATAAAAGAAAGACTAGAGTTTAGATAAAAATGAACCCTTACTATTCCTCAGTCACAAAACTCTCACTATAGCACTCAAATGCACCCAAATTCAGCACTCAGTGCAAACAAAAAATTATTATTACAATAATTAATACGTACACGGCATGAAAGATCCCAGCTGGGTCTCTCCTCTCCATTGGTACATAAATTAGCTGACTTTATACAGAAGTTTAGCTGTACATGGTTTAGGGTTCTCCAACTCCTTTAACGGTGGAGCTCATATTCAGTGAGACTCTTGGGGGGGTCTAATCATTGCTATTTCATAAGTCCGGTGCAGGTTATGATAGGCTCCTTAAGGCCTGATCTGATCTAACCGCCCAGCACGGTCTGCATTGGGAGTGAGGTGCTGGACTAAGCCTGTAATTGTAAATATGTAAATAAATTCAAATTTGTTCGTGACAGCTTCCTTATGAGTTATTATAGTAATTTCCAAAAGAACAAAGAGTAAAGTTACAAGGTTTTATTGGACATGGGATGTCTTACCAAAAGTTATGGTGGAGTCAGAATTTTTAAAAGGGAAGTGGACCAATTATTTTTTTAAATTATTTGTCATATATATAAACAACATAGATGACTATGTGGGGGGCAGGATCAGTAAGTTTGTGGATGACACAAAGATCGGCTAGGTGGTTAAAAGTGAGGTTGAGTGTCTTGGCTTACAGGAACATGTACATGGTCAAATGGCCAGAAAGGGGCTGATGGAATTTGACCCTGAAAGGTATGAGGTGATACACTTTTTAAACAGTAATTTGACAGGGAAGTATTCAATAAATGGCACCACACGGGGAAGTTCTTAGGAAAAAAGGGACTTGGGGTGTTTGTCCATAGATCTCTGAAGGCAGAAGGGCAGGTCAATAGGGTGGTGAAAACAGCATATGGAATATTTGACTTTATCAATCGAGCCATAGATTACAAAAGCAGGGAGGTCATGTTGGTGTTGTATAGAACTTTGGTGAGGCCACAGCTGGAGTACGGTGTGCAATTCGGGTCATCGCATTGTAGGAAGGATGTTATTGCAGTGGAGAAGGTGCTGAGAAGATTCACCAAGATGTTGTCTGGGATGGAACATTAAGTTATAAAGAGAGATTGGATAGGCTTGGGTTGTTTTCGCTGGAGCAGGGAAGACCGAGGGATGACTTGATTGAGGTGTACAAGATTATGATAGACATGGACAGGGTTGATAGGGAGCAGCTGTTCCCCTTAGTTGAAGGGTCAGTTACGTGGGACACAAGTGCAAAGTGAGGGGTGGGAGGTTTTGGGGGGATTTGAGGAAAATAAATTTACCCAGAGGATGGTGACGTTCTGCAACACACTGCCCTGGAGGATGGTAGATGCGGGTTGCCTCACGTCCTTTAAAAATCATCTGGCACATTATAAAAAAATGAGTCCGGCAGGGGTGACATGTAACTCTAAGACAAAGGATACTATTTACAAGAGAGTCCAACAAGGAAAATCAAGAATCCATCCGGTTAGCAGGTTACAGGTTGAGCCGAATCGGTGGTCGAACGTTCCGCTGTGATCGGCGTAGCTGTGGTGGTGATGTCGGCACAGGCGGTGATGGCAACAATGGTGCAGGTGTTGGCGGTGTTGGTGCTGGCTGCTGGCAGGATGACTCTGAGAGCAAGCCGAAATCTTCCGTATCCTCCAGGGTGGGCAGGGGGATGAGGGATGGACCTGATGGGGACGAATAGGGGGGCGCCGGGGTTGGCGCGGGGAGAGAAAGGGGTGTGGGCATGGGATTGGCACCTGAGGGAGCCAGGTCCCGGAGCGAGACTGTGTCCTGACGGCCATCGGGGAACTCCACGTAGGCATACTGAGGGTTGGCGTGGAGAAGGCGTACTTTGTCCACCAGGGGTTCCGCCTTGTGGTGCCGGACATGCCTACAGAGAAGGACTGGGCCCGGAGTCGTGAGCCACGTCGGGAGCGACACCCCGGATGTGGACTTCCTAGCGAAGGCAAAAACACGTTCATGGGGTGTACTGTTAGTTGCGGTACACGGTAGCGACCGAATGGAATGGAGCGCATCAGGGAGGACCTGCTGCCAGCGAGCGGCTGGGAGGTTCTGGGACCGGAGGACCAGCTGGACGGCCCTCCAAACCGTCCCGTTCTCCCTCTCTACCTGCCCGTTACCCCGGGGGTTGTAGCTGGTCGTCCTGATGGAGGCGATACCCCTGCTGAGCAGGAACTGACGCAGCTCATCGCTCATGAACGAGGATCCCCTGTCACTGTGGATGTAGTCAGGGAAACCGAACAGGGCGAAAATGGAATCCAGGGCCTTGATGACGGTGGCAGACGTCATATCCGGGCATGGGATGGTGAATGGGAACCTAGAAAATTCATCGACCACACTAAGGATGTAGGTGTTGCGGTCAGTGGAGGGAAGGGGCCCTTTGAAGTCCACGCTGAGGCGTTCAAAGGGGCGGGATGCTTTCACCAGGCGCGCGCGATCTGGCCGGTAGAAGTGCGGCTTGCACTCTGCACAGATCTGGCAGTCTCTGGTGACTGTCCGTACTTCCTCGACGGAGTAGGGCAGATTGCGGGCTTTGATCAGATGGTACAAGCGAGTGACCCCCGGATGGCAAAGGCTCTCGTGCAAGGCACGGAGCTGGTTCACTTGTGCGCTGGCACATGTACCTCGGGAGAGGGTGTCTGGGGGCTCGTTGAGCTTGCCAGGGTGATACAAGGTCTCGTAGTTAAAGGTGGAGAGCTCGATTCTCCGCCACAAGATTTTGTCATTCTTGATCTTGCCCCGCTGCGTGTTGTTGAACATGAAGGCTACCGACCGTTGGTCAGTGAGGAGAGTGAATCTCCTGCCGGCCAGGTAATGCCTCCAGTGGCTCACCGCTTCAACGATTGCCTGGGCCTCCTTTTCAACAGAGGAATGCCGAATTTCGGAGGCGTGGAGGGTGCGTGAAAAGAATGCCACGGGTCTGCCTGCCTGGTTTAGAGTGGCGGCAAGGGCGACATCCGAAGCGTCGCTCTCTACTTGGAAAGGCAGTGTCTCGTCTACCGCGTGCATCCCCGCCCTGGCTATGTCAGATCGAATGCGGGTGAAGGCCTGTTGTGCCTCGGCCGAGAGGGGAAAATGTGTGGACTGGATAAGTGGTCGGGCCTTGTCCGCGTATTGTGGGACCCACTGGGCGTAATAAGAAAAAAACCCAAGGCAGCGTTTGAGGGCCTTGGGGCAGTGGGGGATTGGGAGCTCCATGAGAGGGCGCATGCGGTCGGGATTGGGTCCCAGTAGTCCGTTTTGGACTACGTAGCCAAGGATGGCTAAGCGGTCTGTGCGGAACACACACTTCTCCTTGTTGCATGTGAGATTAAGGAGAGATGCGGTGTGGAGGAATTTAGAAACGCTGGCATCATGGTCCTGCTGGTCCTGGCCACAGATGGTGACATTGTCGAGGTACGGGAAGGTGGCCTGCAGTCCGTACCGGTCAACCATTCGGTCCATTTCTCGCTGAAATACCGAGACTCCATTCGTGACGCCGAAGGGAACCCTAAGAAATTGGTACAGACGACCGTCTGCCTCGAAGGCAGTGTGGGGACGGTCCGATTTACGGATGGGGAGCTGGTGGTAGGCGGATTTCAGGTCAATAGTAGAGAAGACCCGGTACTGTGCAATCTGATTGACCATATCAGAAATGCGTGGGAGGGGGTACGTGTCGAGCTGCGTGTACCGGTTGATGGTCTGGCTGTAGTCCACGACCATCCTGTGCTTCTCCCCGGTCTTAACCACTACCACCTGGGCTCTCCAAGGGCTGTTGCTGGCCTCGATAATACCCTCCCGAAGCAGCTGCTGGACTTCGGACCTGATGAAGGCCTTGTCCTGGGTGCCATACCGTCTGCTCCTGGTGGCGACGGGCTTGCAATCTGTGGTCAAATTGGCAAAGAGTGAGGGAGGCTCGACCTTGAGGGTCGCGAGGCTGCAAACGGTGAGGGGAGGTAGGGGCCCGCCGAATTTGAGGGTGAGACTCTGGAGATTGCACTGGAAATCCAGGCCCAGTAAGAGTGACACGCAGAGGTTGGGGAGAATGTACAGATGGAAACGGTCGAATTCCACGCCCTGCACAGGAAGTTTAACCAGGCAGAAACCCTGGATCGGGACAGAGTGGGACCTGGAGGCAAGAGACATCTGGCGGTTGGCAGGATGGACCGCAAGGGAATAGCGCCTTACCGTGTCCGGGTGGACGAAGCTCTCGGTGCTCCCGGAGTCGATGAGGCAGGAGGTCACGTGGCCGTTGACCAGCACCGATGTGGAAGAGGGTGCCAGGTTGCGAGGACGGGACTGGTCAAGCGTAACGGAGGCGAGCAGTGGTTGATCGGCGGTTGAGTCAGATGAGTTCGACGAGGAGCGGTAGCGACCCGTGTCCCATGGCCCCGTCCCGGGGCGAGGACAAAATGGCGGCACCTGGAGACAAGATGGCGGCATCTGCAGTACCTGTGGGTAAAGGGTAAAATGGAGGCGTACATGGAGCGCACGTTGTGGGGTCGGAACAAAATGGCGGCGCCCATGGAACGCACATGGCGGTGGTGGATGAAGATGGCGGCGCCCATGGAGCGCACGTGGCAGGGGCGGCAAAAGATGGCGGCGCCCACTGATCGCACGTGGGGTCGGGGGAAGCGGACGGCGGTGCCCATTGAGGGAGCAGCTGAGGCGAGGGGACCGGCGGTGCGATAGCGGCGACTGTCGGGACTGACACACCGCTGCAAAGTGGCCTTTCTTGTCACAAGCTTTGCAGGTCGCTGTGCGGGCCGGGCAGCGTTGGCGAGGGTGCTTCTGCTGACCGCAGAAGTAACAGGCTAGCGGAGTAAGTTCGCACACTACGGGAGGCAGCCGTCATGGAAAGCGCCAGGGCCTTTCCAGCCGCGAGGTCGGGGGCGGCCCCTTCCAGCAGTCGTTGCCGGATGGGGTCCGATGCAATGCCTGTAACGAAGGCATCGCGCATGAGTAAATCGGAATGTTCCGTGGCTGTGAGGGCCCGGTAGTCACAGTCTCGTACCAGAGGTATAAGGGCCCTCCAGAAGTCCTCAATCGACTCACCCGGCTGCTGGATGCGAGTAGAGGGTTGATGCCTCGCAAACAGGTTGTTCGCCGACTGTGCGTAGTTCTCCTTGAGCAGTTCCATAGCTGCGGTGTAGTCGGTCGCATCTCGAATGAGCAGAAAGACGCTGGAGCTAAGTCTGGAGTACAGGAGTTGCTTTTTCTGAGCCTCCGTCGGGGGAGGGTCCGCTGAAGAGATGTAGGCCTCGAAGACTGCCAGCCAGTGAACAAAGTATTTTCTGGCATGAGGCGACTGCGGATCCAGCTGCAGACGGTCAGGCTTGATTCTGATGTCCATGGTGAATGGGAAATCGTACAACAATAAATTGTAGCGCTAACAATTATACTCAAAGCCGAGAGACTGGTTCAATAGAGGCTTTATTGTTGTACGATGTTGTCCCTCCATCTGCAACTGTAGACTAAGGGTCTGAGTGACTCACACGCATATTTATGCACAAGCTCCCTGTGGGCGGAGCTAGCCGGCAGGGGCTTACCGGAGGAACCTGTATTACAGGTACAGCCATACATCCCCCTACTGCAGTACGCAGAACTACAGTGGTTATCTCACCACAGGCCTGGCAAACATTTATCCCTCAATCCAACATCACTAAACCAGATTATCTGTTCATTTATATCATTGCTGCTTTTGGGACAATGTTGCGCACAAATTGGCTACTGCATTTCCCCACATAACAGCAGTGACTATAATTCTGTTTTTATTCAGGTATTTGCATAAACAAACAACAAATGAAAGCAGAAATAAAATTATAAAGCGTAATAAAATGACAACACTCACTTTATCCCAGCCATACCCCACCTTTCTGTCCTGCCTTCCCTATTTTAGCCCCCTTAACAACCCCATCACCCTCCTCCTCTGCTGACTCTTCAATCCTCCTTAATGAAGTAAATGAACGGCTTCCACCTCCGAGCGAATCCATCAACCGACCCCTCAGGACGAACTTGACCTTCTCCCGCCTCAGAAATTCCGCGAGGTCATTCGCTGGCTTTCGGCAGCTCCTTGTCCCTCAACCCAAGCAAAATCCATCGCTGGGCTAGCAGGGAGGCAAAGGCCATGACATTGACCTCCCTGCGCACCCCCCACACTTCTCCTCTACTCCCTCAAATAACCTCCTCATCCTCGCCACCGTCCTATGCGCCCTGTGGACTACTTTAAACTGAAAAGGACTGAGCCTCACACATGACGAGACACATTCGCCCTCTGCAGGGCTTCCTCCCACGTCCCAGCCTCCACTTTTCTCCCAGCTCCTCCTCCCACCTCGGCTTAATGTCTCCCACTGAGGCTCCCTCCCAGTCCATCAGCTTGGACACCTTCCCCTCCCCTACCCCCTCCCTCGATAACATCTTATCTTGCAGCCCCAAGGGCGGCCACCCGGGAAAGGACGGCACCTCTCTCCTCACAAAATCGCGGACCTACAAGTACTTGAAATCATTCCCCCTGGGCAGCCCATACTCCTCCCCAGGTCCTCTAATTTTGTAAAGCTTCCTCCACGAACAGGTCCATGAAAGGTTCAATCCCTGCCTGCTGCCACCCCCCGAAAACCTCGAATCCAGCCCCCCGGAGCAAACCGATGATTACCACAGGTCAGTGCCCACACCAAGGTACCTTCCAGTCTCACATGCTACCCCACTGCCCCATACCCTCAAGGCCAACACCACCACTGGACTCACGACGGGAACCGTAGCGGCGCCGTTAGCAATGCCCTCAAGCTCATTCCCCTATAAGAGATCGCCTTCATCCCCTACAAGAGATCGTCTCCTCCTCCACTACCTATTTCCTAACCATAGCAATGTTTGCCACTCAATAGTAATTCAATATTTTCGACGACGCCAACAACCGCCCCCCCCCCCCATCTCCCCCCCCCCCCCCCCTCCCCCCCAACACCTCCTCTCTTCACCGCCCCCTCCAAAAAAAACCAAAACCTTTTAGAAAACTCCACGGGGAACCAATCCGGCCTGAGGCCTCCCTTGCCTGCATCGCCCCCACGTTGTCCACAACCTCGCTCAACCCAATAGCAGCCCCCAATCCCTGCACAGTTCCTAGTCCACCCTAGGAAAATCCAACCCATCCAGGAACCACCGCATTCCTTCCCCCTCCTTCCCCCAGCCAAACCCCTAAGCCCCCTCCTGGCCAAGGGCTCCGACTCATACAACCTCATATAAAAATCCTCATAAACCCCATTCATCCCCACCAGGTCCAGCACCACCCTTCCCGTTCCATCCTTCACTGTACCAATCTTGCTCACCACCTCCTACTTCCTCAGCTGGTGAGCCAAAATCCTGCTTGGCTTCTCCCTATACTCATATATTGCCCCCCAGCCCTCCGCAGCTGCCCACCACCTTCCCCATGGGCACCAATCCGAAATCCATCTGGAACCTCTGCCTCACCCTCAGTAACTCTGCCTCTGGGCCCTCTGAATACCTCCTGTCCACCCTCAGAATCTCTTCCACCAGCCTTTCCATCTCTGCCCATTCTGCCTTTTCCCTATGTCCCCGAATTGAGATAAACTGCCCCCGAACCATCTCCCTGAGTGCCTCCCACAGTGTGGCGGCCATAACCTCTGTATATCATTCAGCTCCACGTACTCCCGAATGGCAACCC
This sequence comes from Scyliorhinus canicula, assembly GCF_902713615.1. Lineage (NCBI taxonomy): Eukaryota > Metazoa > Chordata > Chondrichthyes > Carcharhiniformes > Scyliorhinidae > Scyliorhinus > Scyliorhinus canicula. Next base: position 63,028,660 of record NC_052149.1, read on the forward strand.
TCTCGAACACCTCCTCATCCAGCTCCACATCCAGCCTCGACTGCGGGCCCTGCCCCCCCATCCCCCACACCGTCCACTTGCAAATCCACCAAGTGTGGCACATAGTCCCCCTCCACCCCCGTCAGCAATGCCTTGTCCACCACAAAAATGTCAATCCGGGAGTACACCCTGTGCACTTGGGAGAAATATGAAAATTCTTTTGCACATGGCCTCCCAAATCTCCACGGGTCCACCCCCCCCCCCCCCCCCCCCCCCCCCCCATGCACCATAAACCCCTTTAATTCCTTCGCCAAAAAATGCACCTTCCCCAAACTCGGGATCGACTAGACCAAACGTGATTCAATGACCTTGTTAAAATCCCTCCATTATCAACTGGTGTGAGTCTAGGTAAGGGATCTCCCCAGCACCTGTCTCATAAAATCCACGACATCCTAACTAGGGGCATAAGCATTTACCAGGACCACCAGCATCCTCACCAGCTTTCCACTAACCATCGCTAACCTCCCCCCTTAATCTTCCACAATGTTCCCCACCTCGAACGCCACACGCTTATTCACCAGCACCTCCACCCCACCTTGTCTTCATGTCCAATGCTGAATGAAACACCTGTCCTACCCATCCTTTCCTCAGCCTTGTCTGGTCCCCAATCTTTAACTGCGTGTCTTGTAAAAATGCCATTTCTCAGGTGCGCAAGCATACGTGACCGTTTGACCAGCTCATTCAGCTCTCTCAGGTTCCATGTGACCAGCCTGGTTGGGGGGCTCCGCAATGTTACGTTCTGGTGCTTGGCCAGACGGAATTAGTGCACTAGAGAACGTCAAGTTCATGACGAGTTAAATGTTTATTGTTAAACAATAACACAGATCAGATAATAAGAAAACTATCAAAATCCACTAACTATAAATTACTATTATAAATTATCTACGAGCTACTATAAATGCGACTATCCACGGCGACTATCTCCAGACTCTCCATGGTAACAGTGTCACATGGTTGTTTTCAACTGCCACTTGCTCGTGTCTATTAATAGTTACATGATAGCTTATGCATATCATCACACACACACACACACACACACCCCCCCCCCCCTTCCCCTGCCGATCAACTATATCCCTTTTTGGGGCTGCCCAGGCCCACATCACGTGACCATCCTGGCCCACCCTCGGATGTCAACCACCATCACTCCCTTTCCAACTGCGCCACAATAACCACACCCCTGACAGCACACCCCTCCCCCCAAAGAAAAGAACAACCCCATCCCCCTCCCCTGTGCCTACCTCCTGACCACCCCCCACTGCGCTCCCATTAACTAGCCCAAACAGATAGCACGGCAGCCCATGCCCAAGGCCTCCAAACCTTCTTACCCCCGTCTCCCCTCCCCCCCATCAACACTCCCCCAAGAAACAAAGGTGCACTCACCCTTGATGCTCCCAAAATACCTCGCCACCAAACCCACTAAAACACTTCAAAAGGGAAAAAGTTTTCCAAGAACAACCAAAAAAACCTCCTCCCAACTGCTCAAAAGTTCAATGGCCTCCTTCTCCTGCCAGTCTATTGTCCCTCAGAAAACTCCATCACTTCCTCTGGCTGACCAAAATAATATTCTCGATTCTGGAAAGTCACCCAGAGGCGGTCCAGGTACAGCACTCCAAATTTGTCACCATTCTTGAAGAGGGCAGCCTTAACCCGGTTAAACCCAGCCCTCCTTGCCAGTCCTGCGCCCCGGTCTTGATACACCCACAGCTCATTCCCCTCCCAGGAACACTTCCTCATCTGCCTCGCCCACCGAGAATCTTCCCTTTGTCCAAGAAGTGGTGCAACTGAACCACCATCACCCTTGGCGGCTCACCCACCTGTGGCCTCATCAGCACCCTCTGTGCTTGGTCGATCTCCAGAGACCGGTCAAAGGCCCCCTCCCCCATTTGCTTCTCCAACATTTTGGACACATATGTGCCGGCCTCCACTCCTTCAATGCCTTCAGGCATCCCCACGATCCTCAAATTTTGCCTCTGGAGCTGTTGTCCAAGTCCTCCACCTTCTCCTTCAGCCTCTTTTGGGTCTTGCGCATCACCACACCTCGGCCACCAGCAAGGGGAGCTGTACCTCCTGCCTCCTCCACCTTCAGGATCGCCTGACCCTGGGACTCCACTCTCTCAATACCCGCTTTGAATGGTTCCACTACCTTGGCCAGGTACTCCAGGCCCTCCCACCTCTGCTGACTGAACGTATCATTGGGGGTTGGGGGGGGGGGGGGGGGGTGCGGATGGACCTAATTGCCTCCATTTGCACAGTAGAGATTCTACATGCAGCAGTTAAATGTTTGGGCAATTACGTTGCAAAGTAGCAATTTTAAAACTATGATCTTCAGTGTAGAATTGTCGTGAATTCAGTAAATGAAATATGATAAATAAGAAGAGACTGTCTTCTTAATCAACCTTTATGTTTTTTCCAGTTTCTTTGTTTTAACAAAAACCTCCATTGGGAAACAAAATATTAATTCTGTTAGGTTGCAGCTTTGGGTTCAAATGGTATTTCCAGAAGATGGATCTTAATTGCCTCACCTTGGCTACTGGACAGCTTTTATATAATCTTTCCAGACATTTACACATTAGCTTCATCTTGCGGTAAGCAGGTGTGTGCAACTGCTTAATGCAGTTCTGGCAAAGCTCATTTGTTTCATAGCTCTCAGTCAGTCCTTTGGGAGTTTGAGCACTCTGATTCCACCCTATGCTATTACTGCACAGCAGGAACAATTCTTTTGAAATGATAAATTAGGGAGAGAATTTTTGACTTGCATACTTGGCGCTATCTTTTTTCCTCTAAACCACCAGCCTGATGTGCATGGTTTAAAAGCCGATTCCAAAAATGGTCCAAACACAATTTTTTTTAAATTACCTGCTTTTTGCTGTGACTAAATTATTCTGCGGAAAGGAAAAACTACATTATTATATTCATTACACTCTGCTGTCAGAGGTTCTTTGGACGAATCTCCTAGAACTGCTTCTTAATGCTTTTAATTTTTTTTATACGTTATAAGGGTGGATATCAATGTTTTTTAAAAATTTATTCTCCTCCTTTTTCACATTTTCTCCCAAATTTGCATCCACCAACAATAAACAATAAGAAGTAACGAATATAATGTCAATCCCCATAACAACAACAACAATCTCATCCTCTCCAGAACTGCCATCAAGTACCCTCATTCTACCCGGTCAAACGCTTTCTCAGCGTCCAATGCCACAACCACCTCTGTTTCCTTCCCCTCCGCCGGTGCCACAACCACGTTCAATACCCTTCTAACGTTCAAAAAGAGCTGCCTCCCTCTCACGAACCCCATTTGATCTTCAGCTATCACCTTCGGCAGGCACTCCTCCAGCCTACCTGCCAGTACCTTCGCCAAGACTTTTGCGTTGATGTTTAAAAGTGATATTGGCCTATACGACCCACACTCCGTCGGGTCCTTATCTTTCTTAAGTAACAAGGAAATTGATGCCTGCCCCAAAGTTTGTGGTAACACCCACTTCCCTATTGCCTCCTCAAACATCCCCACCATCAGGGGTGCCAGCTTATCCTTGAATTTTTATAATATTCCACCGGAAACCCATCCGGCCCTGCCACCTTCCCCGACTGCATCCTCCCAATCGCACCTTTTATCTCATGCTCCACTATCACTCCTTTTCATGTAGCCCCGTCCCCCTCCCCTAACCTTGGGTACTCCAGCCCATCTAGAAATTCCTGCATCTCGGAGTGTCCCCCAGGTGGCTCTGACCTGTACAACCTCTCATAGAATTCCTCAAAAACCTTATTAATCTGATCCGGAGCCACCACCAACTTCCCTGCCCTGTCCCGCACCTGAACATTTTCCCTTGCCGCCACCTCCCTCCGAAGCTGACCCACTAACATACGCCCCGCTTTCTCTTCATGCTCGTAAACTGCATCCCTTGTTCGCCTCAGTATTGGCGCACCGCCTTCCTGGTAGATAGTCGGTCAAAGCTCGCCTGTAGTTCCTTCCTCTTTTCCAACTTTGCTGGGTCCCCATCTTCTGCATAACACCTATCTACCTCCAGCATTTCATCGATTACCCTCTGACGCTCCAACCTCTCCTCTTTGTCCACCCTAGCCTTAAATGAGATCACCTCACCCCTCACCACCGCCTTTAGAGCCTCCCAGACAACTGCCTTCAACACCTCACCCGTACAGTTGAAACCTACATATTCCTCAATTACTTTTTCAACTTTGTCACGGATTCCCCCAACAGTCCCCCATCTAATTTCCACCCCGGCCTCTGTACTACCCCCTTCTCCAGTACCATATCCACCCAATCCGGAGCATGATCTGGTACTGCAATTGCCGAGTACTCTGACACCTTAACCCCAGCCAGCAAAGCCTTCCTCACCACAAAAAAGTCGATCCGCGAGTATACCTTATGGGCTGAAAGAACAACGAGTACTCCTGCTCCATCGGGTGCAGAAACGTCCAAGGGTCCACCCCTCCCATTTCCACCATTAGCCCAGCCGACGCCTTCACCCCCCCCCCCCCTCCCCCCCCCCTTATGGAACCAGCGAGCGTGGTTGTGACCTGTCCAACCTTGGCTCCTGCACCAAGGTCCAGTCCCCCCCCCCCCCCCCCCCCACTATCAGTTTATGTGTCCAAGTCGGGGATGGCCCCAAACACCTTCTTCGCGAATCCCACATGATCCCAATTGGGACCATATACTTACCAGCACCACTAGCCTCCTCTCCAGCACCCCTGTCACAATCACATATCTACCCCCCTGATCTGCAACCACATTCTCCATCTGGAATCGTATTCTTTTGCTCACCATTACCGCTACCCCTCGAGCCCTTCCGTAAAATCCAGAGTGAAACACCTGACTAACCCAGCACTGTTTAAGTCTCACCCGATCCTTCACCCTCCTGCAGCATTGCTTCATCGGCTTTCAAACTTTTAAGATGCGCAAGCACCCTTGACCTCTTGATTGGACCTCCTAACCCCCTCACGTTCCACGTGACTATCCTAACTGGGGGGTATCTCACCCACTCCCCTTCTTATCCACCATCATCATACCACCGGGCCCTGCTCCATGAGCCTGACCCGCCCCTATCTATTATTAGCAAAGAACTCCTTCCCCCCTCACAAAATCCCCCCTGCACTTCCTCTCGCAAAAGCTTCTCCCAGTATCGATCCCTTACCCCCCACCTTGCAGCCCTCGTAGGGGGTGAATGTCAATGTTGGTGGAATTATTATTTTTTCATTATTGGTATCGTGTGTGAAGATCAATTATCCCCAGTTGCAGAGTAAAAATCCATCCACCCTGCTCCACTTGCCTCTGTATAAACCTAAAATATTCCCTTTCCTATCAACGTCATTACCTCTGAGTGAGATTGTCAAATATCGGGTATGCTGGATTCCAGGTCCTTCTAGAAATCGGATTTAGATTGCCAATACCATTTTACTTGGACTCCTTACAGCCAGAAGAATTCTGTCCCATAAGTTAGAATTCATTCAATGTCAATTCTCAGGATTTAAAAGGAAATTAAATCACTGTGCGATCAATGCCCTTTTCTTAAAAAATTGCAAACAATAGTTGGCACAAGTTTGGGTATATGGCCTCTGGCGTTATAATTTTATAAGGGACATTTTGTTTCTGCAGACATTTTATTTCCACAATTAAGTTCCTAATGAATAAGTCCCAATTTTCTGTCCCATACACTCGTACTATAAACAGAGAAAGATGATCTCTGTTCTTTCATTCAGCTGTTTGCTTACTCAGCATGACATTGACATCAGCTGGAATCATTGGCTCCACCAACTCCAAGTACGTGGAGACTCAGTGCTGAACTGAAACCTAAACATTTCTTCTAAGTGGGTGGAACAGTTGAAATGTAGGAAAGACAAAAGGTTCTGGAACACTTTGGAAAGGATGGTAACATCTTGTTAGAGGGGCACTTGTCCGAATATAAATTAATTCTCTTTAAACTGACACATACAATTTATGATAGGATCACGAGCTGTTGTAGCTATGCTCTGGCATTCAGTATTTAACAGAGCTTAAAAGTTAAAGCTTTAAGTGGCTAAAAGTTCACCCTAACTGGAACTCTGTCCTTTGAATGTCGGAGTTCAAATGTAATATCTGCTGAAGCAGGATTTTTGAAGGATGCATTTGTTATAGGGGAAGCACGGTAGCACAAGTGGCTAGCACTGTGGCTTCACAGCGCCAGGGCCCCAAGTTCAATTCCCCGCTGGCTCACTGTCTGTGCGGAGTCTGCACGTTCTCCCCGTGTCTGCGTGGGTTTCCTCCGGGTGCTCCGGTTTCCTCCCACAGTCCAAAGATGTGCAGGTTAGGTGGATTGACCATGCCCATAGTGTCCAAAAAGGTGAGGAGGGGTTATTGGGTTACGGGGATAGGGTGGAAGTGAGGGCTTAAGTGGGTCGGTGCAGACTCGTTGGGCCAAATGGCCTCCTTCTGCACTGTATGTTCTATGTTCTATTATGGACTTTGGTTTGGCCTTTTGTGTTCCCAAGACTGCCTGGGTTAATTTGAGCCTGGGAATTGTTCTTGGCATAAAGTACAATGCTGGCAACAATTCAGCATTAAGGGGGAAGGAGAATGTCAGATCTCCTTCGATTCAACTCACTGCCTCTTGTCTGCCTGTTAAGAAATGCTGCAGTACATTTTACCGGCTGGTGCCTGGTCGGGCAGATACAATGCACTAAAGTTGGATGTTTGCTAATTTCCAGGTTATTGTTTATAAAGAGGGAGCCAATAAGACTTCGAGCCCACACATTATTTCATAGTGCCCTTAGACCAGCAATTTGAAACAGAAAGAAGCTGAGGACAGCTGCTGCAGTTTTCATGGTTAATGCAGGCAGAAAGCTCATTCTGACGGAGGTTACTTAAGTGCTTCATGTCACTTGGCTTAGAACAAACAAAGGCTGGCCAAATGTCAGATGGCACCATAAACATGATACCTCTGTGAAGCACAACAGGGTATTTTTCTGTGATGAGGGTGATGTGTTGGGTATGCTGGGTCTGCGAGGACTGCGTTTACCATAGCAGTGAGAGAGACAGGCTACCAACACTTGTAGAAGTACGACTCTATTTTATTTAACTATGAGCTGTTAAACATACTTGCACTGTGGGTTGACACTATGTTAAGTTGACTGGAGACCTGAGGCTAACCTGACCAGATTATACTGCTAGCACATGGTAGATGTTCGCGTTGCTGATCACGGGCTCTGGCTGTCTCAGAGACTGCATCCCAAGAGAGCGGGGAAACTAGTGCCCTCTGGCTTTATAGTGGCCGTGTCCTGTCTGGGTGATTGGCTGCTGTGTTCTGTGTGTTGATTGGTCATTCAGTGTGTCAGTCAGTGTCTGTCTAGCACCATCATATACTTGTGTGTATATTATGACATCTCCCCCTTCTGAAAAATAATATATGTACGTGGCAATAAATAGTGTGGTATGTGAATGTGTCTGACTATATAGAGAGCATGTGAGCATGACCATGATCCTGGTTATATCCAAAAATCCTAACATATTTACACGGGAAGGTGTCTAGTGCAGATAGAGTGTTTGTAACAAAACATGGGATATAAATATCAGTATGTACAAACGAGCGAACAAAGAACCAGGGTAACGAAACAATAAGTTCATGAATCCAGTCAGTTCATAAATTCAGTCTCTGTGGTGGGCGACGAATTCTGGTTGACCACCTCAAGGGTGGGTCAGGGGCCGCCTGCTCTGGAACGGGCCGGGCTGTGTCAGTCGCAGAGGGTGGCAACAGAAGAGGTAGTTCGTCGAGCTCTTGGACGGGCATGTCCTGAGGGCGACGCAGGGCATCATGATCTGGTGGCGAGCGTGGAAACAGCTGCAGTGCCCGCCTATTACAGCGGAGAAAAGAGCCATCCTGGATACGAACCAGAAACGACCTGGGGGCCACTTGCTTGATTACCACAGCGGTGGCAGACCAGCCATCTTCAGGAAGCTGAACATGAACCTGGTCATCAGGAACGAGAGCAGGGAGATCCGTGGCGCGGGCGTCATACACCGACTTGTGTTGGGCCCGAGACAGTTGCATTCTTCGCAGGACCGGAGTGTAGTCCAGGTCTGGGATGTGTATTGCAGGCACCGTTGTCAGTAATGTGCGGTTCATTAACAATTGTGCTGGTGACAGCCCAGTGGACAAAGGAGTCGACCTGTAGGCTAGCAGTGCGAGGTAAAAGTTGGAACCCGCATCAGCCGCTTTGCACAGGAGTCATTTGTCAATGTGTACCCCCTTTTTCAGCTTTGCCATTCGACTGGGGGGTAGTGGGGACTTGAGCTGACGTGCGTGAAATTATACTGCCGGGCAAAGTTGGACCACTCCTGACTGGCAAAACATCGTCCATTATCGGACATAACCGTGAGTGGAATGCCATGACGAGCAAAAGTCTCCTTGCACGCACGGATGACCGCTGTCGATGTGAGGTCATGCAGCCTAACCATCTCTGGGTAGTTAGAGAAGTAATCCACAATGAGGACATAGTCCCGGCCTAGTGCGTGGAAGAGATCAATGCCATCCTTGGTCCATGGGGACGACACCAGTTCATGTGGCTGCAAGGTCTCTTTTGGCTGAGCTGGCTGGAACCGTTGGCATGTTGGGCAGTTGGCGTGTTGGCGATGTCCTGGTTGATGCCAGGCCAGTACACTGCCTCATAGGACCGCCGTCGGCACTTTGCCACCCCCAGGTGACCCTCATGGAGCTGCTCAAGGACGAGCTCACGCATGCTTTGTGGAATGACGATCCTGTCCAACTTTAACAGAATTCCATCTACCGCTGCCAGATCATCTTTGATGTTGTAGAATTGCGGGTATTGGCCCTTGAGCCATCTGTCTGTAAGATGGCACACAACGCGTTGGAGCAAAGGATCCTTGGCTATTTCACAACGAATCTGGATGACTCGTTCATCAGTGGCGGGCAAGTTAGATGCGCAGAACTCAACATGGGCATCAATTTGACACACAAAGCCCGACTGCTCGCATGGCGTAGTGACGGAACGGGAGACCGCATTGGCCACGATGAGCTCCTTGCCCGGGGTGTAGACCAGTTCGAAGTCATACTGCCTGAGTTTAAGGAAGATGCGTTGCAGGCGCTGTGTCATATCATTGAGGCCCTTCTGTATAATGTTGACCAGTGGCCTGTGGTCCGTTTTGACCGTAAATTTGGGGAGTCCATATACGTAGTCATGGAATTTGACAATTCCCGTGAGGAGGCCCAGGCACTCTTTTTCGACTTGCGCATAGTGTTGCTCGGTGGGCGTCATTGCACGCGATGCGTATGCGACTGGAGCTCATGGGGAGGAGTCGTCGCGTTGGAGGAGCACTGCTCCAATGCCAGACTGGCTCGCATCAATGGAGATCTTCGTCTCCTTGGCAGGATCGAAGAATGCCAATACCGGGGCCTTGGTGAGTTTCGCCCTGAGTTCACGCCACCCTTGCTCGTGAGCGGGTAGCTATTGGAAGTCGGTGGTTTTCTTCACTAGATTGCGGAGAGCTGTGGTGTGAGAGGCAAGGTTTGGAATAAACTTCCCGAGGAAGTTGACCATTCCCAGGAAGCGGAGGACCACCTTCTTGTCCTCCGGTGTCTTCATGGCATTGATCGCCGACACCTTGTCTGCATCCGGCTGCACACCAAACTGTGATATGTTGTCGCCGAGGAATTTTATTTCTGTTTGACCAAAGGAGCATTTGGCTCTGTCGAGGCAGAGGCCATGCTCGCGGATTCTCCGGAAGACACGTTGGAGGTGATCGATGCTTTCCTGCGGGGTGGTGGACCAGACAATGATGTCGTCTACGTATACCCGCACCCCCTCGATGCCCTCCATCATTTGCTCCATTATTCGGTGGAACACCTCCGAGGCTGGGATGATGCCAAACGGCATCCGGTTGTAACAATACCGGCCAAATGGGGTGTTCAAGGTGCAGAGCTTCCGACTGGATGCGTCAAGTTGTATCTGCCAGAACCCCTTGAAGGCGTCCAACTTTGTGAAAAATTTGGCGCGTGCCATCTTGCAGCTGAGTTCTTCGCGCTTTGGGATAGGGTAGTGTTCCCTCATGATCACGGTTCAGATCTTTGGGGTCGATGCAAACGCGTAGTTCTCCTGATGGTTTCTTAACACACACCATTGAGCTGACCCAGTCGGTGGGTTCCGTTACCTTAGAGATGACGCCCTGGTCCTGGAGGTCCTGCAGCTGCTGCTTGAGGCGGTCCTTAAGGGGCACCGGCACCCGGCGGGGTGAATGAACCACAGGCGTGGCATTTGGTTTTAAAATAATTTTGTACATGTATGGGAGTGTGCCCATGTCCTCGACGACGCTGTGGTATCGAGTAATGATGTCCTTCAGTGTGTCTGAATGTCGGCGTCCGGTGATGCTGATGCCTCAGCAGGCGACATGGAGTGAACCCTTTGGACGAGATTCAGGATCTTGCATGCCTGAGCACCGAGCAGGGAAGCTTTGGTGGACCCTACAATCTCAAAGTGCAGGGTGGCCTTTAAGGAACGGTGCGACACCACAAGCTGGCATGGACCATTGGCAGCAATTGCATTGCCATTGTAGTCGAGAAGCTGGCAGGCAGATGGAAGGATGGTCGGCTTAACGTGGAGGCTGTCCAGGTCAGACTGCGAAATGAAGTTGGCTGAAGCGCCGGAGTCCAGCCTGAATCGGATGCGAGATTTGTTGACCGTAAGGGTGGCACACCACTCATCGTCCGGATCAATGCTCATCACTGGGAAGGGTTTGGCCTTTTTATTTGGAAGCATCGTATGCTTGGTGATGATGCCCACCCAGAATGGGGATTTGAGATCCTCGGTGTCAGGGTCTGGAACCATGGCGGAGTCGGAATCTGTGACCGGTTGTTGTACGGTTCGGACGTCCCTGCGCTGCTGGTGGGATCGATGGGAGGCAGGTGTTTGAGCAGACCTGCACAGGGCTGCGCAGTGGCCAATCTTGCCACACTGGAGACAGCGTCGGGATTTCGTAGGACATTTCCGCTTTCAGCGGGAGGAACCACAGTTGTTGCACGTCGTGACATCAGAACGCTCAGTGCGCCACCGCGCATGCGTGGTGCGGTCGTACGCTGTGCGTGCCTGCACAGTTCGGTCTTCGATCTCGCCGCCCCCTCGGTCGTTGTGCGCATGCGCGGGAGCCCGGGAAAAGCACGCGAAATGGCTGCTCTCATCCAGGCTCAAGCCCTGGAGCTGTTTTACGGCCTGCACCCGCTCCACATCGTGGGGGCCTTGCCGCGCCGTCTCTGCCGCTTGAATGTGCGAGTATCGGTTAGTGGCGTGCTCATGCAGAATGCAGGTTTCGATGGCTATAGCGAGGGTGAGCTGTTTCACTTTAAGGAGCTGCTGGCGGAGAGGGTCCGAGTGCACTCCGAAAATGATCTGGTCGCGGATCATTGAGTCGGAGGTGGAGCCGTAATTGCAGGATTGCGCGAGGATGCGAAGATGGGTTCGGAAAGATTGAAAAGGTTCATCCTTACCCTGCAGACGCTGTTGAAAGACGTAGCGTTCAAAACTTTCGTTGACTTCGATGTCACAGTGGCTGTCGAATTTGAGCAGGACTGTTTTGAACTTGGACTTGTCCTCACCTTCAATGAATGTGAGGGAGATAAAAATGTGGATTTTGTGGTCCTCAGCCGTGGACAGAAAGAGAGAAATCTTTCTGGCATCTGAGACGGCTTCAAGGTTGGTGGCTTTGAGGTACAGTTGAAACTTCTGCTTAAATATCTTCCAGTTGGCACCGAGGTTGCCGGTGATGCAGAGCGGTGGGTAGGACAGACACTGTCCATACTACCGGATGGCTGATCGCTGGTCAAAGGCAGACTATCTCAGGGTAGGTCCATCAAACTCTAACATCACGGTCTGCGAAGACTGCGTTTACCATAGCAGTGAGAGAGACAGGCTACCAACACTTGTAGAAGTACAACTCTATTTTATTTAACTATTAGCTGTTAAACATACTTGCACTGTGGGTTGACACTATGTTACGTTGACTGGAGACCTGAGGCTAACCTGACCAGGCTATACTGCTAGCACATGGTAGATGTTCGTGTTGCTGATCACAGGCTCTGACTGTCTCAGAGGCTGGATTCCAAGAGAGCGGGAAAACTAGTGCCCTCTGGCTTTATAGTGGCCGTGTCCTGTCTGGTGATTGGCTCCTGTGTTCTGTGTGTTGATTGGTCATTCAGTGTGTCAGTCAGTGTCTGTCTATGCACCATCATATTCTTGTGTGTATATTATGACAGAGGGCATTAATTAAATGGAGACTTTAACATAAGGGTATCCCAAAATGAAAAAGCTGGCACCCGAGAGATAGAGGAATCCGACCCAAAACATTAACATTAGGACTACAAACTTTGTAAGGATCACTATCTTCAGTGGTAGTCACTGATTGAAGCACTGAGTAACAATGAGGAGGGATAAGTTGATGTGGCAATAGATGAGCTGCAGCAGAAGGATGGATGAGTTAAGGCCACATGGGAAGCTGCAGTTAGTACCACAGATTCATACTTTAGAGGGTTGCATGTCAAGATGAACAGCAGAGGCACTGCATAAAGTCCTTTAAGAATCTTCAAAGCTGTCTGGATAGATAGGCCGAAAGCACACAGCAGTGCTATCACAACATTGTGTAGGCACACCGGGGGCTTGGGTGAATAATCAAATGAGAAGCAATTCCAAGTCACTTTAGATTTAGATTTATTTTCACGTTTACCAAGGTTCAGTGAAAAGTATTGTTCTGCCTACAGTCTAGGAAGATCGCTCCATATATAAAAACATAGGACACACAATAAATACACAATGTAAATACAATACCATAGTCAGGTGTAGACAGAGTCAATGGATGGGACGCAGGTTCATGTGATGGACAGGGCTGCGTTTACGACTCTGTAGTTGCTCACGGTCTTGGGCTGAGCAGTTGCCATACCAGGCAGTGATGAGCCCAGATAGGATGCTTTTTATGGTACATCCAAAAAACTGTTAAGAGTCATTGTGAACATGCCGAAATTCCTTCATTTCCTGAGGAAATATAGGCACTGTTTTGCTTTTTTCGCTGTAGCGCTGGCGTGGGTGGACAGGACAGATAGTTGGTGATGTTTACACCTAGGAATTTGAAGCTATCCACCATCTCCACCTCGGCACCATTGATACGTGGATGACACTTTGCTTCCTGAAGCCCAATGACCAGCTTTTTTAGTTTTGTTGGCATTGAGGGAGGGATTGTTGTCTTTGCACCATGCCACTAAGTTCTCTATCGTCCTGTACTCTGCAGGCAGCTCTCAGTAGAGAACTCAAACACTGATACATTTTTGGGTGGCAACTGCTGCTGTTGAACCCTTGGACTTCAGCTTACAAGAGGTTCCCAATTTTTCAGATCAACTTGAGAATGTCTTCATCTAATTTAGTGTTGGTGGCCGAGTTCTAGCCTCTCACATCACCTGGTACCCCAAGAGGGATAGCCAGCAGTTTATGAAAGAAAGAAAGAAAGTTATGGATGAGGACCTAATTTTCCCACTAAATTGACTCTTCAGAAAACTGCCGACAAGGAAGTTAAGAAACAGCAGGGTTAAGCAATGCTGACATCTAGATACTAGTAAATATGGTAAGGCCATCTATTGACCCAGCAGAAACTATGCATTCATCACTATTGAGTTGAAGCTCGTTAATGTACTAATACACCTGCCCACTGCTTTAGTGACACTTCGGAGCAAATTAGACAAGACAAAATCTACATTTTAAAAAATGTATTCTTTCATGGCATTTGATTCCCATCCCTAATTCCCCTCGAAGAGTGACTTGCTGGCCCATTTTAGAAGGCAGTTCAGAGTCAACCACATTGAAGTTGGTCTGGAGTCACATGTCGGCCAGACCAGTAAAAGACGGCAGATTTTCTTCCCGAAAGGGCATTAGTGAACAGTCACCATTCGACTTTTAATTACAAATTTCTTTATTGAATTCCAGTTCCACCATCTGCCATGGTGGGATTCGAGCATGGCTCCCCGGAGCATTACCCTTGGTGTCCAGATTACTAGTCAAGCGACAATACCATGTCTCCACCACATTCCCCTAATTTTCATAAGAACAAGCACCAGAAATCAAATAGCGACGCAGAGACACATGTAAATTAAAACATGTCAGATTGCACCTTTCTTGGTCAGGATTTGTTGGCCAAAAGTAATGCATGGCCTTTGATATTAGGGGCAAACATATAAATTGATTAATCTTAGAGTCTCAACATGACTCTTTTCTCAGGGAAGCTGTTGTCTCAGAGGGACTTGCATCTGGCCGTCTTTCCTTTGCAGAGACAATGGGAGTCAGATCCAAGTGGGTTCTAAAATAGATCTCTTGACATGCAATGCCTTTTCTAACCCTCTAAAGGAAAGCTTGCCCATTACATGAGGAATACAACTGAGACCACTCTTTCCTGCCATCTAATACATTGCATAGTCTCAGAGGTGCTACTGATGTAGTCATTAAGAATAAATTATTCCATCTAGGTTTTGGAAGCCATGTGCAATATTGATGTTCAGGCTGCTTTCCAGGAGATCTTCTGAAGCATTATTATTTGCCACTCTGGATGTCACCAGTTTCCTTAGAAGCTGTTCCTAGCATCTGGATGCTGTAGATGTCCCTCAGATTGCTGCTGTTTCTAGGATGTTCTGCAGGTTGTGGGAAATATTTTGCAGGTGTGGGTAGTGGATTTTTCCCTCTCGTCCATCATTTCAAACATATTTGTGGAAGCGATCACCATTGCCTCAATATGAGATTGATGTTACCCAACCATATACCTTTTGTGTTCCCAGGCTCTTTTGCTGAAAGTGGTCCTTTCTCCAATTCTGGAGGAAAGGCTTTCTCTCTCTCACACATGCCTGTGCCAGTGTTTAATTGAGTAGCACCCTCCAACACAGAATTCATTCCTTCTGCGTGGCATCCTCTTGTGTTGTGGTCTCAACAGAAAATATGCTGCAATGGAGTTGTTGATAAAGTTACAATACAGGGTAGCTATGGATTTGAATGGGCCCAGGCTTGGTTTGACAGGTTCCTCCTGTCCCTATGATGTAAATCACAGAACAGTGTGTTACTGTGCACACTGAGACAATTAGCCTGGAAGAAATGGTTGCTGAATATAAAGACATTGGAAAGCATTGAGAAAGTGTGACTACATAATGCCATCTGGCACCTGCCTTCAATATCTCACCTGACTCTCTGCCCATGAGACTTCCTCCCCTCAATGCATTTCTCATGTAGTGGTAATGGGGAAGGTTTCCCTTGGATAGAGAGAAAAGAAAGAGTATGTGAGTGGCAACTACACTTTCTCCATGTGCGTGAAGACAAACATCGATGATGAGAGGCACACGTGAATTGTTCCCTTAAATAGTGCATTCTCGGAAAAAATCAATAACCCTTGTGTTGGGCTTTATGAGTCTCACATAGTTAGGATGATGTTTGAGTGTTTTCTAAAATTGACTTCTGCATTAATGAACTTCTCTGACACCCAAATGCTGAGTGATAATAATTAAGGTGAATGAAAATCACTATTATGCGTTGCACATACTGAAACACCTGTGTCTGTTTACATTGCTGCAGGTTTGGCTTTTCCTTCCTTCCAGCAACAAAAAGGTTATCTGGAAAGTATTACTGCTCCAAACCAACCGCAGTCTGTTACTTTGAAGGCAAAGACATTAACTGATCCCTGGCCACTCTATAGCTGGAGAACTGTTGCTGGGGTTTCCAATGAACCTTTCTCACACTTCAGTAAAGGCTGCAACAAAAAAGAAGCTTTGCCACAAATGAGCGAGACAGACTCAAGATGGATCTGTTCGTTGTTGCAATTGGCCGGCATGTAGAATGTTTCTCAAAACACCCCTCCCTTCAAGTATTGAATTCTAGCTTGCACAACTCTGTAAGCAATATGGTATATCTTCAACCTTTCCCCTATTCTATTAATCTTGTTCTCCGTTGATCATTTGGTGTTAAATCCTCACTACCATGATCTAACTCCCTGGATAAACGTACATGGGAATGAAAAAGTATTTATGCAGGAGGTGAGATTAAGAGTTAAGCTAGAAAAGGAAGAGGCAACAGAATTGTTGTGTGAGAACTCATGGGTGGCTTTTCCCTTTACTTCCTTTTCCCCTTCATCATAATCCTCACATCATAATCCTGAGGAAGAAATGCCAACCTGATTCTCCCTATCTTCTGCTACTTTCTCTTGATCTGCACAGACCCATGCTGGAAACAAAGGACAAGAATGAAATGGTGTTATTGTCTTGGAATTCAGGAAACAGAGAAGAAGATTGAGGTTAATTTCTGTACGATGTGTCTTCTGCGTGGCATCCTCTTGTGTTGTGGTCACAACAGAAAATATGCTGCAATGGAGTAGTTGATAAAGTTACAATACAGGGTAGCTATGGATTTGAATGGGCCCAGGCTTGGTTTGACAGCATTATGCTGCTGCTCCCTAAATCACCCTATCCAAAGTTAAGCAGAATATCTTCTCATCAGCTCCACCCTCCTCCCTGGCCACTGTTTCAAACTGAATCAGACTGTTCCTAACCTTGGAAGGCAGTTCAACTCCTTTATCTTCTTCATCACAAAGGCAACTTCTTTTCACTTCTGTAACATTACCTGCCTTCACCCCTACCTCAGCCTATCAACTGCTAAGACCTTTATTGATGTTTTATTCTCCTCCAAAGTTTGCTATTACAATGTTTTTCTGGCTGACTTCCCATCCTTTATCCTCAGTGTAAACTTCAGCTCACTCAAAACTCTGCTGCATGTGTCCTGTCTCACACCAAGTTCAACCCTTTATTGATCGCCATTGGCATCAGTTCCCCCGGTGTCTCAAAGTTATAATGTTCAACCCTGTGTTAAAATCCATCCAGGGCCTGGCCGCTCATTATTTCTACATCCTCTTTCAGTGTTGCACTCTCATCCCAATTACTTTATTCCTCTGACTATGTGTACCCTCTTTTTTTATCTCACTGGTGTCAGCCATTTCTTTTGTTACCTATGCTCAATATTTTGGAATTCCTTACCTAAACTCCTCCATCTCTCTTCCTCCCTTTCCTTTTTTAAGACTTGCCCTAAAACTCACCTCTTTGAAGAAATTTTTGGTCTCACCCTTACGGAGATAATCTTCTTTGGAAACTATTCTCTTCT
Organism: Scyliorhinus canicula; assembly: GCF_902713615.1. Taxonomy (NCBI): domain Eukaryota; kingdom Metazoa; phylum Chordata; class Chondrichthyes; order Carcharhiniformes; family Scyliorhinidae; genus Scyliorhinus; species Scyliorhinus canicula. The sequence goes on from NC_052149.1 coordinate 63,045,868, forward strand.
TTACACTCTGTGGAATATCCTATGTTAGAGGTGCCATATAATCCAAGTTGCTGTAGTCCCTCCTTTACTCAATAATAAGCAGGAGGGTTGGGGACTCTCTCACAAACAGTGTGTGCTTTTCTTCTGTTCCACTTTGCCATTGCCTTGTCCCTCCTTCAATTTTTACTGCCAGATCCTGCAGTGATCGACTTTCCTGAAGACTGTGACACAAAGGCCCAAGAGCGACTCCCCAGGCTTCTTGATGCAATTGTCAATCAGTCAGCTTTTAAAATTATCTGGTCTAATTGCCAATCAGCCCTGCACGTTTGCAATTCTGGCTCTTTATCCATCATTTCGAAAGCTTAGCCTGTCAGTCATTTTAGTGACATCTCTCTGCACCTTTCCCAAAGGCTCTGTGTCGTTTCTCAGAATCACACCGAGTCAATGACCTCGCTGTCAAAACAAAATGCTGTTCTCAGTAATGGTGGCCATGAAATATCAGATTGTCTAAAAAATCCAACTGCTTCACTAATTTCCTCTGGGGAAGGAAATCTGCCATCCTTACCTGGTCTGGCCAACATGTGACTCCAAATACACAGCATTGTGGTTGACTCTTAACTGCCTTCTGGAAAGCCCTAGCAAGCCATTCAGTTGTACCAAAATGCTACAGAATATACATAAATGAATAAATCAGTGGACCGTAGGGCATCAATCAACCAGAAATGTCAGCGGATGGATGCCCTGGATGGATTTTAACACAGGGTTGAACATTATATTAATTAAGTTGACCCCTAACATCTGGGAATTTATGTCAAAATTGGGAGAGCTCTTCCTCAGACCAGTCAAGAAACCAGTCAAGAAACAGTCTGACACAATCACATTCACGCAACCATACCTCACAGCCAATGTCCTGGACACCTTTATCACCATTCTCGCTATGTCCTGTACCACTGGCCAAACAAACCACCCAGCAATGGCAACATAATTGAATATTTTTAGGGGGAGACCATGGTACAGTGCTAATGTCACTGGATAAGTAATCCAGAAGCTCTGGTTAACGCTCTGGAGACAAAGGTTCGAATTTCACCATGGCAACTGGTGGAATTTAAATTCAATTAATAGATTCTAAAAATCAGGGGCGAAATTCTCCGACCCCCACGACGGGTCGGAGAATAGCGGGAGGGCCTTCCCGACATTTTTCCCGCCCTCCCGCTATTCTCCCCCACCGCCCGCCCAACTCCCGACCCGAATCGCTGCCGCCGTTTTTTTTACGGCCGGCAGCGATTCACAGCTGTTCGATGGGCCGAAGTCCCAGCCCTTTACGCCGTTTTTACGAACGGCAAACACACCTGGTCTGGCCGTTCGTAAAAACGGCGTCACAAACTCGCTTTTCATAATCATGGCACCGATTGGCACGGCAGTACCACGGCCGTGCCAAGGGTGCCATGGGCCCGCGATCGGTGCCCACCGATCGCGGGCAGCGGGCCCGATGCCCGCGCACTCTTTCTCCTTCCGCCGCCCCGCAGTATCCATTCGCGGGGCGGCTGAGGGGCAACCCGGCCCGCGCATGCGCGGGTTTCACGCAAATACGCGATGATGTCATCCGCGCATGCGCGGGTTGGAGTCTTCCAATCCGCGCATGCGCGGCTGACGTCATATGACGCGTCAGCCGGTGCTAACTCCAGCAAGCGGGCTTAACGATATTCGTTAAGCCCGTCATGCCGGAGCCTACGGCGTCGGGCTGCTAGCCCCGACTGGGGACCAGAATCGGTTCCCGGTCGGGAAGGGGCGCGCTGGCGTGAAACCCGCCCGGGTTTGACGCCAGCTTTACGATTTCTCCCGTTTTGGGAGAATCGCGCCCCAGGAGTACAAAGCTGGTCTCAGTATGATGACAATGAAAGTCTCATTGATTGTCATAAAAACCCATCTAGTTCACTAATGTCCTTTAGGGAAATAAATCTGGTTTACTTTTAACTGCCCCCAGAGCGAGCCACTCAGTTCAAGGGATATTGACTACAGGCCCTTTGAAGTCTCATGGCATCAGGTCAAACATAGGCATGAAATCTGCCAGTTAAAAACTGCTGGCCTCTCTCCATGTTGAATACTTCTTGGAAGAACTACTGAGTTTAGTACTGGTACAGAATGTACTCTGGGTGTGTATCTTCAATGCATTCACCGAGAGGATCGGCATGTCTGCCAGAGTGGGTCTGCAGCAGGTAGTGAGCAAACCGACAAGGGGAAAATATCTTACCCGTACCAAGCTGCGTCTCGCAGATGAATCTGTCCAGGATGTTGATAGTAGTGACCACAATACAGCACTTATCCTGTCTTCATAGATAGGATACTATCCATTAGGTGTGACATTCTGTATGGCATTCAGAAGAGATCTATCAGTTCAAAGCTGGGTATCCATGAAGCAGTTAGACGATCAGCAGCAGCAAAATTATATTGAACCACCATTTGTAACCTTATGGTCCAGCATATTCCCCAATCTAACACCGCCATGAAATTGGTTCAATAAGTACAGGAAAGCAAGCAAGAAGCTGCACCAGACATATCTAAAAATCAGATCTGAAATTATAGCACAGGATTACATGCATGCTAAACATGAAGCAGCGTAAGATAGAACTAAGGGATTCTACATCCAATGGATCAGATTAAAATTCTACTGTCCTGTCACATCCAGTGGTGAATGTGGGCAATTAAACAATAAGTGGGAGGATGAAACTATAAATATTCCCATCCTCAATGATGGGGTAACCTAGCATTCGCTGTAAAAGACCAAGCTGAAGCATTTTCAAGCATCTTGAACCAAAAGTGCAGAGTGGAAGATCCATCTCGCCTCCTGCTTCCCAACATTACAGATGACAGCCAGTTGAATTCAATCTATGTAATATTAAGAAATGGTGGATGCAGCTAAGACTGTAGAGTTCATAGAATAGAATCCACACAGAGCAGAAGAAGGCTATTTGGCCCATCAAATCTGTAATGATCTTCTGAAAGGGCATCCTACCTAGGTTCCCTCCTCCACCCACCCCACCCATTTCCCCATAACCTTACCTGAACAGCCCAGGAAACTAAGGTTCAATTTAGCATGGTCAATCCTCTTAACCTGGACATTGGGCCCTGACAACGTCCCAGCAACAGTATTAAAGACTTGTGCTCCAAAACTAGTTATTCCCTTAGCCATTACAGCAATAACACTGACATCTACCTTCCAATGTGGAAACATGTCCAGGTATGTCCTTTCCACAAAAAGCAGGACGAATGAAATCCAGCCAATTATCGCTCCATCTGTCTACTCTCGATCAACAGCAAAATAATGGAAGGTTTCATCAACAGTGCTATAATGTGGCACTTACACAGCCATAATTTGTTCACTGATACTCAGTTTGGGTTCTGCCAGGACCACTCAGCTTCTAAGATCATTACAGCCTTCATCCAAACTTGGATAAAGGAGCTGTGTTCAAGGGGTGAGGTGGGAATACCTTGACATCAGGCAGCAAGTGTGTTTTCAGGGAAACCAAAATGAAGTCAATGGGAATCAGGGGGAAACTCTCCATAGTTTAGATTTATACCTAGCACCAAGGAAGATGGTTGTGGTGATTAGAGGCCAATTATGCCCGTCTCACAACCGCATTGCAGGAGTTCCTCAGGACAGTGTCTTATTGGTCCAACCACCTTCAGCAGCTTCATCAATTACCTTGCTCCAAAATGAGGCCAGTATTGCGGATGTTCACTCGTGATTTTACAGTGATCAACACCAGTCGTAACTCCTCAGAGTCTGAAGCAGCCTGTATCTGCATGCAGTAACTCAAGGACAACATTGAGACTTGGATTACATAAGAACTAGTAGCAGGAGTAGGCCATCTGGCCCCTCGAGCCTGCTCCGCCATTCAATGAGATCATGGCTGATCTTTTGTGGACTCAGCTCCACTTTCCGGCCCGAACACCATTACCCTTAATCCCTTTATTCTTCAAAAAACTATCTATCTTTACCTTAGAGGGCAAGTAACATTTGCACCACATAACTGCCAGGAAATGTCCGTCTCCACAAGATAATCTAACCATCTCTCCTTGACATTCAACAGCATTACTATCGCTGAATTCCCCACCAACACCTTGGTGCTTACCATTGGCCAGACACTTAACTGGAACAGCCATATAACTACTGTGGCAACAAGAACAGATCAGAGGTTGGTAATTCTGGGGGGAGTAACTCACCACCCAACTCCCTAAAACCTATCCACTATCCACAAGGTTTAACTCTGGAATGTGATGGAATAGTCTCCACTTGCTTGGATCAGTACATCTCCAACAACATTCAAGAAGCTTAACACACCCAAGGCAAAGCAACTCACTTGACCAGCACCTCAACCACCACCTTAAATTGTCATTCCCTCCACCACTTGTTGTGTTCTTTGTATTGTTCTTCAGGATGGTGAAGGTTATAGTGTTTTTACAAAGAACAGCAAGTAGTGTTTAACACACAAAGCTAATTTATTACACTGCACTTAATTAGATTTGAACATTTGCTAAGGAATTAGATAAGTAAAGAATACACTACACTTCTACAATACTAAAATATGCTATCAGCTAAACTATCTCACATCTACTCAGTCTGGCTCCCTTCCACTCTCCCCCAGAAGTCAAGGAGCCATGTGATATTTATATGGTTGCTCTCTAGCCCCATCTAGTGACTAGAGTAGTAAAATTACATTAACCCTTTATGTTCCTTACAATATCCATATATTGTGACACCACCCATACAGCAATGTGTATTATATGCAAAGGACATTGTAACAACCCATCAAGCATCCTGTGGTCCCACCTTCCAAACCCACAAACTCTAGAAGGTCAAGGGAAGCAGGCACAATCTGCATTTCTCCTGCAAGTCATATACCAACCTGACTTGAAATGAAATGAAAATCGCTTATTGTCACGAGTAGGCTTCAATGAAGTTACTGTGAAAAGCCCCTAGTCGCCACATTCCGGCGCCTGTCCGGGGAGGCTGGTACGGGAATCGAACCGCGCTGCTGGCCTGCTTGGTCTGCTTTAAAAGCCAGCGATTTAGCCTGGTGAGCTAAACCAGCCCCTGGTTTAGCTCACCAGACTTGGAACTATTTTGCCTGTTACTGGGTCAAAATCCTGGAACTCCTTTCCTAACAGCACTGTGGCTGTACCAACTCCACTTGCATTGCAGCTGTTCAAGAAAGCGGTGCATTCCAATATTCTCAAGGGCAACTCGGGATGTGCAACAAATGCTGGCCTTGTCAGTGACACCAACATTCTTTGAAAGAATAAAACAAATTAACACCCCCCTGCTGTTAAATATGATTGAACGTCCAGATCTCCAGCTTTACTGGGTTCTTCTGTCGAAGAGTCATCCAAACTCGAAACGTGAGCTCTGTTCTCGCTCCATAGATGCTGTCAGACCTGCTTTTCCAGATTTTCCAGCATTTTCTGTTTTTGTTGCTGTGTTCTCCGGATGTTCTCGCCCCTTCTACACCGTCCCCACTTGTCTAAATATCATGGTCAGTATTCTGTTTGATTTACAGGGCAATATAATGTTGCATCATTAAATTAATCATCTGTGTTTCTTACACTGAATCCTAACATTGGATAATGAATTAAAGCTGAGCATTATCAACGATATGTCAATGAAAGGATTTGATGTTCTGTTCCTGTTTTTCCAGTCAATAACATCATCTATTCCTGTTCAAAATAATTTTCTAAAACTCTGCACAATCACTAAGCTTTTCACACATTACCAGCTAATAGTGACCTTTTTAAATCTGTCGGTGATTTTTTATGTCATATTTAAAGTCAAGACTGAATGTAAATTAGAAGGAGCTGTGGGACTAGTTCTGATCCATGTAGCACATTATTAGCCATGTCAGTTCATCTTTCCGCCTGCTCTTCTTTTAATTATCTATCAGTTTTCCCACTATCCCTAAAACAATATGCTCTTATTTTTCAGTTAATGTATAATGGACCTTGGCAGGTGCCTTCTGAATATCTCAAAGAAATTAGTGCCAAATGCAATATCACTTATCCATGGCTGCTCTTATCCATGGCTGCTCTTCAAACCTTCAGAAATACCATTTGGTTAATTTAATGTGATCTAACTTGCCTCTACCCACATTAACTCACCAGGTTACCTCTCATTTCCTAAGATAGGTTTTAATCGTTCACCTACTGTTAAAATCAGAATAAGAAGACAAGCAATTTTTAGGAACAAAATAACATGCTGGAAATGCATAGCAGTGTAGGAAAACAAAGTTAGTTTTAAGGAAATTAGATTTGTATTGGTAAACATTAGAAATAAAGTATAGTTTTAAGTGGGTTTAATTTAACGTTTCTGTGCCTGGAAGAGTAAAACCTATAGTTAGGTTAAGGATGGGCAAAGGTGTTTGTATGTGTGGGGGTTGGTTAGGTTTCTATTGTGCCATGGCGTGAAGAATAAATAAAATGAATAAGCACAAGGGTGTTGCATACAAGTGGGACCTTGTAAGATAGAGAAGCTTTTACGTTATAATTCAGCTAATTTGTGGGCAATTGGAGATAGGTAGCATGAGAAAAGGCAGCTCTCAGTTCTTTTAGAGGCAGTTGGTTTAGAAGGCTAGCCAGGGATCACCTCACTCAGCTTTGCTACAAGAAAAGCCATACCACGGAATAATGGTTAATAAAACAAATGCAGAGACCTGATAGCTAGTTAAGGAAACTAGAGAAATGGAGGGTGGTTTCCAAGACGTCTGAGCACTGTTCAGTGAAGACAGACAGACTTGGGAAGAAGGCTGAGATGGCAGAAAGGTAACTGAAGTGATTTTCAGGTTTGTGAGAATTTGTTCCAGCTGTGGAACGTGAGTTGAACTGACTATGGGAATTAGTGACTGGATCTTGAGAGTTTGTGCAAAAGCAGTTATGGCAAAGGAAACCAAAAATGGGTGGTATAAAATCCAGGATTGGATTCAATGTTAAAAGTGGAGCAGAATCTTGGGTGAAACGGGTCATTTGTAAAACCTGGACTGGATTTCAGAATGCAAACTGCTAAGGGAAAGCATTACTGTAAGAGAAGATTGTAAAGTGTGTTTTTGCAAGTGGAGATTGGAACTTCTCATGTAATTATCATCTGGGAGGATTCTGAGGATAAATCCCCAGATGGTAACTTGGGTTCAGAGCTTTTCTGATTGGAGGGCTGTGAACATAGAACATAGAACACTACAGCGCAGTACGGGCCCTTCGGCCCTCGATGTTGCGCCGACCTGTGAAACCATCTGAAGCCTATCTGACCTACACTATTCCATTTTCATCCATATGTCTATCCAGTGACCACTTAAATGCCCTTAAAGTTGGCGAGTCTACTACTGTTGCAGGCAGGGCGTTCCACACCCCTACTACTCTCTGAGTAAAGAAACTGCCTCTGACATCTGTCCTATATCTCTCACCCCTCAATTTAAAGCTATGTCCCCTCGTGTTGGTCATCACCATCCGAGGAAAAAGACTCTCACTGTCCACCCTATCTAACCCTCTGACTATCTTATATGTCTCTATTAAGTCACCTCTCAGCCTTCTCCTCTCTAACGAAAACAACCTCAATTCCCTGAGCCTTTCCTCGTAAGACCTTCCCTCCATACCAGGCAACATCCTAGTAAATCTCCTCTGAACCCTTTCCAAAGCTTCCACATCCTTCCTATAATGTGGTGACCAGAACTGCACGCAGTACTCCAGGTGTGGCCGCACCAGAGTTATGTACAGCTGCAGCATGACCCTGTGGTTCCGAAACTCAATCCCCCTGCTTATAAAGGCTAGCACACCATATGCCTTCTTAACAGCCCTATTAACCTGGGTGGCAACTTTCAAGGATTTATGTACCTGGATGCCGAGATCTCTCTGTTCATCTACACTACCAAGAATCTTGCCATTAGCCCAGTACTCTGCATTCCTGTTACTCCTTCCAAAGTGAACCACCTCACACTTTTCCGCATTAAACTCCATCTGCCACCTCTCAGCCCAGCTCTGCAGCTTATCTATGTCCCTCTGTATCCTATAACATCCTTCAGCACTATCCACAACTCCACCGACCTTCGTGTCATCTGCAAATTTACTAACCCATCCTTCTACACCCTCTTCCAGGTCATTTATAAAAATGACAAACAGCAGTGGCCCCAAAACAGATCCTTGCGGTACACCACTAGTAACTGAACTCCAGGATGAACATTTGCCATCAACCACCACCCTCTGTCTTCTTTCAGCTAGCCAATTACTGATCCAAACCGCTAAATCACCTTCAATTCCATACTTCCTTATTTTCTGCAATAGCCTACCGTGGGGAACCTTATCAAACGCCTTACTGAAATCCATATACACCACATCAACAGCTTTACCCTGATCCACCTGTTTGGTCACCTTCTCAAAAAACTCAATAAGGTTTGTGAGACATGACCTACCCTTCACAAAACCGTGTTGAGTATCGCTAATCAACTTGTTCTTTTCAAGATGATTATAAACCCTATCTCTTATAACCTTTTCCAACATTTTACCCACAACCGAAGTAAGGCTCACAGGTCTATAATTACCAGGGTTGTCTCTACTCCCCTTCTTGAACAAGAGGACAACATTTGCTATCCTCCAGTCTTCCGGCACTATTCCTGTCGACAAAGACGACATAAATATCAAGGACAAAGGCTCTGCAATCTCCTCCCTGGCTTCCCAGAGAATCCTAGGATAAATCCCATCTGGCCCAGGGGACTTATCTATTTTGACATTTTCTAAAATTGCTAACACCTCCTCCTTTTGAACCTCAATTCCATCTAGCCTGGTCGACTGAACCTGAGTGTTCTCCTCGACAACATTGTCTTTCTCCAGTGTAAACACTGACGAAAAATATCCATTTAATGCTTCCCCTATCTCCTCTGATTCCACACACAACTTTCCACTACTATCCTTGATTGGCCCTAATCTTACTCGAGTCATTCTTTTGTTCCTGATATACCTATAGAAAGCCTTAGGGTTTTCCTTGATCCTATCCGCCAACGACTTTTCGTGTCCTCTCCTCGCTGTTCTTAACTCTCCCTTTAGGTCCTTCCTGGCTAACCTGTAACTCTCAAGTGCCCTAACTGAGCCTTCATGTCTCATCCTAACATAAGCCTTCTTCTTCCTCTTGACAAGTGCTTCAACTTCCTTAGTAAACCATGGCTCCCTTGCTCGACAACTTCCTCCCTGCCTGACAGGTACATACTTATCAAGGACACGCAGTAGCTGTTCCTTGAAAAAGCTCCACATTTCGATTGTACCCATCCCCTGTAGTTTCCTTCCCCATCCTATACCTCCTAAATCTTGCCGAATAGCATCATAATTGCCTTTCCCCCAGCTATAATTCTTGCCTTGCGGTATATACCTATCCCTGCCCATTGCTAAAGTAAACATAACCGAGTTGTGATCACTATCACCAAAGTGCTCACCTACATCTAAATCTAACACCTGGCCGGGTTCATTACCCAGTACCAAATCCAATGTGGCCTCGCCCCTTGTTGGTCTGTCTACATACTGTGTCAGAAAACCCTCCTGCACACACTGCACAAAAACTGACCCATCTATAGTACTCGAACTATAGTATTTCCAGTCAATATTTGGAAAGTTAAAGTCCCCCATAACAACTACCCTGTTACTCTCGCTCCTGTCAAGAATCATCTTTGCAATCCTTTCCTCGACATCTCTGGGACTATTCGGAGGTCTATAGACAACTCCCAACAGGGTGACCTCTCCTCTACTGTTCCTAACCTCGGCCCATACTGCCTCAGTAGACGAGTCCTCAAGCGTCCTTTCTACCGCCGTAATACTTTCCTTGATTAACAATGCCACACCCCCCCCTCTTTTACCATCTTCTCTGTTCTTACAGAAACATCTAAATCCTGGAACCTGCAACAACCATTCCTGTCCCTGCTCTACCCATGTCTCCGAAATCGCCACAACATCGAGATCCCAGGTACCAACCCATGCTGCAAGCTCACCCACCTTATTCCGGATGCTCCTGGCGTTGAAGTAGACACACTTCAAACCAGCGTCCTGCTTGCCGGTGCCCTCTTTCGAACTTTTAACCCTATCCCTGACCTCACTACTCTCAACATCCTGTACACTGGGACTACAATTTAGGTTCCCATCCCCCTGCTGAATTAGTTTAAACCCCCCCGAAGAGCACTAGCAAATCTCCCCCCCAGGATATTGGTACCCCTCTGGTTCAGGTGAAGACCATCCTGTTTGTAGAGGTCCCACCTACCCCAGAATGAGCCCCAATTATCCAGGAAACCAAAACCCTCCCTCCTGCACCATCCCTGTAGCCACGTGTTCAACTCCTCTCTCTCCTTATTTCTCACTTCGCTAGCACGTGGCACGGGTAACAACCCAGAGATAACAACTCTGTTTGTTCTAGCTCTCAGCTTCCACCCTAGCTCCCTGAATTTCTGTCTCAAATCCCCATCTCTCTTCCTACCTATGTCGTTGGTACCTATGTGGACCACGACTTGGGGCTGCTCCCCCTCCCCCTTAAGGATCCCAAAAACACGATCAGAGACATCACGAACCCTGGCACCTGGGAGGCAACATACCAACCGTGAGTCTCTTTCGTTCCCACAGAACCTCCTGTCTGTTCCTCTAACTATGGAGTCCCCAATGACAAGTGCTCTGTTCCTCTTCTCCCTTCCCGTCTGAGCAACAGGGACAGACTCTGTGCCAGAGACCTGCGCCCTATTGCTTACCCCTGGTAAGTCATCCCCCGCAACAGTATCCAAAACGGTATACTTGTTATAGAGGGGAACGACCACAGGGGATCCCTGCACTGCCTGCCGGTTCCCTCTCCCTCCCCTGACGGTAACCCATCTACTTTTTTCTTTTACCTGAGGTGTGACTACCTCCCTATAACTCCTCTCAATAACCTCCTCCGCCTCCCGAATGATCCGAAGTTCATCCAGCTCCAGCTCCAGGTCCCTAATGCGGCTCTCGAGGAGCTGGAGTTGGGTGCACTTCCCGCAGATGTAGTCAGAAGGGATACTAGAGGTGACCCTTTCCTCCCACATTCTGCAGGAGGAACATTCAACTGCCCTAGCCTCCATTCCCACTGGACTAACTTCCCAAAAACTGAAAAATATAAAAATAAAAAGCTTGTTAGTTTAGCAATCCAACGGACAGAGCTTTTTTTTTTTTGGTTAGAGGAGGAGGATGGGTGGGAGACACTACGTAAGTAGTGTTTCGGGTAAAGCTGTCACTCGAGAACAGCCCCTTCACAAACCACCTTCAACTTACGCTGACCGCACTGCACGTATGCAAATCTCCCCGGAACAGCCAATCAGAAGCTCTGCTCTGCTGCCCTCTGCTGGATGCTCACCTTCCGTCGAACTCCTCGGGTCACTGATGCAGGTGCACCTTCAACTTACGCTGACCGCACTGCACGTATGCAAATCTCCCCGGAACAGCCAATCAGAAGCTCTGCTCTGCTGCCCTCTGCTGGAGGGGCTGTGACTAGTGGTGTTCCGCAGGGATCAGTGCTGGGACCTTTGCTGTTCATAGTATATATAAATGATTTGGAGGAAAATGTAACTGCTCCGATTAATAAGTTTGCGGATGACACAAAGGTTGGTGGAATTGCGGATAGCGATGAGGACTGTCTGAGGATACAGCAGGATTTAGATCGTTTGCAGACTTGGACGGAGAGATGGCAGATGGAATTTAATCCGGACAAATGTGAGGTCATGTATTTTGGAAGGTCTAACACAGGTAGTCAGAAAGATCTAGGTGCACAGGTCCACAGATCACTGAAAGGGGCAACACAGGTGGAGAAGGTAGTCAAGAAGAAATTACAGCACGCATGCTTTCATTGGCCGGGGCATTGAGTGTAAAAATTGGCAAGTCATGTTGCAGTTGTATAGAACCTTAGTTAGACCACACTTGGAGTATAGTGTTCAATTCTGGTGACCACACTACCAGAAGGATGTGGAGGCTTTAGAGAGGGTACAGAAGAGATTTACCAGGATGTTGCCTGGTATGGAGGGCATTAGCTATTATGAGAGGTTGAATCAACTCAATTTATTCTCACTAGAGCGACGGAGGTTGAGGGGCGCCTGATAGAGGTCTACAAAATTATGAGGGGCATAGGCAGAGTGGATAGTCAGAGACCTTTTCCCAGGGTAGAGGGATCAATTACTAGGGGGCATAGGTTTAAGATGCGAGGGGCAATGTTGAGAGGAGATGTACGAGGCAAGTTTTTTACACAGAGGGTAGTGAGTGCCTGGAACTTGCTGCCAGAGGAGGTGGTGGAAGCAGGGACGATAGTGATATTTAAGGGGCAACTTGACAAATACATGAATAGGATGGGAATAGAGTGATACGGACCCCGGAAGTGTGGAAGATTTTAGTTTAGGTGGGCAGCATGGTCGGCATAGGCTTGGAGGGTCGAAGGGCCTGTACCTGTGCTGTACTTTTCTTTGTTCTTTGTGCAGATGACAGGCCGCTCAGGGTTCCACTCGATGAACGCGCAGCTGATCTATGACCATGATTTGCGCATGATACACGCCTGAGCCCGATACCTCGGCAGTGTGCACGACGCCTTCATTCTGATACACTCAATGATTCCTGGCATGTTCAAGACCCCCGCCGCACCCCCCTCCCCCCCCCCCCCCCCCCCAGCTGGGGGTCTGGGTCCTGGGCGTCAGGCGTTATCCACTTCGGTCGTGACTGATGTCGCCTATCCGGAGGCCACAAACCGGCATGGAGACCACGTAAATGATGCACAGGCAGCGACCAGGGCAGTGATCTAGTGGTATTTCAGCATCCTGAAGATAAGGTTTAGTTCCCTTGACCGCTCTGGACGGGCCCTCCAGTATGATGCTGAGTGGGTCGCCCGCATCGTGGCGGCCTGCTGCATCCTCCACAACATCGTGCAGCAGAGGGGCGACGTGCTGGAGGAGGAGGAGGAATGCCACTAACTCATCCGATGGGGAGGATGTGGGGAAGGGCGAGGATAGAACATAGAACATTACAGCGCAGTAAAGGCACTTCGGCCCTCAATGAGTGAATCGCCGACCTGCGAAACCACTCTAAAGCCCATCTACACTATTCCCTTATCATCCATATGTTTATCCAATGACCATTTGAATGCGTTTAGTGTTGGCGAGTCCACTACTGTTGCAGGCAGGGCATTCCACGCCCTTACTACTCTCTGAGTAAAGAACCTACCTCTGACATCTGTCCTATATCTATCTCCCCTCAATTTAAAGCTATGTCCCCTCATGCTAGCCATCACCATCCGAGGAAAAAGGCTCTCACTGTCCACCCTATCTAATCCTCTGATCATCTTGTATGCCTCAATTAAGTCACTTCTTAACCTTCTTCTCTCTAACGAAAACAGCCTCAAGTCCCTCAGCCTTTCCTCATACGATCTTCCCTCCATACCATGCAACATCCTGGTAAATCTCCTCTGCACCCTTTCCAATGCTTCCATATCCTTCCTATAATGCGGCGACCAGAACTGCATGCAATACTCCAAATGCGGCCGCTCCAGAGTTTTGTACAGCTGCAACATGACCTCATGGCTCCGAAACTCAATCCCTCTACCAATAAAAGCTAACACACCGTACGCCTTCTTAACAACCCTATCAACCTGGGTGGCAACTTTCAGGGATCTATGTACATGGACACCGAGATCTCTCTGCTCATCCACACTACCAAGAATCTTCCCATTAGCCGGGTACTCTGTCCCTCTGTAACTTGTAACATCCTTCCGCACTGTCCACAACTCCACCGACTTTAGTGTCATCTGCAAATTTACTCACTCATCCTTCTACGCCCTCCTCCAGGTCATTTATAAAAATGACAAACAGCAGTGGCCCCAAAACAGATCCTTGTGGTACACCGCTAGTAACTGAACTCCAGGCTGAACATTTCCCATCAACCACCACCCTCTGTCTTCTTACAGCTAGCCAATTTCTGATCCAAACTGCTAAATCACCCTGAATCCCATGCCTCCGTATTTTCTGGAATAGCCTACCATGGGGAACCTTATTAAACGCTTTAACTGAAATCCATATACACCACATCAACTGCTTTACCCTAGTCCACCTGCTTGGTCACCTTCTCAAAGAAATCAATAAGGTTTGCGAGGCACGACCTACCCTTCACAAAACCGTGTTGACTATCCCTAATCAAATTATTCCTTTCTAGATGATTATAAATCCTATCGCTTAGAAACCTTTCCAAGACTTTGCCCACAACAGAAGTAAGGCTCAGTGATCTATAGTTACCGGGGTTGTCTCTACTCCTCTTCTTGAACAACATTTTCTATCTTCCGTCTTCTGGCACTATTCCTATAGACAATGATGACATAAAGATCAAAGCTAAAGGCTCAGCAATCGCCTCCCTAGCTTCCCAGAGAATCCTAGGATAAATCCCTTCCAGCCCAGGGGACTTATCTATTTTCACACTTTCCAGAATTGCTAACACCTCCTCCTTATGAACCTCAAGCCCTTCTAGTCTAGTAGCTGTATCTCAGTATTCTCCTCGACAACATTGTCTTTTTCCTGTGTGAATACTGACAAAAAACATTCATTTAGCACCTTGCCTATCTCCTCGGACTCCAGGCACAACTTTCCACTACTGCCCTTGACTGGCCCTACTCTTACCCTAGTCATTCTTTTATTCCTAATATACCTATAGAAAGCTTTAGGGTTATTCTTGATCCTACCTACCAAAGACTTCTCATGTCCCCTCCTGTCTCTTCTTAGCTCTCTCTTTAGGTCCTGCCTAGCTAACTTGTAACTCTCGAGCGCCCTAACTGAACCTTCACGTCTCATCTTTACATAAGCCTTCTTCCTCTTGACAAGTGATTCAACTACGTTAGTAAACCACGCTTCCCTCGGTCGACCACTTCCTCCCTGCCTAACAGGTACATACTTATCAAGGACACACAGTAGCTGTTCCTTGAATGAGCTCCACATTTCCATTGAAATGAAATGAAATGAAAATCGCTTATTGTCACGAGTAGGCTTCAATGAAGTTACTGTGAAAAGCCCCTAGTCGCCACATTACGGCGCCTGTCCGGGGAGGCTGGCAGGCCCATCCCCTGCAGTTTCCTTCCCCATCCTATGCATGCTAAATCGAAGTTCCGATTCAAGTCGCTCATTATCCTGACCTGGAAATATATTGCCATTCCTTCACTGTCGATGGGTCAAATCTTGGAACTTGCACCCTAATAGTATTGTGGGTGTACGTACACCACATGGACTGCAGAGGTTCCGGAAGGCAGCTTACCACCACCTTCTCAAGTGTAATCAGGGATGGGCAATAAATACTGACCTAGCCAACGACACCTACATCAAATGTTTTAACTTTTTTAAAAGCCAGGGATTCAGAGCAGTAGCTAAGTGAGAGGGGGACAAAACCCCTGGATTTCTCTCCAGGAGCTCCTTTCCATCAGGGAAACAGCCTTTTCGCTGCAGATGGAGGAGGTGCACATGAAAGCTGCTTCCTTTCAGGAAACATGAGGAAGACTAAGCTATTTGGCCCATGAAGCCCTTTGGACATCATCATTTCCTTGCCTATCACTACTTAAGAAGTGCTTATTTATTTTTACCAAAGTGGACAACTTCACATTTAGCACTGTTGCTTCACAGTGCCAGGGACCCGGGTTCGATTCCTGGCTTGGGTCACTATCTGTGCGGAGTCCGCATGTTCTTCCCCCGTGTCTCTGGGTTTCCTCCGGGTGCTTCTGCTTCCTTTCACAAGTCCAGAAAGATGTGCTTGTTAGGTGAATTGGACATTCTGAATTCTCCCTCAATGTACCCAAACAGGCGCTGGGGTGTGGCGACTTCGGGATTTTCACAGTAACTTCATTGCAGTGTTAATGTATCTGTGACACTAATAAAGATTATTGTTATCCCTCCACTGATGGTGAATTTTGAAAAAAAATCTGGAATTAAAAGTCTAATGATGACCGTGAAACCATTGTCGATTGTCTGGTTCACTAATGCCCTTTAGGTAAGGAAATCTACAATCCTTACCTGGTCTGGCCTACATGTGACTCCAGACCCACAGCAATGTGGTAACTCTTAACTGCCCCCTCAAGGGCATTGGGGATTAGCAATAATTGCGGGCACATCCTGCGACACCCACGTCCCATGAATGAATAAGAAACAAATGATGGGGGAGTGGGAGGTGGAGTGGGAGGTGGTGGTGGGGGGGGGGGGGGGGGGAGGGGGTGACTGAGGAGGGGCTGAGGGCAGTGATGAGTTATTCCTATGTGATGAAACTCGGAGTTTACACAAATGGTTCCTCCCCATGCAGCAATGCAGCGTCTCCGTGTTTGAACAGGAGGCTCTTTTCACCCACGTGTGGCTGCGGCATTGACAGATAACGTCAGATTTCACCACTGAAAAGCTCTCCTGCTGCAGAGCTGCACTTTCCATTTTACGTCTAATTGAATGTGAAACGGGGAAAAACAAGACAGCGGCACTGGTGCGCACTTCCGGTTCCACCGTTGGGAACGGCGGACACTGACAAAATTCCAGCCTTTATCTTTTCTCTTTATTGATATTATTGATCATGTATTCCCAGCACTGTTATATTTCAAATACCAATCCTACCAGAATTTTGTCATTTATTTTTGTGAGTTCACATTAGGTACTCAGTTCTTTCCTTTTTGTGATCAGTAGAAGGTCTATAAATATTCTGATCAGAGTTGTCCCAGTATCGTCTTTTATTTTATTTAGAATAAAGTAAGTACAATTTCAAAGTATCGCAGGGAATTCATCTGTTATTTTCGAGCACAATGAGACCATCAAAATCTGTCATCTCACTCAGATCCATTAAAGATGTATCACGTTTACAATAGAAATGAGCGACACAATAACGGTGCTCAAGACCAAATTGTCTATTCAAGAACTGAGCTTATCCGGCTAAATCAACATTGGCTATTTAACTTGTACAGTTTCGGGCAACTATGCAATGAAGTGGACGGCTTTAGCTATGTAAATTATGGAACTACATCACGACAAGTGCAGTAAGCTTCTTAACTGTACTAACAGCTTAAAAACTAATAATGACAATGAAATGCTAATAGTATGAAAAATAAGGCAGTTGGAAAGGAAGCATGGATTGAGTTTCCATCTACAAGCTGAGAGAACAATTATAGAACACAATCATTAAGCTCACAAAGCTGTCGCAAATACTCATATTGAGGACATTAATAAAATAAAAAGGAGTTATTTAACTTTTTTATTGCACAATTTAGAATGTAAAACAAATATAACAAAAATTCTTAAGTGCTCATGAAAACATTACTTGGGACAGTGATTTACTATGTGATAATGGCACTGTTAACAAAATTGTAATATAAACATCAAAGAAAAAGAAAAAGTCTGATTGTCCATACATATTTAATTAAGTACGGTTCAGTGAGTAATCAGGGCTATAATTTACTCAAGGGGCTCAGATGATATCATAAATCAAGGGCAAGAAGCCCAACTGGATTATGGATGTCATCTGAGCACTACGGTGAAATTACATCCTTTCAGCCAGTGCCATTTTAAAAATAATACATACTGTAGACTCAATAGAATGAAAACAATGCTAATGACCGTTAAAAGTGGAGTTGAGATTAAATTGATTATAGGCCGTGAGAGGCCAGTGTGTGATATAATACTAAAGAAATCACATTAGGGTATCGTAAAGGAATAGGTTTGTGACTTCAGATTAGATCTATAAGTGAATTATGCATATAATGTATCTGAAATAAAAATATCAGTACAACAATTATCAAATAGGGAAGAGTTTAAAATCAGTTTTACAAATTTGCTGTGTTACAAATGACTAATAACAAATTATCAGAAGCTGATTAGGGAAATTTTAAATATTGCTAAATATAAATAGAGAAATGCAACAGCCAAACCATGCACAGCAGAGTGATAAATGAGTAGAAGATACTCTCTGTTAGTTACAAACAAAAAGACAAAATGCTGGACAATCTTAGCAGATCTGACAGCATCTATGGAGTGAGAATGGAACTATATTTCAAGCCTGGATAACACTTTGTCAAAGCTCTCTGTTAACACTGTCTTTTGAAGGGTAAAAATTGGCCAGGATAATGCATTACTTTTCATTAAATAATGCCATGGAATCATTGAGACTGCATTCAGGATCTCAGTTTAAAATCTCATTTTTAAAGCAACGCCAACAATTACTTGCATCTTTCTATCAGCTTTAAATAGTAAAATACCTCGAGGTGTTTCACCATTTGACGCCGAATAAGAAGAAGGTGACCAAAAACCTGCTCAGAAAGGTGGATTTTAATGAGCATCTTCACAAAAACAATGAAGATGAACAAGGTCAAAGGGACCAATGGAAATGTCATCGGAGAGAAGAGCAGCACTTCCTCAAGTTTGGCATTGTTGGAAGAGAAATGGCAGAATTAAACACTAATACAGGAGCAAAATATTGTGGATGCTGTAAATGTGACAGAGAAAACAAAAAATGCTGGCGATACTCAGAAACTCTACACTGAATTTTGTCGGGACGGCAGAAGTGCCCCCTGCTAACACCGAAAAAGTGAGGTGAACCCACTCACCTTGGAGTGGGAACTAGGAAGACATTTACCAGTGGCAGTCAATTAAATGGCAGCTTAATGGTAGATGAAATGAAATGAAATGAAAATTGCTTATTGTCACGAGTAGGCTTCAATGAAGTTACTGTGAAAAGCCCCTAGTCGCCACATTCCGGCGCCTGTCCAGGGAGGCTGGTACGGGACTTCACTGGTATGCAGTGGCGTGGTGGTATTGTCACTCTACTAGAAGGTAGAGAACTACACTCATGGTGACCATTGTTAAGGCAGTTGCTGCAAGGAGAGGGAGCCTCAATGGATGATGCCCCTTGAAGAAGCGCAATGAAATTATATTCTGATGAGTTCTATAATGGATAGGTTATCCATGCTGCCAAATTATCAGCCAGCTGGCAAAGTTGAAACTTACTGCCATAATGTACTGACACTGACCTTTCATTTCCGGGATCAAATCTAGTTGAAGCAAATGGTATGGAATTCTCAAGTCTTAATTGGAATAATTGGTGGAAAGCTTAGTAAGTTTCTGGAATACCAAACATTGCAGTTACCAATACAGGAAACAACAATGGAGATAATTTTTCTGGAAATGAAACTCATTGATTTCTTTAAACTAAAAATTAATCTAGGTAAAAGTATTTTACTGCACTGGACTGCCTTTGGACAGCTTTTACTTGACCTTGAAACCTGTGTGGAATAATAAACGACCAGTTAAAGCATATTACAGAACACTTTACAAGTTCTGCCCTCACTTCCCTTTGTTCTCATAGCTAATTAACACCACCATCGTGTATGCAGCAATTTATTGACAACGGGCTGAATCTTCTGTAGAGTGGCAATAACTGTTAGATTTCAACTCCGCTTCTAATTTCCTACCTTGGACTGGCGCTTTCCTGAACTTCCGCCCCGGGCTTGCTGAAAAATGTGGAAAGTAATGCTACTGAGGCCTTCAATACAGTGCAGGATTGGCGAGGGAAACAATGCCATGCCATCTTTTAAAGCACGTTTAAATGTCCCAGCCACATTGACAAGTTAGGAGGGAGAAGGTAAGTGTGCAAGGTAAGTGGATGAGGGATTAGGGTCAGCTGGGTAGGTTGGGCTGGGAGAGGGTCGGGTGGTATGGGAGGGATCAGGTGGTTGGACAGTGGGTGGTCGGGGAGTTTGGGGGTATTCTGGGGGTGACAAGTGTAGTCAAGGGGTCGGGATGGTAGTTGGGAGAGTGGGTGCGTAATCAGGGGTTCACGGTGTAGTCAGGAGTGGTGTGGTTCCAGGATGCGGGTAGTCAGGGTGGGAGTGGGTTGGATATTCAGGGGGTGTGGGGAAACCCGCTGCAGTATATCGTTATCGCCCAGCCTGAGTCAGAAGGGCAAGAAAGAGAGCGGCTTCAATTCCAGGTAAATAAGTAGGAGCAGATTGGCTATCCTCCTCTGATTGCCATTCCACAGAAGTTACAGACCATTATAATTTTCTCATAAAATCCAAGAGTTTTTAAATCAAATTTTGAATGATGCAGAGTGGTGTGTTTTGTGGCATGGCTATACAAACTAGATAATCTAGCCATCTATTCATTTACTATTTGTGTGACCTTGATATATGCGGAACCTCACTGTTTCTGCGTTCTTTTTTTAAAAATTGAAGAAATGATTCATTTTCAAGTGCTTTGCAATATTTTGAGGAAATGACGAGGGTTTCAGTTACGTAGATAATTGGAGCACATTCTGGGGAAGGTAGAATCTGTACAGACAGGAAGGTTTGCACCTGAACAAGAGGGGCACCAATGTCATGGGAGGGAAATTTGCTACGGCTCTTTGGGGGGTTTAAACTAATTTGTCAGGGGGATGGCAAAATGAGCTATAGTCCAGAAACCAGTGTTGAGAGTAGTGAGGTACTGAGGAGGGTATCAAAGTCGCAGGAGCGTACTGACAGACAGAAAGGTGGGTTGAAGTGTGCCTACTTCAATGCAAGGAGCATCCGGAATAAGGTAGGTGAACTTGGAGCGTGGATTGGTCCTTGTGACTACAATGTTGTGGCCATTACAGAGACATGGTTAGAACAGGGACAGGAATGGTTGTTGGAAGTTCCGGGGTATAGATTTTTCAGTAAGAGTAGGGAAGGTGGTAAAAGAGGTGGAGGAGTAGCATTGTTAATCAACGATAGTTTAACGGCTGCAGAAAGGCAGTTCGAAGGGGATCTTCCCACTGAGGTAATATGGGCCGAAGTTAGAAATAGGAAAGGAGCGGTCACATTGTTAGGAGTTTTCTATAGGCCCCCAAATAGTAATAGAGATGTGGAGGAAGAAATTGCAAAACAGGTTATGGATAGGTGTGGAGGTCTCAGGGTAGTTGTCATGGTTGACTTTAACTTTCCAAATATTGATTGGAACCTCGATAGGTCGAACAGTTCGGATGGGGCAGTTTTTGTACAGTGTGTGCAGGAGGGTTTCCTGACACAATATGCAGATAGGCTGACAAGAGGGGGGGCCACATTGGATTTGGTACTGGGTAATGAACCGGGCCAAGGGTTAGATTTGTTTGTGGGAGAGCACTTTGGAGATAGTGACCACAATTTGGTGTCTTTCACTATTGCAATGGAGAGGGATAGGGCCATACAGCAGGGCAAGGTTTATAATTGGGGGAGGGGTAATTATCATGCAATTAGGCAAGAATCAGGGAGCATAAGATGGGAACAGAAACTGTCAGGGAAAGGCACAAATGAAAAGGAACAAATACTGCATGTCCTTGATAGGTATGTCCCTGTCAGGCAGGCAGGAAATGGCCGTGTGAGGAAACCATGGTGCACAAAAGAGGTTGATTGTCTTGTCAAGAGGAAAAAGGAAGCGTATGTAAGGATAAGAAAACAAGGTTCAGTTGGGTCGCTTGAGGGTGACAAGGTGGCAAGGAATGAGCTAAAAAAAGGGCTTAGGTGAGTTCGGAGGGGGCATGAGAAGTACTTGGCGGGTCGGAGTTCGGAGGGGGCATGAGAAGTCCTTGGCGGGTCGGATCAAGGAAAACCCCAAGGCTTTTTACGCGTATGTGAGAAATAAAAGAATGACCAGGATGAGGTTAGGGCCGGTCAAGGACAGTAGTGGGAACTTGTACATGGAGTCAGAAGAAATAGGAGAGGTGTTGAATGAATACTTTTCTTCAGTGTTCACCAAGGAGAGGGGCCATGTTTTTGAGGATGAGAGTGTGATATTGGTGGGTAGGCTGGAGGAGGTAGATGTTCTGAGGAAGGGTGTATTAGCAATTTTGAAAAACCTTAGGGTCGACAAGGACCCTGGGCAAGATGGGATATATCCAAGGATTCTTTGGGATGCAAGGGATGTGATTGCAGAGCCTTTGGCTTTGATCTTTGGGTCCTCACTGTCCATGGGGATAGTGCCAGAGGACTGGAGAGTGGCGAATGTTGTTCCTCTGTTCAAGAATGATGCAGCTTAATCCGGGATAGTCAACACGGATTCGTGAAGGGTAAGTCTTGCCTCACAAATTTGATTGAATTCTTTGAGGAGGTAATTAAGTGTGTAGATAAAGGTAGAGCAGTTGATGTCGTATACATGGATTTTAGTAAGGCGTTTGATAAGGTTCCCCATGGTCGGCTTATGAAGAAAGTAAGGAGGTGTGGGATAGAGGGAAATTTAGCCAAATGGATAAGTAACTGGCTATCACATAGAAGACAGAGGGTGGTGGTGGATGGAAAATTTTCAGACTGGAGACCAGTTACCAGCGGCATACCACAGGGATCAGTGCTGGGTCACCTGCTATTTGTGATTTTTATCAATGACTTGGAGGAGGGGGCTGAAGGGTGGGTCAGTAAATTTGCTGATGACACCAAGATTGGTGGAGTAGTGGATGAGGTGGAGGGCTGTTGTAGGCTGCAAAGAGACATTGATAGGATGCAGAGCTGGACCGCAAAATGGCAGATGGAGTTTAACCCTGATAAGTGCAAGGTGATTCATTTTCTTAGAAAAAAATTGAATGCGGATTACAGGATCAATGGTAGGGTTCTGTGGAATGTTGAGAACAGAGAGATCTTGGGGTTCATGTCCACAGATCTCTGAAGGTTGCCACCCAAGTGGATAGAGCCGTGAAGAAGGCCGACAGTGTGTTAGCGTTGATGAACGGGGGCTTGAGTTTAAGAGCCGCGGGGTTATGCTGCAACTATACATGACCCTGGTGAGACCACATTTGGAGTATTGTGTGCAGTTCTGGTCACCTCACAATAGGAAGGATGTGGAAGCATTGGAAAGGGTGCAAAGGAGATTTACCAGGATGCTGCCTGGTTTGCAGGGTAGGTCTTATGAAAAAAGGTTGAGGGAGCTAGGGCTTTTCTCTTTGGAGCGGAGGAGGTGAGAGGCGACTTAATAGAGGTGTATAAGAAGATGAGGGGGATAGATAGAGTGGACAGTCAGAGACAATTTCCTCGGGTGGATGTCACTGTTCCAAGGGGGCATAACTATAAGGTTCAGGGTGGGAGATATAGGAGGGATGTCCGAGGTAGGTTCTTTACTCAGAGAGTGGTTAGGGTGTGGAATGCACTGCCTGCTGAGATAGTGGAGTTGGACACTTTAGGAACTTTCAAGCGGTTATTGGATAGGCACATGGAGCACACCAGAATGACAGGGAGTGGGATAGCTTGATCTTGGTTTCGGACAATGCTCGGCACAACATCGAGGGCCGAAGGGCCTGGTCTATGCTGTACTGTTCTATGTTCTACGTTCTATGATGAAGCATTATGTAAGCGCAAGAGCTATTCTTCAATTTCAGGCACCTAATATTGAAATCTGGGTGGAGCACAATGAGACCTTGGGCTGGATTTCATGCCCCATCATTGTTATATCTTTGTAGTTGAAATGCTGGAGCTTCATTGAATGTACTTCTCAGATTGCACCATGTGTTTCAGAATGATACATTGTTGCTCAAAACCCTGACTGTGTACAGTAATGTAGCACTCTGGATACTTATGTATAAATATGCAAGAATATTGTTATGGACCAGGACTTAGAAATTCCAAAGTGTATTATGGAGTTCACCTGACCTTTATGTTGAATTTGGCTAGGATGAGCACAAAAGTCTTCACTGCATGCGATTCATCAGACTTCCTGGACGCTTTAATCAAAACAAAGTTTATTCTAAGAATGTAGTTGACATATATATATATTTATATATAAACACAGCAAGATTTTTTATCAATTACAAACATACAGACACCACACAGCTACAGTAATCTATGTATAATAATTAATTCCTCCTTCGCTGTTCTAATTCAGTAACAAAATCCAATAAACCAAAGCCCTTTTTCAAGGGTTTGGCCCAGCATGCTGTATTCTCACTTGAATGGGACTGGTCCTTTTCCTGAAATTCTGATCTAGTTCCAAACAGCAGATTCAAACTCCTCTGGAAAATAACACGGTAGCATGGTGGTTAGCATAAATGCTTCACAGCTCCAGGGTTCCAGGGTCGGTTCCTGGCTGGGTCACTGTCTGTGCGGAGTCTGCACGTCCTCCCCGTGTGTGCGTGGGTTTCCTCCGGGTGCTCCGGTTTCCTCCTACAGTCCAAAGATGTGCGGGTTAGGTGGATTGGCCATGCTAAATTGCCCGTAGTGTAAAGGTTAATGGGGGGATTGTTGGGTTAGGGGTATGTGGGTTTAAGTGGGGTGATCATACTCGGCACAACATCGAGGGCCGAAGGGCCTGTTCTGTGCTGTACTGTTCTATAACAATATCTTTAAATTTAATAATATAATAATCGCTTATTGTCACAGGTAGGCTTCAATGAAGTTACTGTGAAAAGCCCCTAGTTGCCACATTCCTGTGCCTGTTTGGGGAGGCCGGTATAGGAATTGAACCCGCACTGCTGCCTTGTTCTACATTACAAGCCAGCTATTTAGCCCAGTGTGCTAAACCATCCCCCAAGTCAAAAGGGCAAGAAAAAGAGCGGCTTCAATTCCAGGTAAATAAGTAGGAGCAGATTGGCTATCCTCTTTACCAAGACAATTTACCGAGACAGTTAGCCACACCCAATGTGCTTTTTACTGGAACTGCTTTTTAAAATGAAAACAAATAACACTTCTTTGTCCTTCTGCAGTCCAAAGCAGTCAAACTGAAACTGAAACCTGATAAAAACCCTCTCACCTAGCAGCCTCAGCCCATGTGCAACCAGTCACATGATAAGAGACTAAACCTTTCTTAAAGGGACACTCACATGACAATATATAATTCCTAAATTATTTAAGGCCACGAAGAGTCGTGTTTATAGAAATGAAAAACGTCCGAAGAATCCTCCGAATACCATGGTGAAGGGGGGCACCTGACTGTGTTGGTGTCTGGCTGGGCGTTGTGCACCTGAGGTGCTGGGTCGGTCAGTGTGTATCTAGACAGTCATTTTCAAACCCAGGGTCGTGACCTGCGGGTGGATTGCAGGTGGGTGTAGGGAGGGTTGTGGGGCAGCGTTCCCAATCGCAGGAAGAAGTGCTCAATGGCGCAACCGCCTTTTAAAGGTACCGGCCACGACCAGCTTTCAGAATACCGGCTGTTCCGCGCTTGCATGCCCCCTGAACAGTGCGCAGGCAAAGGGGGCAGCATGCCTCCTCCTGACATCAGTGCACTGATCCAGGAACATTTTTTTTTAATTGCTGGAGTCTTCCTGCCTGGAGCACCGGCAGAGAGCAGGTTATGCACCCCGTATACTGACGTCATGTATTCTGGGCGTGCGAGAGCAATTCCTCCATTTTGCAGTTGGTATGAACTCCAGGACCTCTGGTGTACAACCCATGAAGAAGAAGCAGAAAACAGGAATAAAGAAGCATGAAGATGAATATTTTAGGTGTGGGTTATTAATTGTGCAAATGCAAATCAGGATTCAAAGTTCACTTGTGTTATATCCAGGGAAGCTCAAGCAAATGAAAATTTAAAACCATCACGGGCAGCACGGTGGCATAGTGGTTAGCACAATTGCTTCACAGCCCCAGGGTCCCAGGTTCGATTCCCGGCTTGGGTCACTTTTTGTGTGGAGTCTGCACGTTCTCCCCGTGTCTGCGTGGGTTTCCTCCGGGTGCTCCGGTTTCCTCCCACAGTCCAAAGATGTGCAGGTTAGGTGGATTGGCCATGGTAAATTGCCCTTAGTGTCCGAAATTGCCCTTAGTGTTGGGTGGGATTACTAGGTTATGGGGATAGGGTGGGGGTGTGGGCAAGGGTAGGGTGCTCTTTCCAAGAGCCAGTGCAGACTCGATGGGCCGAATGGCCTCCTTCTGCACTGCAAACTCTATAAATTAAATTAAATTAAAAATATCAACGACATGGAGAGTTCAAGGACAAACCTCTTTATTTTTTTCAACAGATGCAGTGAGATCTTAAATCATCAGCTGAAGTCATTATCAGAAATGTAACATTGAACAATGAAGCAAGTGAGATCGTGAGGACCAAGCAGACTCACCTGTCACATTAAAGATAAGTGACAATAGTGGGTCGCAATGTTCGGGCAACATGGGGCGCGAAGGTCGACCGGCATGTGTCCTGAAGCATGGCCAGTTGGTAAAAATGGGTCTCGGTCAAAAACAGTTTGAGAAACACTGATCTAGAAGGTGAACGACATTTCCGATATGAATGTCGCCGTGGCTGCAATGCCTGAGGCTGCGGCTTCAAAAACCCGTCAATGGAGGCACCCTGCGTTTCCATCTCCGAGTCTGAGTCGATGATCTCAGTTATTAGGCAGCACGGTAGCACAAGTGTGCAGCATTGTGGCTTCACAGTGCCAGGGTCCCAGGTTCGATTCCCCGCTGGGTCACTGTCTGTGTGGAGTCTGCACGTTCTCCCTGTGTCTGCGTGGGTTTCCTCTGGGTGCTCCACTTTCCTCCTACAGTCCAAAGATGTGCAGGTTAGGTGGATTGGCCATGATAAGTTGCCCTTCGTAACCAAAAAGGTTAGGAGGGATTATTGGGTTACGGGGATACTGTGGAAGTGAGGGCTTAAACGGGTCGGTGCAGACTCAATGGGCCAAATGGCCTCCTTCTGCACTGTCTGTTCTCTGTTCTACGTCAGCGTCTTGACTTCCTTGGGGCTCCGCTGTGGCCTGATCAGGCAGTAAATGTGATTTGAGAAGACGTTTCTGAGAACGAGGAATTTTCTGAAGAAATGGTTGCCTGGACCAAATGTGATCACGGTGCTTTCGCATGATCCGACCTTGGGCTTGTACCTGGTATGAAACCGGCCTGTTTGGCGGAGGATAATGCCAGAGACCCACCGTCAGCAAAGTTTCAAACAAACACCGAGTAACCTGATACAAAGTGCCTGGACTGTTGACTTTGAATGGACCAATAACCTTGTTGCTCCTAGTTGGGGTACACCTTTGCATCTATGTCTGGAAAGATCATGCTAAGGTGGGTACGAAGTCTCTGGCCCATCAGCATGTCAGCAGGGGCAGAATGAAGTATGTAGGGGGCGATTCTCCGCACTCACGACGGTGCGGAGAATAGCGGGGGTCGTAAATTTTTACGGCCACGCTGGTCTGACGCCCTCCCGCTATTCTCCCCCCCCCACACCCGCCTCCCGACACGAATCGCTGCCCGCCGTTTTTTTACGGCGAGCAGCGATTCTCAGCTGGCCGATGGGCCGAAGTCCAAGCCCTTTACGACCGTTTTTAGGAACGTCAAACACACCTGGTCTGACCGTTCGTAAAAACGGCCGTAAAGTTGTGATCTTGGGAACCATGGCACCGATTGGCACGGCAGTACCATGGCCGTGCCAAGGGTGCCATGGGCCCGCGATCGGTGGGCACCAATCGCGGGCAGCGGGTACGTACCCCGCGCACTCTTTGTCCTTCCGCCGCCCCGCTGTATCCATTCGCGGGGCGGCTGAGGGGCATCCCGGCCCCTGCATGCGCGGGTTTCGCGCAAATGCGCGATGATGTCATCCGCGCATGCGCGGGTTGGAGTCTTCCAATCCGCGCATGTGCGGCTGATGTCATGTGACGCGTCAGCCATCGCAAACTCTGGCAAGCGGGCTTAACGAAATTCGTTAAGCCCGCGATGCCGGAGTTCACGGCCGCGGCATGCTAGCCCCGACCGGGGACCAGAATCGGTTCCCGGTCGGGGGGGGCGGAGGCTGGCGTCAAACACGCCTGTTTTTGACGCCAGCCTCACGATTTCTCCAGGTTTCGGAGAATCACGCCCGTAATTTCTCAATGGTCACCCAGGATGTGGTCGCCGCCATTCTGTGCGCCTCTAGCTACTTCGAATGACCATCAGTCAACAAGAGGAACATAGATCCTTGAAACAGACTGGCAAAGTCAACATGCAACCATGCCCATGGCTGACCTGGCCATCCCCAATGATGCATGGGTGCAGCCGGTGGGAGTTTCTGATGCTCCTGGCAAACAGAGCATTGTTGGGGTAGTTTCTCAATGTCCGCATCGAGACCCAGGCACCAGATGTAACTTTGTGCTAGCATTTTCACCTTGGACACACCTGGATGTCCTTCAAGATCAACTCCTGACATCTGTCCGGGATGATGGCGCGCATACCCCACAGCAGGATATAATCTTCCACGCTGAACTCAGACAACTTGGATGGAAATGCTTGTAATTCACCTGGAAGCTGTCGATGCTGCCCTCATAAGTGGTTAATAACACGGCCCACCACTGGATCCAGACGGAGGCAATGGATGGAATCGCCTTGTCCTCCGTAAAAAGTCTGCGCAAAGGTTTATGGTCTGTAATAATATTGAAACGGTGGCTGTAGACGTATTGGTGAAAACGTTTTATCGCGAAAACCACCACCAGACCTTCCTTCTTGATCTGTGTGTACTTCTGTTCAAATGTACAGGTGGAAAAGCCAATCGGATGTTCCCTTCTAGTCTCCATCCAGTGGGATAGAACGGCCCCAATTCTGTAGGGGGAAACAACACACATGATGAGCAAGGGTTTGGTGGGATCGTAATGGGTCAGTAAACTGGAAGATGACAAGTGCTTCTTCACCTGCTGAAAAGCTGCGTCCTGCAGCTGATCCCATGCCCACAAGTGATTCTTCTTCAGAAGGAGATGCAAGGTGGTCAATGCGATCGCAAGGTTCGAAATAAACTTGCTGTAATAGTTAACTCATCCAAGAAAAGAGTGAAGTTCTGCTGCATACGTCAGGGTGGGGGGCATGCTGTATGGCATGTATCTTCTCCTCGACGGCGTGCAAACCTTTGTGGTCCACCTGGTAGCCGAGGTAGACCACCCCCTTCGCATGGAAAATACACTTCGCTCGTCCGAGGTGGACACCAGCCTCAGAAAACCTTTTCAACACTGGCTGCAGGTTGTCCAAGTGCTGCTGCTCTAAGTCTCCAGTAACCAGCACGTCATCTAAGTAAACCCCCACTCGCGGCAGTCCTTGCAGGATGTTCTCTGTTACATACTGAAATATTGGTGGAGGACACATCAAAAGACATCCACATTTACTCGTCCAAACCCCTGTGTATATTGATGGTAACATATTTGCAGGAGGCCGGATCCAGCTCAAGCTGCAAATATGTGTGGCCCATATTGACCTTCATGAACGATTACCCACCCGCAAGCTTCACGTAGAGGTCCTCAATGTGGGACATGGGGTAACAGACCAACCATGAAGCTGAGTTTACCGTCAATTTGTAATCCCCGCATAAATGGACCATTTTTGACCATTAGCTTTGTTATCTGTACCACCGGCACTGCCCAATCAGCGAACCGTATGAGCCGAATATTACCCAAGATCTCCAGTCGATTGAGCTTGGTTTTCATCTTTTCCAGCAAGGCATAGGGAACCAGGCACGCCTGGAAATACCGTGGCAGGGCTTCTGACTCAACCTGCATGCTGGCCATGGCCACTTGTATTTTCCCCAGTCTGGGTTGAAACACATTGGGATACTTGTCCAGCACCTCACCCAGGCTTCTGGACCCCACCTGTGAGGGTATGCTACAAATGCAGCTGCAAATGGCACAACCAATGATGGCTCAACAGGCTGGGGCCTCAGCCCTTTACCACAATAAGTGGGAACGCATCGACTGGTATCCATAAACCACCGGGCTCAGAGTAGTACCAGCGATATCCAATGATTCTCCCATGTAGGTGGCCAGCCTATCCTTGGGGTCCGTTAAATCCAAGGTTTGAGTAGCCTGCTTAATTCAGTCAAATGTCAGCTACCTGACCACAGAGACTGCTGCAGCAGTGTGCAATTCCATGCCGAGCAAGTTCCCATTGACTTGCACTGTAATCTCTATGGGAGCCACTCAGGGGGGCTGTCATGCAATGCAAATGTGTGCAGTCATCCTCTTCTTTGGGTTCATCTAGATGGAAGGTCCAGGCCCTGGGCTGATGTCTACCTCTACCGGGGCATCTAGACTTCTGGACCATGCATGGCCTGAGCTCACGGCAGGACCGCTGATCTCAAGCCCCACATCGACCCCACATTTATGGACTCCGACAGGCGTCTCCTGCTGGGAAGGCTCTTCCTTCAGCCAATAGGTCAGCCATTTACACCGTTCAGTCCAGGGTATGATGGCCGGAGAGGAACTCCTTGGTTGGGGGAGGACAGATCCTAGAGCATTCCCCTCTATACCCTGTATCTCCTGCACCCCTAGCTCTGCGCTCTCCCGGATAGCGCAATCTGAATGGCTTGCTGCAGGGTCAGGTAAGGTTTGGCTAGCAGTTTCTTCTGAGAGGCCGCATTGTTAATGCCGCCACCCAAGCGGTCACGCAGCATCTCAGATAGGGGGGTGCCATATTCACAGAATTCTGTGATTTTCCGTAACCTCTACAAAAGCTCAGTGAAGGACTCACCCTTTCTGTGGGCAGCACGGTAGTACAGTGGTTAGCACTGTTGCTCCACTGCTCCAGGCTTGGGTCACTGTCTGTGTGGAGTCTCACATTCTCCCCGTGTCTGTGTGAGTTTCCCCCGGGTGCTCCAGTTTCCTCCCACAAGTCCCGAAAGACACTCTGTTAGGTAATTTGGACATTCTGAATTCTCCCTCAGTGTATCTGAACAGGTGCCGGAATGTGGCGACTCGGGACTTTTCCCAGTAACTTCATTACAATGTAAATGTAAGCCTGCTTGTGACAATAAAGATTATTATTATGATACTGCTGTAATATAATGGCAGGTCAAACAATTGCCCCAATTTAGTGCTGAAATAAAGTAAATTGGCCGCCCGCCTCTGTGGTGCAAGGGAGCAATCCTCATTCTTCCTGTCCTTAGGAAACTTCTTTGGTGATGGGAATGTGTTGCAGAGCTGTACCAATGCAGCTCCTCGTATTATTTCCCCATCCTCGCCCCTCACCCCGGCTCCAAGCTGGGAAAATCCGGCTCCTGTTTCTGTCCTAAAATAAATGCTTCTGGCTCAGTTTCAGAATATCAATGTAAAAAAACACTGTACAGTGGCCTCTCCAAATCCAGTGAACCAATTTTGTACAAACCAAAGGTGGTTTTGTGCTGTGGACGATGTAGTCTAGGATTTGGATTGAGAAATTTTAAATGCATTTAATGTATGGTACTTGGAGTCAATTTACAGAGGAGACTGTTAAACATAGGTCTCAAGTGGGTGTGAATTTACGTTCTGATGTGAAAGGACAGCATCTGATTTACCTCACGTTCCACTTCCTTTAATTAGGATTCACCTTAAATAAATTTGAACTTATTCTAAATATGTAGAACTGTTAACAACACATTGCATTGAGTGGCACAGAATGGAGCTTCAAAAAACAAGAGGATAGAAAGATTGAATATGTTCAAATGTGATTAGTACAAGGTGACTTCCTGATCTCTGTTTCATGTGAGAAAAAACTGTGCATTTTCTCACGGGGAAGAAGTCACAATCAGCAATCATACCAGTTGCATACTTCTTTTACAAAGGGCTACCCTGACTAAGAGCTAAGAGAAAGTAATTTGTCCTCTCAGTTCAGGCACTTTTCTAGAATTCAGGGAAGTTAAAGTGGAGAGGTGGAACCTCAAAATAAGACAACGATAAAATAAATCATTTGACATGTTTTCATGTAAAGAAATAGCAAATCTCAATCGTACTGTAAAAATATAATTGAAATAACATTCTACCATAATGTGGCTAATAATCCACTAAGAACTTGCTTACACTGTGATCTGAGTTGCTAACAGCACAAGACACAAGGCAAACTCTGCACCAATAAATCATGAGAAAGTTCAGCGTGCTCTGAATACAAATGAAAGTTGTGTTATTAAAACAAGTATCAAGTGGGAGGATGTGATTTTTGTGACTGACAAAGTCGTCTGAAATCCTTGATTATTGTTTTCTTGTACAAGAGCCTTTATCTGCTAAAGTATGACAAGTATTTTAATTGCTTCTGCCAATTTCGATTGCGCCGTAGGTGTTAATACACTCATTAATCTGTCTGTCACTGATAAGTATATTGATATATCAACATGGCTAAGCCAGTGAGGTACAAATATTTTGCTTATATCTGTAATTTGTCTCATACGACAATGTGTAATCAGTACAAACGCATTCTCCCTTCTTTGGATGAGCTGATGGCAAGGAAAACTATCACTTTAACTGAGAGGAACTGAAAATTTGCATTGTGAATGAATGAAAAATGAATGAAAATTGCTTATTGTCACGAGTAGGTTTCAATTAAGTTACTGTGCAAAGCCCCTAGTCGCCACATTCCGGCACCTGTTCGGGGAGGCTGTTGCGGGAATCGAACTGTGCTGCTGGCCTGCTTGGTCTGCTTTCAAAGCCAGCGATTTAGCCCTGTGCTAAACAGCCCCTCGTTATTGCTTTTGCGAGAGCAGTCACATTTATTAAGAGTAAAAAAGCATGTCAAACACTGCAGCAGATGGATTAACCAAGATAAAAGATTGAGATTGTATCTGAAGTTATAAATAGTAAATAAGACATTTTTTTAAAACAACATTTAATTTGTGATGAGTCATGAAGACTAGAGATTTGGAATAATTCGAGATTTGCTGTGTCCTGTGATGTGACTAAATGGTTCTAGTGCAGTTATGAAGGATCTCTTATAAAGATTTAAGCCAAATGGGAAAACAGCAATATCTAACCTGGTTTTCTTTAATTGAAAAAATACTTGGGTGAAAGCCCGAGGGCATGATAACATCAGCTTTCCATTTCAATTAAAGAGGCCTGCAGCTGTGCATTGTTTGGTAGCACCACCAGATGGGAGATGGGGGGGGGGGGGGGGGGGGGGGGGGGGGGTGCGCAAGGTGAGGGTTTGCCGGCAGGGAAGGGGGTCGTCAGCAAGGGCAGGGAGGTGGCTCTTACTGGGCCCCTCCACCTCAATGCTGGGTGTCTCAATCAAGCACTTGACAACGTGACACCTCCCTCTGAACCCGCAAGCCAACCTGACAGTGTTTGCTTCTCAGGCTTTCCGCATGGCGAATGCCCTGCCCACCCACTACTGGGTGAATACCAGCAACTGTAGGATGAGACCACTAAGTCTCATATGGGCCTCAATTGACGGCAGGGTGGAAAGGCCAGCTACAAGCCTTTCGACCCTGGACTTTGTTGAAGCTGAGTTGGGAAGGTGGCAGAGGTCCCACCCCCCCCCACCCACCCCATCCCACATGATTAAATGCTCTCTGCCACCAACCCCACCTCGGGGAGGCCACTACATACCACCCACTGAATGAGTTCTACATTACCAAAGCTTCATAAAATAGAAAAATTGAGGTAAATCATAAAGTTATGATTAAATGATGCCACGTTTGCATATTAATGGTTTCGAGAAAGAAGGAGACAGTAAATATAGAGGAGATTGTAAAACTACAACAGTTTTGAGGTATCAGTAAAAAAAATTCAGGTGAAATTTTAGCTCTCAAGGGAGGTCAGCAGAATGTGGTGGTGTGGTAAATAGTGAGGAGGAAAGCCTTAGATTGCAGGATGATATAGATGGGCTGGTTGGATGGGCAGAACAGTCAAAAAATAGAATTTAACACTAAAATGTGTGAGGTAATGCCTCTTGGGAGGACTAACCAGGCAAGGAAATAGATTCTCAATGGTAGGACCCTAGGAAGTACAGAGGATCAGATTGGTGCACATGTCCATAAATTCTTGAAGACAGCAGAACAGGTACGAAAAGTGGTTAAGAAGGCATATGGGAGACTTGCTTTTATTAACCAAAGTATAGAATATAAGAGCAGGGAGGTTATGATAGAGCGGTATAAAACGCTGATTAGGCCCCAGCTGGAGTACTATGTGCAGTTCTGGGCACCACACCTCACTGTAGGAAGAATATGATTGCACGAGAGAGGGTACAGAGGAGATTCAATAGGCTGGAGCGTTTCAGCATTTGAGAGAGACTGAATAGCTAGGGTTGTTATCCTTGGAGCAGTGAAGGCTGAGGGGGGACCTGATTGAGGTGTATAAAATTATTAGGGGCTTATATGGGGTAGATAGGAAGGAACTTTTCCCTTTAGCCGAGGGATCAATAACCAGGGGCCATAGATTTAAAGTAATGGGCAGGAGGTTTAGAGGAGATGTGATGAAACATTTTCACCCAGAGGGTGGTGGGAATCTGGATCTCACTGCCTGAAAGGGTGGTAGAGGGGGGCGCCCAGACAACCTTTAAGACGTATTTAGAGAGCACTTGAAAAGCCATTGCATACAAGGCTATGGGCCAAGTGCTGGAAAACTGTAAGTAGGTATTTGATGGCCAGTGTGGGCACAATGGCCAAAGGGCCTTTTTGCATGCTGTAAAATGTCTGTGACTCTATGACTCTCAGAAGCTGTACTGAGGGTTTGGTCTATTTTAATGATTTGGACTCATTAACATTCCATCAGCTAGCTGAGTTAGTCCAACCCAAAGTCAGCTTGCTGTCTTGCAACCTCCAAAGATTAGGTAAACCACGCACTGCTAGTCAGGTAAATCTTTCTGGGGATGGGCTTTGGAGTACTTTGTAAGCCATAAGCCCTAAACATTTTTCTGGAATCTTTGTGGAGGTACTGCTCCTGGCCTCATAATATTCATCTGACAGAGATTCGATTGGGATTCTCCCAGCTTTCACTGAGCCAGGCATTTGTAACATGCTCCAGTCGGTAGAGAGTTAATGGGGTAAATTTCCTGGTCCTGCCCACTACGGGCAATGGGGAGAACGGAAGATTTGACAGACCATTTAAATGTCCATCGACCTTGGGCAGGAATTTCTGGTCTCGGGGCAGGCACTACCGGACAATTCCGCCCATTACATTGGAGTCCCAATGGCATAATAAGAGCCTGATTTGAATTTGTATACAAGGTTCTCACCTGAATTAGATTGCCACCTCAACTGGGCAATAAAGTAGTGATGTGAAAATGGGTGCCAAGTGGGTAATCAGCAGAAAGTGTGGCTTGGATTTCAATGGGTGGAAGGAGGCAATATTTTCTCTTTTGAATAGGAGACTACATGGAGTCTTAATTTAACATGGTGAAGATATAGGGAGAAGAAAGATATGCAGGCTGGAGAGAATAAAATGGAAAACCTAAAGGGGCATTGACTATGAAAAATATTAATAAAACAAAGAGAATTAAGGTTGATGTAGTGGCTTGAGAAACACGCCGGAGGCTTCCAGTAATAATAAAGGAGCTTATTGACAAAAAACAAAAGGCTGGGAATAATACAGGCACGGAACACAATAGGACGAGTCTTGTCTCTTCAACTCCGAGGTCCACACTATCAGGGCCCCTGCCCCAAAGGCCCTGCACAAACTCCCTATTGGCCGGGCTTCACGCACTCCCGCATGATTAGCCCAGAGGCAGTCAAGTGATCCACCAGATCCGCCCCTTTAAAGGGGCTACGCCACAACATCCCTCCCCCACCTTAATCCCTGATTATATTTTACACATCATATGTACAGGGTCTATATACATGGCAAAAGACAACAGGGGAGAGAGAGTTCAATGAAAGAGTCGGTCGGTCAAGCGACCTTTAGATCCTTCCAGACCTCCGTAGTCCTCCCACAGATTCAACATCCTTTGAGGTAGTCAATGGCTAGTGACAGTTCAGGAGGCACTATCTCCCCAGTAGGGGAACTGGCTTCACCAGCTTTCAAAGATACAGCTGGCGGGGTTGATTCGGAGTTCTCAGCTCCTTCTTCTCAGGAACATTCACAGGACCATCGACAACACCAGTGGAACCCATCTGTTCGGAAATGGGGGTAGTCACCCCTCGGCTCCTCAAATGGTCAATATTCTTTTTGACAGTCCTTCCATTTACAATCACCACGTATGACACGGGTTCCGACTGGGACACAATTTGTCCGGCTAACCGTAGTGAGCCCGAGGCGAAGTTCCAAACTAAGAGAGGATCCCCCAACCAGAATGATCTGATCCCCTCCCCCCCTCCTCCCATCCCACTGAGGAACTAACTGACCACTCAGAGGCCTGAATTGCCTCCACCTTCACCACCAAGTAAGGAAACACTAAATCCAAATGGGGCTGAGACAATGGCTCATCAGCAGCTTGGTAGGTGTGACCCCCATGGTGGTGTGGGGATTGAATTGTGGGACAACACAAAATTAACGCAGCTAATTGTTTCCTCATGGTTTTTTTAAACATGTGAAGGTCTATCTCATCCAAGCCATTGGACACAGGGTGGTACGGGGCCGTACTGGTGTGGCGTAGCACAAATGAAGTTCTAAAAATCATCCTCTGTAAAAGGGGTACCATTGTCCAATGCTATGGATTCTGGCAGTTTAGCAAACAACCTGCATAGGACATCCACCATATCTGCTAAGGTCATGATCCCCATCCGCTGTGTACACTGCCACTTTGGTGAGCATCCACAAAAACTAAAAACATCCTGCCCAAGAAAGGGCCCACGTAGTCAACCTGGACCCTAGTCCATCTGCGAAGCGGCATTCCCAGAGGTGGAGAATGGCTAATGGAAGCAGGGATTGCTGAGTCTGACAGGAGGTGATACTGCTGTAGCATTTCTTTGATTGCTTCATCAATGCCTAGCCACCATATATAGCTGCATGCTAGCATCTTCTCCTTTGTTTGCCCTGGGTGGGCGGTTTGTATCTCCTGTAAGAGAGGTCGCCTGGCTGGTGGTGGAACAATGGCTTATGAGCCCCACAAAATCACTCCATCCTCGCAGGTCAATCCCTCTTGGTGGTTTAAATAGGGCATCAAGTGCTTGGATTTCTCATAATG
Organism: Scyliorhinus canicula; assembly: GCF_902713615.1. NCBI lineage: Eukaryota > Metazoa > Chordata > Chondrichthyes > Carcharhiniformes > Scyliorhinidae > Scyliorhinus > Scyliorhinus canicula. Next base: position 63,082,571 of record NC_052149.1, read on the forward strand.
GCACCCGGTCTGTATCATCTCTTTTACATTTGGCAATGTGGGTGGGATCCCTCTGGGTCCAGTTCTGAATATGGCCAGCCAACAGCAATGTGTCTAAGAAATTCAAGGCCAATGTGATCTCCTGATGAAGGTGGTACGCTCTTGGGTAAAAGAAAGTCAGTTTAATGAATCTGCATTGGCAATCTGCATGCCTGGTCTGTGCTGGAAAGCAGAATTGTATGCTACCAGCAACAAAGCCCAATGCTGCATCCTTACTGAGGCTATTGGTGGTATTGGTTTGTCCTCTCTCATGAGACCCAGTAGAGGCTTATGGTTGGTGATTATAATGAACCACTGTCTATACACATATTGATCGAATTTCTTCAATCCATATGACTGCTAACCCCTCTTTTTCAATTTGCTGCTCTGCTTTTGAAAGAGTCCTCCAGGCAAAAGCGAAGGGCCCCTTGGAACCATCCCACATCTTGTGGGATAATAATGCCTCATCCTGAAAGGGGACGCATTACATGTGAGAACAATCGGTTTCCCAGGGTCCAGGATTGCCAAGCTTTCTTTACCAAAAAGTGAAAAGCTTCTTCCTGAGGCTCTCTCCATTACCATCATTGATGTTAATTTAGTAGATGGTGAAATGATGCCAATGTTGTGGCTACATTCGTAATAAGCAAGCCATAACAATATACCTTGCCGAGGAAAGATATGGGCCGGGATTCTCCCAAATCCTGGCCAAGTGTTGACGACGGCGTCAAAACCGGCGCGAGCAATGCAGGGGTCAATGGGCCGCTAGGCCCAGGCATTCACCCCTTCTTCGGGGGCTAGTACGGCGACGGAGTGCTGTGCGCTCAAAAACCAGCCGACATGGCCGGCACGGGTCCGCACATGCGCGTGGGTTGCCGTCTCCGCGCTGGCCCCTTGGCAATATGGTGGAGCCCTACAGCGGCCCGGTGTGGAGGAACATATGCCCCCCCCGGAATTAGCCCACCTGGCCACTGTGGAGGCCCCCCCTGGAGTCGGATCCCCCCACCCCCTCACCAGGACAGTCCCTGCAGCCGGAACTCCGACGCCCTGCCAGGTGGGACCATAGGTAACCCACGCTGGTGGGACTCGGCGGGCACACAGCCCGTCGAGCACGGAGAATCCCTGGCGATGGGCCGCTTTCAACAGCCGCCGACCGGCGTGCCGATGACAGCGCTGGTGCGATTGACGCCAATTCTCCGGTTGCTGGAGAATCAGCAGCCCGGCATCGGAGCGGCGTTGCGCAATTCTCGCAGCCCCCCGCCGATTCTCCGACCCGGCGGGGATCGGAGAATCCTGGCCCTGAGCTCAGTTACATACTTAGGTAGCTTTGACCTTCCCCTCGAGGGGATGTAATCCTGCTGCATCTACGCAGAATCCTAAATACATCACTTCTAAGGTCTGGAATTTACATTTTTCGTGTTTGAGGTGGACACCCACATCCCAAAATGATTTTAACACCTCCTCCAGGCTAGACATGTACTGTTCAGGAGTGGTGCTGGAGACTAAAACGTCCTCAAGGTAGACCATCACTTTTGAATCCCTTGTAGGAGGTTTTCCATCGTACGCCGGAAGATAGCACAGGCTGGTGCAATGCCAAATAGGCCCTTATATGTATTTATAGGTGCAAATTCCTGGGTCTCTTCACCTAATTCCAATTGTAGCTATGCATGGCTGAGATCTCATTTAGAGTAGCTGAGACCTCCTGCCAGCTTGCTGTACACATCTTCGATCTTACGGATCCACCTGGGCAGGCTGATTTATAGTTAATTAATCCCCAAAGATTCTTATGGAATGATCCAGCTTGAGTGTAAGGATTATGGTGGCTGCCAACTCGGAAAACTGAACTGGTCTGGTTATGCCCAGTTCGTCTAATCTCTTGGTCATAGCTTCAACCTTCTGACACATGGCATAGGGAACTGGTGTTGCTCTAAAAAACCTGGGTGCCGAATCTGATTGACATAAATTTTAGCTTTGGCACCTTTGATCCATCCCAGTTCGCTTCGCAAAATGTCCTTGAATCTTCTCAGTATATCTTGAAGGACGCTGCTATGAATTTTAAAAATTGGTAGCCAATTGAGTTTTCTTTGCTGTAACCAGTCCCTTTTCCTTGGGCTGGAACTGTGCTTTTCCATGACAACCAAGGGCAGATGGACCTCTTGCTCTTTGTAAGCTATCAGTGGTCCCAAAGATTTTCAAGGTTTCCGCGGTGTAAATGGAAATCTTGGCTGTGCTGCTGTTGAAATTTAGGGCACGATATAATGGCCTCAGTGTGCCCCACTTGTGTGATGAAACCGTTGAATCTTGCAAGATGCCACTTACGAGATTAGCGACGCTCGAAACGCCCCACAGGATTTAATGAAATCTCATGAGACGTCGCGACCTGCATCTGGCTGGATGAGTTCCATATTAACATATTTAAATGAGCCGGCTTTAAATATGTCTGTGTTGTGTTCTCCCGGGGCACAAGAACCAACTGCCTTGCTTGGGAGACCTCGCCATGGCGCCGTTTAGCACTGCTTCCACAAACGTGGACCAGGCATAACAGCACCTAGGGCAATATCCCAGATAATTAGAAACCGCTGGGTGGTCGGGCTCTGGGCAGGGTGATACCCTGACACTCCCACTAACACACGAGCACCATGGCACTGCCAGCCTGGCAGGGGCACTGGCAGAGTGCCAGGCTGGAAGTACCAAGGTACCCGGGTTACAAGGATCAGTCTCGGGGGTGCCTGGCCCTTACGAGGTGGGGTGAGGGGTGCTCGATGACCCCATAAGATGTAAATTGGGTGCAGTGAGGGGGACTGAAGGCTGCGATGGGGTGGCTGAAGGGGGTCAAAAGATCGGGGCAGCCTTTAAAAATGGTGTCCTGATCTGTGAATATTCTTCCTTCACTGATGAGCTGAGATTGTCAGTGCTGGAAATAATGTAAGTGCGGCCTCGGCAGTCAGTGTTAGAAATAATGTAAGTGCGGCCTCGGCATTCAGTGCTGGAAATTATGTAAGTGCGGCCTCGGCAGTCAGTGCTGGAAATAATGTAAGTGCGGCCTCGGCAGTCAGTGCTGGAAATTATGTAAGTGCGGCCTCGGCAGTCAGTGCTGGAAATTATGTAAGTGCGGCCTCGGCAGTCAGTGCTGGAAATAATGTAAGTGCGGCCTCGGCAGTCAGTGCTGGAAATTATGTAAGTGCGGCCTCGGCAGTCAGTGCTGGAAATTATGTAAGTGCGGCCTCGGCAGTCAGTGCTGGAAATTATGTAAGTGCGGCCTCGGCAGTCAGTGCTGGAAATTATGTAAGTGCGGCCTCGGCAGTCAGTGCTGGAAATTATGTAAGTACGGCCTCGGCAGTCAGTGCTGGAAATTATGTAAGTGCGGCCTCGGCAGTCAGTGCTGGAAATTATGTAAGTGCGGCCTCGGCAGTCAGTGCTGGAAATTATGTAAGTGCGGCCTCGGCAGTCAGTGCTGGAAATAATGTAAGTGCGGCCTCGGCAGTCAGTGCTGGAAATAATGTAAGTGCGGCCTCGGCAGTCAGTGCTGGAAATTATGTAAGTGCGGCCTCGGCAGTCAGTGCTGGAAATTATGTAAGTGCGGCCTCGGCAGTCAGTGATGGAAGTTATGTAAGTGCGGCCTCGGCAGTCAGTGCTGGAAATTATGTAAGTGCGGCCTCGGCAGTCAGTGCTGGAAATTATGTAAGTGTGGCCTCGGCAGTCAATGCTGGAAATTATGTAAGTGCGGCCTCGGCAGTCAGTGCTGGAAATTATGTAAGTGCGGCCTCGGCAGTCAGTGCTGGAAATTATGTAAGTGCGGCCTCGGCAGTCAGTGCTGGAAATTATGTAAGTGCGGCCTCGGCAGTCAGTGCTGGAAATTATGTAAGTGCGGCCTCGGCAGTCAGTGCTGGAAATTATGTAAGTGCGGCCTCGGCAGTCAGTGCTGGAAATTATGTAAGTGCGTCCTCGGCAGTCAGTGCTGGAAATTATGTAAGTGCGGCCTCGGCAGTCAGTGCTGGAAATTATGTAAGTGCGGCCTCGGCAGTCAGTGCTGGAAATTATGTAAGTGCGGCCTCGGCAGTCAGTGCTGGAAATTATGTAAGTGCGGCCTCGGCAGTCAGTGCTGGAAATTATGTAAGTGCGGCCTCGGCAGTCAGTGCTGGAAATTATGTAAGTGCGGCCTCGGCAGTCAGTGCTGGAAATTATGTAAGTGCGGCCTCGGCAGTCAGTGCTGGAAATTATGTAAGTGCGGCCTCGGCAGTCAGTGCTGGAAATTATGTAAGTGCGGCCTCGGCAGTCAGTGCTGGAAATTATGTAAGTGCGGCCTCGGCAGTCAGTGCTGGAAAAATGTAAGTGCGGCCTCGGCAGTCAGTGCTGGAAATTATGTAAGTGCGGCCTCGGCAGTCAGTGCTGGAAATTATGTAAGTGCGGCCTCGGCAGTCAGTGCTGGAAATTATGTAAGTGCGGCCTCGGCAGTCAGTGCTGGAAATTATGTAAGTGCGGCCTCGGCAGTCAGTGCTGGAAATTATGTAAGTGCGGCCTCGGCAGTCAGTGCTGGAAATTATGTAAGTGCGGCCTCGGCAGTCAGTGCTGGAAATTATGTAAGTGCGGCCTCGGCAGTCAGTGCTGGAAATTATGTAAGTGCGGCCTCGGCAGTCAGTGCTGGAAATTATGTAAGTGCGGCCTCGGCAGTCAGTGCTGGAAATTATGTAAGTGCGGCCTCGGCAGTCAGTGCTGGAAATTATGTAAGTGCGGCCTCGGCAGTCAGTGCTGGAAATATGTAAGTGCGGCCTCGGCAGTCAGTGCTGGAAATTATGTAAGTGCGGCCTCGGCAGTCAGTGCTGGAAATTATGTAAGTGCGGCCTCGGCAGTCAGTGCTGGAAATTATGTAAGTGCGGCCTCGGCAGTCAGTGCTGGAAATTATGTAAGTGCGGCCTCGGCAGTCAGTGCTGGAAATTATGTAAGTGCGGCCTCGGCAGTCAGTGCTGGAAATTATGTAAGTGCGGCCTCGGCAGTCAGTGCTGGAAATTATGTAAGTGCGGCCTCGGCAGTCAGTGCTGGAAATTATGTAAGTGCGGCCTCGGCAGTCAGTGCTGGAAATTATGTAAGTGCGGCCTCGGCAGTCAGTGCTGGAAATTATGTAAGTGCGGCCTCGGCAGTCAGTGCTGGAAATTATGTAAGTGCGGCCTCGGCAGTCAGTGCTGGAAATTATGTAAGTGCGGCCTCGGCAGTCAGTGCTGGAAATTATGTAAGTGCGGCCTCGGCAGTCAGTGCTGGAAAAATGTAAGTGCGGCCTCGGCAGTCAGTGCTGGAAATTATGTAAGTGCGGCCTCGGCAGTCAGTGCTGGAAATTATGTAAGTGCGGCCTCGGCAGTCAGTGCTGGAAATTATGTAAGTGCGGCCTCGGCAGTCAGTGCTGGAAATTATGTAAGTGCGGCCTCGGCAGTCAGTGCTGGAAATTATGTAAGTGCGGCCTCGGCAGTCAGTGCTGGAAATTATGTAAGTGCGGCCTCGGCAGTCAGTGCTGGAAATTATGTAAGTGCGGCCTCGGCAGTCAGTGCTGGAAATTATGTAAGTGCGGCCTCGGCAGTCAGTGCTGGAAATTATGTAAGTGCGGCCTCGGCAGTCAGTGCTGGAAATTATGTAAGTGCGGCCTCGGCAGTCAGTGCTGGAAATTATGTAAGTGCGGCCTCGGCAGTCAGTGCTGGAAATTATGTAAGTGCGGCCTCGGCAGTCAGTGCTGGAAATTATGTAAGTGCGGCCTCGGCAGTCAGTGCTGGAAATTATGTAAGTGCGGCCTCGGCAGTCAGTGCTGGAAATTATGTAAGTGCGGCCTCGGCAGTCAGTGCTGGAAATTATGTAAGTGCGGCCTCGGCAGTCAGTGCTGGAAATTATGTAAGTGCGGCCTCGGCAGTCAGTGCTGGAAATAATGTAAGTGCGGCCTCGGCAGTCAGTGCTGGAAATTATGTAAGTGCGGCCTCGGCAGTCAGTGCTGGAAAAATGTAAGTGCGGCCCGGCAGTCAGTGCTGGAAATTATGTAAGTGCGGCCTCGGCAGTCAGTGCTGGAAATTATGTAAGTGCGGCCTCGGCAGTCAGTGCTGGAAATATGTAAGTGCGGCCTCGGCAGTCAGTGCTGGAAATTATGTAAGTGCGGCCTCGGCAGTCAGTGCTGGAAATTATGTAAGTGCGGCCTCGGCAGTCAGTGCTGGAAATTATGTAAGTGCGGCCTCGGCAGTCAGTGCTGGAAATTATGTAAGTGCGGCCTCGGCAGTCAGTGCTGGAAATTATGTAAGTGCGGCCTCGGCAGTCAGTGCTGGAAAAATGTAAGTGCGGCCTCGGCAGTCAGTGCTGGAAATTATGTAAGTGCGGCCTCGGCAGTCAGTGCTGGAAATTATGTAAGTGCGGCCTCGGCAGTCAGTGCTGGAAATAATGTAAGTGCGGCCTCGGCAGTCAGTGCTGGAAATTATGTAAGTGCGGCCTCGGCAGTCAGTGCTGGAAATTATGTAAGTGCGGCCTCGGCAGTCAGTGCTGGAAATAATGTAAGTGCGGCCTCGGCAGTCAGTGCTGGAAATTATGTAAGTGCGGCCTCGGCAGTCAGTGCTGGAAATAATGTAAGTGCGGCCTCGGCAGTCAGTGCTGGAAATTATGTAAGTGCGGCCTCGGCAGTCAGTGCTGGAAATTATGTAAGTGCGGCCTCGCCAGTCAGTGCTGGAAATTATGTAAGTGCGGCCTCGGCAGTCAGTGCTGGAAATTATGTAAGTGCGGCCTCGGCAGTCAGTGCTGGAAATTATGTAAGTGCGGCCTCGGCAGTCAGTGCTGGAAATATGTAAGTGCGGCCTCGGCAGTCAGTGCTGGAAATAATGTAAGTGCGGCCTCGGCAGTCAGTGATGGAAGTTATGTAAGTGCGGCCTCGGCAGTCAGTGCTGGAAATTATGTAAGTGCGGCCTCGGCAGTCAGTGCTGGAAATTATGTAAGTGCGGCCTCGGCAGTCAGTGCTGGAAATTATGTAAGTGCGGCCTCGGCAGTCAGTGCTGGAAATTATGTAAGTGCGGCCTCGGCAGTCAGTGCTGGAAATTATGTAAGTGCGGCCTCGGCAGTCAGTGCTGGAAATTATGTAAGTGCGGCCTCGGCAGTCAGTGCTGGAAATTATGTAAGTGCGGCCTCGCAGTCAGTGCTGGAAATTATGTAAGTGCGGCCTCGGCAGTCAGTGCTGGAAATTATGTAAGTGCGGCCTCGGCCAGTCAGTGCTGGAAATTATGTAAGTGCGGCCTCGGCAGTCAGTGCTGGAAATTATGTAAGTGCGGCCTCGGCAGTCAGTGCTGGAAATTATGTAAGTGCGGCCTCGGCAGTCAGTGCTGGAAATTATGTAAGTGCGGCCTCGGCAGTCAGTGCTGGAAATTATGTAAGTGCGGCCTCGGCAGTCAGTGCTGGAAATTATGTAAGTGCGGCCTCGGCAGTCAGTGCTGGAAATAATGTAAGTGCGGCCTCGGCAGTCAGTGCTGGAAATAATGTAAGTGCGGCCTCGGCAGTCAGTGCTGGAAATAATGTAAGTGCGGCCTCGGCAGTCAGTGATGGAAGTTATGTAAGTGCGGCCTCGGCAGTCAGTGCTGGAAATTATGTAAGTGCGGCCTCGGCAGTCAGTGCTGGAAATTATGTAAGTGCGGCCTCGGCAGTCAGTGCTGGAAATTATGTAAGTGCGGCCTCGGCAGTCAGTGCTGGAAATAATGTAAGTGCGGCCTCGGCATTCAGTGCTGGAAATAATGTAAGTGCGGCCTCGGCAGTCAGTGCTGGAAATTATGTAAGTGCGGCCTCGGCAGTCAGTGCTGGAAATTATGTAAGTGCGGCCTCGGCAGTCAGTGCTGGAAATTATGTAAGTGCGGCCTCGGCAGTCAGTGCTGGAAATTATGTAAGTGCGGCCTCGCCAGTCAGTGCTGGAAATTATGTAAGTGCGGCCTCGGCAGTCAGTGCTGGAAATTATGTAAGTGCGGCCTCGGCAGTCAGTGCTGGAAATAATGTAAGTGCGGCCTCGGCAGTCAGTGCTGGAAATAATGTAAGTGCGGCCTCGGCAGTCAGTGCTGGAAATAATGTAAGTGCGTCCTCGGCAGTCAGTGCTGGAAATTATGTAAGTGCGGCCTCGCCAGTCAGTGCTGGAAATTATGTAAGTGCGGCCTCGGCAGTCAGTGCTGGAAATGATGTAAGTGCGGCCTCGGCAGTCAGTGCTGGAAATTATGTAAGTGCGGCCTCGGCAGTCAGTGATGGAAATAATGTAAGTGCGGCCTCGGCAGTCAGTGCTGGAAATTATGTAAGTGCGGCCTCGGCAGTCAGTGCTGGAAATTATGTAAGTGCGGCCTCGGCAGTCAGTGCTGGAAATAATGTAAGTGCGGCCTCGGCAGTCAGTGCTGGAAATTATGTAAGTGCGGCCTCGGCAGTCAGTGCTGGAAATTATGTAAGTGCGGCCTCGGCAGTCAGTGCTGGAAATTATGTAAGTACGGCCTCGGCAGTCAGTGCTGGAAATTATGTAAGTGCGGCCTCGGCAGTCAGTGCTGGAAATTATGTAAGTGCGGCCTCGGCAGTCAGTGCTGGAAATTATGTAAGTGCGGCCTCGGCAGTCAGTGCTGGAAATTATGTAAGTGCGGCCTCGGCAGTCAGTGCTGGAAATTATGTAAGTGCGGCCTCGGCAGTCAGTGCTGGAAATTATGTAAGTGCGGCCTCGGCAGTCAGTGCTGGAAATAATGTAAGTGCGGCCTCGGCAGTCAGTGATGGAAGTTATGTAAGTGCGGCCTCGGCAGTCAGTGCTGGAAATTATGTCAGTGCGGCCTCGGCAGTCAGTGCTGGAAATTATGTAAGTGCGGCCTCGGCAGTCAGTGATGGAAATTATGTCAGTGCGGCCACGGCAGTCGTTCTTCGCTGAGGCCAAAAAAACCCAGCGAAGTGCCGTTAAATAGCCGGGACTCTGTTTCTGTCCAGTTTAATTATGCCCTTAAAGTTTGAGCTCTGTCACAAATAGACCTGAAGATCTACTCCCCCACAATTGTCACCATGGCCCAGTGTCGATTTCCATTTGCAAAGGTTTACCATTCACCATAAAAGACGATTTCAATTGGGGCTGTCTTGTTCAACTAGACTGTGTGCTCCTCGGCAGAGCTCCCCACCAGAGCTCCTCTCCACTTCGCCCAGTAGCGTTGTGGACTGCTGCTGCTCTTCTTGTTCTGTATTGTCGCGCTCTGCCTTGTGTGGCAACGGTAGCACACGTGGATAGCACTGTGGCTTCACAGCGCCAGGGTCCCAGGTTCGATTCCCTCCTGCTGAGTCACTGTCTGTGCGGAGTCTGCACGTTCTCCCCGTGTCTGCATGGGTTTCCTCCGGGTGCTCCGGTTCCCTCCCACAGTCCAAAGACGTGCAGATTAGGTGGATTGACCATGATAAATTGCCCTTAGTGACCAAAAAGGTTAGGAGGGGTTATTGGGTTACGGGGATATTGTGGAAGTGAGGGCTTAAGTGGGTCGGTGCAAACTCAATGGGCCGAATGGCCTCCTTCTGCACTGCACATGTCTATGTGCTTGAATAGGGCCTCTACGGTTACAACAGCATCATACAAACTCTCAGCAGTGGCAGGTCTCTTGGGATGGACTCTACACAACAATAGAATTCCACCTCTGTCTTAGGTTGACGTCCTGTTCTTTCCCGGTCCTTTGACGCCAGTCCAGTCTGGAGGACCGTGTCTGGTTCTCATTTGTGCCCATTGATCCAGCTTCACACAAAGGTCTTTGAATCGGGTGCCTCCGGGGATGTGAGGTCACTAATTTGATTATATATTTGGGGCCTACAAACTGTCAGAAGTATCACATTCTGCTTGTCGCCCCGGTGATCTCGTTCACGGTGAAGAAATAGTGGAGCCATTCGAGGTACTGGCTCCAATCTTCAGCCCCTTGGTCAAACGGGTCTAGTTTACTGATAATAGGCATTTTCAGTAATGTTTTGATGGTTCCCACTCTCATTTATACTTATTTCTCTTTCCAATTGCACCTTTCCTTCCCCCTCCATCAGACTGTGATCGAACTTTTTACCTCATCATCAATGTGGTGGCTCGAGAAACACTCTGAAGGCTTCCATGAGTAACAAAGGGTTTATTAATGAAAGGCTGGCCATTATTCAGGCACAGAACACAATGAGATGGGTCTTCTCTCTTTGGCTGCAGGGCCCATATAGACTGGGCCTCTGCTCCCAGGGCTCCACGTTAAGCCGCTATTGGATGGAGTTCACGTGCTCCCGCACGGTTGGCCCCGAGCCCATCACGGGGTGCACCAGGCCCAGCCCCTTAAAGGGGCCATGCCACCACAGTTCTTGTATTCCGTCCAAGAAGATGTTTAGAAGAACCTGCATGGATCTAAGAATGGGATGGCTTTAAGAAGAAGAAAAAATGCTTGCCCCAGAGGTTTCCTCGAGTTTCATCTTTAGTAATACAGGAGAGGTGGGGTTTGATTTAATGTTGAAAAAGATAGTGATACCAAGACAGATAAAGGATTAAGGATGACATCATCAAGGCTAAGATTTGGTAACTGCTACTTTAGTTTGTGTGGTATTCTTACAATTGGAGGCGATCCAGATAAGTAAAGATGTCACTCGAGATTGCACTTAACACTAACGTTTCAAACTTATAAAAGGGCAAGTTTTTACCATGCTACCATCATAACATGGGTAGTACATGCCTATTTATGTAAAAGTTAATAAATATATAAACTCTTTAGTCAACCATCCATTATTCTTTCCTGAAGTAAAGTTGTAGGAAAATATATAAATATTTAGGGGAATAGAATCAGTAGTAGCCCTTTCGGACCTTCAAGACTTATCCACCAGTTAACTACCTCAACACCATCTTCCCTCACTACGCCCGTATATCTGAATGTCATTAGTATCAAGAAATCTATCGAGTTCTGCTTTGAACATACTCAATGACTAACCCTCCACAGCCCCCTTGGGTAGACTCATACTCCCAGAATGCCTTGATCCACTGCAATTCGCATACCGCCACAACTGGTCCACAGCAGGCACTATCTCCCTGGCCCTACACTCATCCCTGGAGCATCTCGGCAACAAGGACGCCTATGTCAGACTCCTATTCATTGACTACAGCTCTGCCTTCAATCCCATAATCCCAGCCGAGCTCATATCAAAACTCCAAAACTAGGACTTGGCTCCTACTGGATCCTCGACTTCCTGGCCCATAGACCACAATCAGTAAGAATAAACAATGACATCTCCTCCATGCTAGTACCAGGCCCCGAAAAACTGTGTATTTAGCTCCCTAATCTACTTCCTATACAGACATGGCTTTGTTCCAAAATTTGGCTACAATTCCACCTGGAAGTTTGCTGATTGCATGACTGTTGTGGGTCGGATCGCAAACAACAATGAGGAAGGAGATAGAGAACCTAATGGCATGGTGTAATGACACAAATCTCTCCCTCAATGTCAGCAAAACTAAAGAGCTGGTCATTGACTTCAAGAAGAGAAGAGTCATACACACACCTGTCTGCATCAATGGTACCAATGTGAAGGTGGTTGACAGCCTCAAATTCCTATATCACCCTGGTCCACCCACATCGACGAAAGCACAACAGCGTCTATACTGCCTCAGGAAATCAAGGATTTTCAGCATGTCCACATTGACTTTTACCAATTTTTACAGATGCACCATAGAAAGCATCTTATCTGGCTGCATCACAGCTTGGAATGGCAACTACTCATCCCAAGACCGGAAGAAACTACAGAGAGTCATGAATACAGCCCAGCCCAGCACAGGAACCTGTCTCCCGTCTATTGACTCTGTCTACACCTCCCATTGTCTTGTGAAAGCACGCAGCATAATCAAAGACCCCTCCCACCTGGGTTATTCTCTCTTCCAACCTCTTCCATCGATCAGAAGATAGAAAAGTCTGAGAACACACACTAACATATTCAAAACCAACTTCTTCCCCGCTGTTACCAGACTCCTGAATGACCCTCTTATGGACTGAAGTGATCTATCTTCGCATCTTGTCTACTGTACAGTACTATACACTGTATGCTTCACCTGATATCTATGCATTTACCTTGTGTATTTGTCATAAGTCTTATGTTTTTCATGTATGGAACGATCTGTCTGGACTACAGACAGAACAATACTTTTCATTGTACCTCGGTACACGTGACAACAAATCTAAATCTAAATCTCAAGCATTCCAAAGATTCACCAATATCTGACTGAAGAAATTCCTCCTCATCTCGGTCCTAGATGACCTACTTCTTATTCCAAGACTGTGCACCCTAGTTTATTCCTCTGCAACCAAGAGAAACATCCTTCCTGCATCCTCCCTGTCGAACTCTGTAAGAATTTTGTGCACTTCAGTGAATTCACCTCTCATTCACCTAAACTCCAGAGAATACAGGCATTCATACATTTATTCACTAACACACTGGGAAGCTTGGGTTTCACAGGACAATCTCGCCACTTCAGAGATTAGTCCGGTGAACCTTTGTTGCACTTCCTCTATGGCCAGTATAACCTTCCTTATGAAAGGTGACTAAAACTGCACTCCAGGTGTGGTCTCACAGAGGGTCTATACAACGGCAGCAAGACTTCCTTACTCCTACACTCAAATTCCCTTGATATATACGCACACATATAATGGGTGGGATTTACCGTTCCCTGACGCTGATTTCATAATCAGCAATCAGGCGGAGAATCCCTTCTGACGCCCAAGTCGGGGGCAGTACCGATTTGATGCTGGTTTTCTGTCCTCCACCCCCTCTGAAATGGTGTCATCGCGTCGCGAAATGCACGCCGTTGGAACGGTGTTGGCGTATCACCTGATGGCCTTCCCCCGATGTTCCGCCGCCGATGGGCCGAGTTCCCGACTGCGCGGGGGACATGTGATCTCAGCGGTTGGGAACCCGGCGTGGCAGCTGCGGACTGTATCCAGCGCTGCCACAGTCGGCCAGGAGCCATGCTGCTGGCCGGCACGCTTCTGGGAGGGCTGGGAGACTGGTGAGGGGTGGCCGGTGGACACTATTTGGCAGGTCGAGTCCGCGTATGGCCGGTGCCATGTTTTACTTTTTTTTAAAATTTAGATTACCCAATTATTTTTTCCAATTAAGGGGCAATTTAGCGTGGCCAATCCACCTACTCTGCACATTTTTGGGTTGTGGGGGCGAAACCCACACAGACACGGGGAGAATGTGCAAACTCCACACGGACAGTGACCCAGAGCCGGGATCGAACCTGGGATCTCAGCGCCGTGAGGCAGTTGTACTAACCACTAGACCACCGTGCTGCCTTGTGCCATGTTTTACGGCGCGACTGCTGCAGGTCGTCGCCGTGTGCACGTGCTGCCACGGACCCGGCCATTCTTCAGGCGTTTATATCGTGGGAGCTGGGGGTTTTACTCGGCATGGCTGCTAGCCTCTCACTGGTCGCAAGATGCCAATTTTGCATCATAAAATGCCACAGTTCCCACGCTGGCATCGGCACCTAGACTCCAAAACAGTGAATACAGCCCCATGTACCTTCCTAATTGTTTGTTGCACCTTTCAGTAACTTATGAACAATCCCCAGTCCCTTTGAACATCAACACTTCCCAAGCTCTCATAATTATAAAAAAAATACTCGATTTCTGTTTTTCCTGTCAAAATGCATAACTTCATATTTTTACACATTATATTCCATCTGCCATGCTCTGCCCACCAAAACACATTTTTAAGCATTATAGCAGTCAAGCTGCATTGAAGAGGCAGCCACAGTGTGACGTCAGCTCAGGGCCGGTTTTAAGCCTATTTGACCAATTTCATCAAATTGGGCCCCGCACCTTAAGGGGGCCCCGCGCTAGCGGCGACAGAGTTACCGTTTGAAGCCTTTTCTGAATTCTAAGAGGAACTATAGGGTAGTTTTTACTTTTGGGGAATGCACCGCATTACTGTCGACAAATCCTTCAGCCCTGCGCCGCCAAATCCTTCCGCCCGGGTAAGTAAGTTTCAAAATTTTAGTATATCAAGCATTTAATGTTTTTTTTTGGTTAAAGACGAGCATACTACACGAAATATAAACATACATAAATTTTTACTTTTGTAGAGTAGGGGCCCCGCCATCACTTTTCTAATTGGGCCCGCAATTCCTAGCACCGGCCCTGGTCAGCTGAACTGATTTTCTGCTCTGAGACAATACAAGATAATAAATAGAAATAATATAGATCTGGAGAAAATTGAGTGAAAAGAGTTCAGCAGTTAAGCAATATTGCTGGTAAATTAGAAACAGAAAATAATGGAAACACACAGCAGGTCATGTACCGTCTGTGGGAGGGCGGAAGGCAGGCTGATGATTCAGCTCTTATTCTTTGCCAGAATCGAATATTGATGGGAAACTGCTTGTGTAAAACTGAGTTGCATGATTCAGTCCTCTTCAATAAATAGTGACTCAGTGAAAGAAATGACCGAATTGAATTGTGTACCGTGTTCAGGATGGATGAGATATATACGAAACTGATGTCTTCCGGTAAGACACAGACTGAAAAATTTACTGCAAGGTGTCATTGGCATTTTGCATTTGAAGATTCCTGAACCTGTGCGTAGAAAACAGAGTGACAAATGAAGCGTTGCTCAGAACTTAATAATACATCTTAGAAAATCTTTAATTATAAAACTGAATCCTTTTTAAAAAATCCTTTTTAATAAGGTCAGTTAAAAAAATGAAAGACTGACTTCCGATGAGGGGATGTCCTGAGCGGACACAGGGAATGTGGTTCTCCTCTGGGAACTCAGAAAATCAGCCTTTTCTGTGCATGAAAGTAACTCACCAAACCTGTTGAATCCCACCCCCCACTCTCCCCCAAGAGAGCTGCAAGAAATGCCCGGCAATAACTCCAGGAGCAGAAGGATGACAGAGCCAGCAAAAGCCTGGAGAGGAGGAATGGGACGAAGGCGAACACGAGGAGAAAGTCGGAGCCAGTCCCACCTGAGCAGGCTGGGTCGCCATATCCCACGACTGACTATTCATCGATAAGCGAGTGGATGGACCTCCTGCCTCAGGAGCTCCAGAGACAGAGAGATGCCATCAAGCTGGAAATGCTGGTGACAGTGAAGGCGGCGATCGAGGACACCCTGGCCCCCTTCAAGGTAGCATTGGAGAAAACAGAGCACCGACTGGAGGCACAGAAGGCAACAATCGGAGAAGTCAGAGAAAGCGGCGACCGACCAAAGTGACTGAATCACCTCCGTGGAAACAGAAGTGGCAAGGTTGGTGGAGGCACAAGGGGCATTGAAGAGGAAGGTTGAGGACCCGGAGAATTGGTCGCGCCACCAGCACCTCCGTATTGTGGGGCTGCCAAAGGGCATCCATGGCAGAAACCCCACAGAATATGTGGCCCAGATACTGGGTAACCTGGTCGTAAAGGAGAGCTTTCCCAAACCACCGGAGATAGGCAGAGTCCAAAGGTCACTCTGGTCAAAACCTAAAGCGGGGGAGCAGCCAAGGCCGTAATAACGGAACTACACCGATACCTGCATCAGGAGGAGATCCTGAACTGGACAAGGCAAACTTGGCTCTGCCAGTGGAAGCACATTCAATCTGAGTCTACAAGGACATTGGGGCAGCCCTGGCCAAGCGCTGTGCTGAATTTAATACAGCAATGGCTGCTGTACCTGGCCAAACTGGGTAACCTTCAAGGGGAAGGAATTCTACTTCTCCGCACAGGCCGAGGTGGACGGGTGTGTGAGCGAGCATGAGCTAGGAAGGCAGCAGCCACAGCGGCAACAGAAAAGACAAACATGTTTTAAAGAAAAAGAACCTTGCGCGGGACAAACTCGCTTTCAACCTAGCTTTGAGTCTCACGAAGGAGGGGGTGAGAGCGAAGAGGTGCAAAAACAAGTGAGGGTGGAGAGAGGAGATGGGGGGGGGGGGGGGGGGGGGGGGGGAAGAACAGAAGAGTGAGGGGAGACATGAATCGCCAACAAGGCCTTTTGTGATCAGCATTTGGCGACAGATCATAGACGAGTATGTAACCAATAGCCAGAATGGGGAGGTTTCACCCTCCACACCCTGGGAAGCTCCAAAGGCAGTGATCAGGTGGGAAATCATTGCATTGAAGGTGTACAAAGACAGGGAGGAGAGGGTGACCAGGCAACAGCTGGTCGACTCCATACTGGAGGTGGATGGACGATACTCCACAGCCTCAACTGATGGTGGAGATGAAAAAATTGCAAATGGTCTTTGACCTGCTCTCCACCAGGAAAGCAGTGCTCCACCAGACATGGGGGGCCTTTTAGGAAAATGGAGACAAAGCCAGCCGCCTACTGGCTCACCAGCTGAGAAAGGAGACAGCCAGGGGGGAAATAGCCCAGGTTAAAGACAGAAGCAGCAGGTTAGTCGCTGTACCAGAAAAGATCAACAAAGTATTCCCAACTTTCTACTGAGGGGTGTGCACATCCTAGCCCGTGGAGGGAGGCTCGAAGAATAAGCAATTCCTTGACAGACTGGACATGTTGGTCATGGGGGAAGATAGGATACGGAGGCTGGAAGCAGCACTAGAAGTGGGGACGTCATGGAGAGTATCAACTCCATGCAGACTGGGGAGGCGTAGGGGCCAGATAGTTTCCCAGTGGACTTCTACAAAATACTTGCGGGAGATATTCCCAGACTCGCTAGTAAGGAGCACCCTGCCACCAACACTGGACCAAGCCTCAATATTGCTGATACCCGAAAAGGACAAAGACCCAATGGAGTGCAGGACCTACCAGCCCACCTCACGTAACGTGGATGCAAAGATCCTGACGAAGGCCCTGGCGAGGTGGCTGGAGAGCTGCATGACTGAGGTAGTTGCAGAAGACCAGACAGGCTTTGTCAAGGGCAGGCAGCTGACATCGAACATCAGGCACCTACCTGCTGAATGTGACAATGACCTAATTTGGGAAGAGAATACGAGAAGTGATCATCTCCCTGGATGTAGAAGAGGCATTTAACAGAGTCGAATGGAAGTACTGCATAGAGGTACTGGAATGATTTAGGTTTGGGCCAGGGTTCACCTCCTGGGTGAAACTACTATACAGTGTTCCCACAGTGAGCTTACGGACAAACACCACCAGCTCTAAATACTTCTGACTGCACAGAGGTATGAGGCACAGATGCCAGCTGTCCCTGCCGCTGTTAGCCCTGGCAATCAGGCCACTGGCTATCATCCTCAGAGCGGTGAAGGGGTGGAGAGGTATCCAAAGGGGAGACAGAGAGCATAGAGTCTCACTCTAGGCAGATGATCTGTTCCTCTACACCTCAAAGTCCCGGGCCAGCATGGAAGCGATGATGAAACTCCTAAAGGCCTTCTCAGGTTACAAGCTTATCCTGATCAAGAACAAGATCCTTCCTGTTAACCCGCAGAGGGGAGGGACAAAGGTGGGGGGACTGCCGTTCAAATGGGCCCAGACTAAATTCCGCAACCTGGGGATCAAATAGCCCACGACTGGACACGGATCCACAAATGGAACCTGAAAAGTCTGGTGGAGCAAGTCAAAAAGAACCTGCAGAGGTGGGGCTCACTCCCACCCTCCCTGGGAGGGAGAGTGCAGATAATCAAAATGGACTTGCTGCCCAGGTTCCTCTTCCTGCTCAGATCTCTCCCGATGTACATTCCCAAGGCATTTTTCATTGCATTCGACAAGCTAATCATGGAATTTGTGTGGGGGGAGAAGGGTGGGGGGTGGGGGAAGAGCCTGAGGATCCAAAAGAAGGTCCGACAAAGGAGGAAAAATGTGGGAGCCCTGGCCTTCCCAAACCTACAGTTCAATCCCGAGGCGGCCACCGCAGAAAGACTACAAGGATGGGTCAAGGAGCTGGGAGCAGAGTAGATGAGGATGGAAGAGAGTACCTGCACAGGGACATCCCTCCGAGCCCTAGTGACAACCGCTCACCCATTCCTCTCGGCCAAATACCTGAGGAGCCCAGGGATAGTAGCCATGTTCCAGGCATGGTACCAAATGAGGCAACCAAAATGTCCACTATGACCCCTATCTGCAACAACAGGTTCAGTCCTGCAATAATGGATGCCACCTTCAAAAGGTGGAGACAGGACAAAGGGACTCTGACAGTTAGGGACATGTACATGCATGACAGATTAGTGACCCTGGGGTTACTCACGGGGAGGTTCCAGCTACCAGGAGGAAATGATCTGAGATACATTCAAGTCAAAAATGTCCTCCTCAAAATAATAACGATGTACCCCCAGATACCAGGACACTCATTAATAGAAAAACTGCCGGTCCAGGGCAACCTATGGGAGTGGAACTCTGCGGACACGTATAGGTGCCTGCTTGAGGAGGTACGCTCTTCCCCCTAGACGAGACAAGGAAAATATGGGAGGAGGAACTAGGCATAGAGATATTGGGAGGACTCTGGATTGAAGCACTGCACAGGGCGAACTTCACCTCCACGTGCGCAGGGCTGAACCTAACATAGCTAAAGCTGTGGGCAGCACGGTAGCACAAGTGGATAGCACTGTGGCTTCACAGTGCCAGCATCCCAGGTTTGATTCCCCGCTGGGTGTGGCGCTAACAATTGTACACAAAGACTCGAGTGAAGTACAAGAGAGGCTTTATTACAGTGAGATGCTATTCCTCCGGCGGCTGCTGTAGAATGGCATCTCAGTGAAACTTACGAATATTTATACAGCTCCCTGTGGGCGGAGCTAGCTGGCAGGGGCTTACCAGAGAAACCTGTAATACAGGTACGGCCATACATCCCCCTACTGCAAGCACACATATATACAGTGGTTGGATCACCACACTGGGTCACTGTTTGTGCGGAGTCTACACGTTCACCCGTGTCTGTGTGGGTTTACTCCGGGTGCTCTGGTTCCCTCCCACAGTCCAAAGACGTTAGGTGGATTGGCCACAATAAATTGCCCTCAGTGACCAAAAGGGTTAGGAGGGGTTATTCGATGGGCCGAATGGCCTCCTTTTGCACTGTATGTTCTATGGTGCACAGAGCGCAACTATCCAGAATGTGAATGAGTGGTTCCTTCCCGGAGATGGAAGACAAATGTGAACGGTGCCAGGGATGCCTGGCCAGCCACACCCACATGTTCTGCGCTTGCCCCAGATTTGTTAGGTACTGGATGACCTTCTTTGAGGCCATGTCCAGGATTGTAGGAATGAGGGTGGAGCTTTGCCCAATAGTGGTGATCTCCGGGGTATCAGATCAGCCAGAACTCTTCATTGGGAGGGGGGGCCGACGTCCTAGCCTTTGCCTGTCTGATCACCCACCAGAGAATCCTGCTTGGTGAGCACCACCCAAGGCTGCGGACTGGCTGTCCCAACTGGCGGAATTTCTCAGGCTGGAGAAAAATAAAATCCGCCATCCGTGGGTTGGAAAAAGGCTTCCACGGAACATTGAAGCCGTTCACCAACTTGTTTTAAGACCTGCTTGTAGCCAGCAACCAGTAGAGTGGGGAGGGGGGGGGGGGAGTGGCGGATACCTGGGCGAGCCACGGGGCGGAGTGGAAAAGGAAAGAGTGGGGAGGGAAGGGGACGAGGGAATGAGAGGAAGGGGGGAGGGGGGGGGGGGGGTGAAGGCACGCGAAAGGAACCCAAGGGACAAGCAGGAGGGACAAAACTGCAAGGGACCGCCGGACCAAGGGCCAGTTAAGGCCGAAACCAAATTGTGTATAATAGCTGTTAAATATGCGTATTGGTCATATTGGGGAATGTAAAATGCGTCTGCCGACTAAAGGGGGTCAAGGCCACAATTATTGCTTGTGAATATGGGTGTTGGTTTTTGAGTGGTTTTACAATTTTTAAATTGCTGGATATCAAAAATGAAAACTCAATTTAAAAAGTTTTTTAAATGAAAGACTTGCATTTATATAGCATTTTCGATGACCATGGGATGTCTCAAAGGGCTCTACAACTAATTATGGACTTTGAAACTGTGGTCAATGTAATGCAGGAAACTGCCAATTTGGGCCCAGCAAACTGCCCAAACAAAATGTGATAATGTGATAACCTGCTTTTGTGATGTTGATTGAGGGATTATTTTTGGCCAAGACACTGAACTCTCTTCTCCTTTGAAATGGTAGTATGTGATATTTCACATCCATCCAAGCCAGCTATCGTAACCAAAATACAGCACCTCTTACAGTGCAGCGTTTGCCCAGTGTTGCACTGGAATATCAGCATTGATTTTAATTTTCAAGACCTGGAGTGGCACTAGAACCCAAAGCCTATGACTCCAAAGAAAGAGTCCTGTCAGCTGAGCAACAGCTGACGCAGCACAAGTGCAAAGATTCCTGCTGCTTCAGTACCACCATCCTGTAATATCAATGCTGGGAGATAAAATGTCAAATGAGTGATACAGAGCTGAAAAAAATGTCTTCCTTCAGCTATAATGAGTTAACTGATCATAGCTGAGGCTGCCATAGGTTCACTACAATTAGCCGCTGCTGTGCCAAGGGAGGGGGAAGAGCATCAAACAGCTTTCTAGTTACCAATACTACAAAGTGCATGTTTGTCACTCTTGGATAGGATTGATCCTCATTCATGGTCAAATTGCCTTCCAGTACTTACTGCCTAAAGGTGCACATGATCAGAAAGAGTTTCTTGGTCAAGATCTATGAATCAATGCGGCCAACATTTCCAGTTAGAGTCAGAATCCCTGCGCCTAACTCTGATGAGACAGGAAACACTTACTTGCATACGTTGAAAAGGCTTCAACTTCGGTTGGAGGATCCTGCAGAACTCTCTCAGCACAGGAATGCTGGCAGAGAGCAGTAGAAAGAACCAGCACAGAGCCATGCCACCTTTTAATGGCACTAGCTGGCATATTCTGGTTAGTATTTCAAGGTACCCAAGCTTCCCAGTGTGTTAGTGAATAAATGTATGAATTAATGTGTGAGTGAATGGATAAATGTGTATTTGGAAGATTGGTGGGGTAAGTAGTTAAGTGCATCAGCTGACAGCTGGGCAGGGTGGCAGTTAGGTAGGGTGGCTGTTGTACAGTGTAGCAGGAGGGTAGGGTGACAGCAGGGTTGTCAGATCGGGGGTTAGTAAGATCTGGTTGGTAAAGGGAATTGGGGAAGGTCGGGGGGGGGGGGGGGGGGGGGGGGGGTTAGCCGAGAGGATGGGGACGAGTCAGGTCAGGGAGGCAGTCAGGGGTTGGAAGGTGTCAGGGGCTTTGTGAGGGTGTAGCTGGGAATGCCAGTTGTATAGTTTGGAATTGGATTAGAAGTTTTCTGTCTCACATTTCCTGGATAATTATCCAGGTAAGTAAGTTGTAACTGTCTGAAGTCTCAAATTCTGAGTTGGTGACTTTCTCGGAGGGTCCCAGGGAGCAGACAATCCATTGGAGATCAAACTTCCTGGGCAATTCCTACAATCAGTGGCTGCGATGTGCATGGGCGAGATTTCAATTTGTGATCTTGTCCCCTCTCTGATGATGAGATCAGGTTCAGGTCCAGGAAGGGTACGAACCCGATGTGCACACATAATAATATAATTAGCGGGCTTGATGCTGCTACTTCCACTCTCAACATATCTTCCCACCCAACCAGCATGACCTCACGCTGGTGCGCATTGTTTCTGGTTTTCAAAAACAAAAAACAGTCGTGATGACCACGCTGGGGGTGCAGAGTTAAGTATTTCCCAGTGATTGGTGAATGGTGTGCCTGCCCCTTTGGCAGTGCCAACCTGCCAGTGCCAAGGCCAGGGGCTGAGCCTTGGGAGCCCCATTATGGAGGTTCCCTTTGTGTGTAGTGGGGGAGTTACCCCGATGCTTGTGGGGGGAGTCATCCATGCCTCTGGGGAAGAGTTTGTTTTCAGCACAGATCGGGGCACCCTTTAAAGATGCCACCCCAATCATAGTGGAGCCACCAGAAGAGAAAACACGGCAGTGTAGCTGGAGAGCTACATGCCAGTTTTCAGTTTGGGACAATTCCACCCAATGTGTCATGTTAAGATCCCAGATGAGAACCCAACAATTTTTAAAATTGTGAGGAAAGGTAGGGGGTAGCACGGTGGTGCAGCGGTTAGCACTGCTGCCTCACGGCGCCGGCCCCAGGTTCGATCCCGGCTCTGGGTCAGAGTCCATGTGGAGTTTGCACATTCTCCCCGTGTTTGCGTGGGTTTCGCCCCCCGCAACCCAAAGATGTTCAGGGTAGGTGGATTGGCCACGCTAAATTGTTCTTTAATTGGAAATAATGAATTGGGTACGCTAAATTTAAAACAAAATTGTGAGGAAAGGTGACTGCACCACAGGACTGTTAACACTGATCCATAGACATCTTTTGTGTTGAAACAAACTTTAATTAATCAATTTGTTTTTTTTTCCAATTAAGGGGCAATTTAGTGTGACCAATCCACCTACCTTGCACATCTTTGGGTTGTGGGGGCGAGACCATGCAGACACAGGCAAACTGTGCAAACTCCAAACAGACAGTAACCCGGGGCTGGGATCGAACCTGGGTCCTCGGCGCCATGAGGCACCACCATGCCGCGCAAACCGACTTCAATTTAAACACAGAATTAACTACAATAGCGACAAGGAAATAGCTTTCCAGATAACAATTAGAACAGTTCTTAAGAAAAAGGAAAAACTTTAACTTATTCCCGATACTTGCCACTATATAATCCAATGAAGCAAACCAACACAGTTCAAATACCACTAATAATTAAAGTTAACAATCAGGCTTACTTACTTTTTGCTGTGCAGAGCTCTTGGAGAGAACCTTTCAGGAGCAACACCTCATGGCAAACTAAAATCCTATGGCTACCTGAAACTACAGACAAATGTGGCTCCAACTCTTAATGATATAATCTGTACCGAAAGCAGAAAGCATTCTTCTGTCCCCAGCCACAAGATGTCCCATGAAGTTTGCTGCTCTCCCACAGCAAAACTGGTACCTCACCTGGACCGATTCAACAACCGTTGAGGGGCTATCACCAATGCCACGTGGAACACAATTGATTCCAATGAGAAACGATGTCGGATTTGCCAGATTCGCGATTGACACTCAGGAGGCTGACAAGCTGCAGCTGCATATAGACACTGTACTCCCCACACACACCATCGCAGCCAACAAGATGGCAGTGCGGAGAGCGGCACACCGTTTTAAGGAGCTCAAGACCCTGCTGGACGCCATAGAGGAAAGGCGGGTGACCCTGCCCCCCGGCCCGGGAAGAAAGCTGCCAGCCGTCGCTGTTCACCATGCCTGGGCGCAGATGTTAGAGGTTCAAAGCTCCACGAGAAACACCATCCAGACAGGCCAGCAGTGCTGTACGAAACTGCACAATCTCCTCAGAGCAGCCAGGGTGAATAGGCAGCACTGTGTCCCTGGCACCAAACCCCATCCCACACACCCGTAACCCTACCCCCTCCCACACACACCTCCACCAGGAGAGCAGCCGAACCCCCACCCTGCACCACATGCCGGCACCCATACCGGCCACCATGGCCAGGTGCACTGATGCCACCAGCTGCCCAACCCCTGTGCTGCACGCATTGGACGGTCTAACGCTGTCATTTTCTGTCCCCCCGTCCCCCCCAGGAAAAGGCTGCTCATAACCGCCGGAAGCAAGAGAAGACTGGAGGGGGACAGCCAGACCTGTGGCCCCTCACCGAAGCAGAGCAGAGGGCACTGGACGTGGTCGACAGGTCCCTGGAAAGGGCAGTCGCCAGGTTTAAGTTCGGCGTCAGGCGGGGATGTGAGGCCCCACTGAGTTGATGTTCCCCGTGACACATTTGTGAACACCCCCAACACCACCCACACACAACCCCACACCCACACCACCCTCATACCACCCTCACCCCTACATCACCCTCACACCACCTTCACCCCCACACCCCCGCTCCACTGCACCCACTCCTCCCCAGCCCGCAGTCTAATCATGCTGTGGTGAACATATTGCAGTAACCATTCACCATATATGTCACTGCATCACGCTGTTGCCCATGAGGGCTCCACCTATGGACCATTGTAAGGTATTACCTGTGATGTGTCATGTTGGTGCCTTTGTGGGCTCTGCCCCTGGCTCCTCCTCTTGAGGGCAGGTAGAAAGAGCTGTAGCCCTGTAGGCGGCTCTCAGTAGCAGAGCAGTCGCAGGCAGGCACTGTTCTAGTCGATTAAAGCCAGTTTACATCGACTCTCTGTTTCGCGTGAATTGATGGTTGCATCAATTTAATCGACGACACACCACTATGGAATCTGCCCTCAAACCTGACCGACTGGAACTCGACCCACAGGCCGCGGAGGCCAAAGGAATTATTTTGTAATGGCTCCGCTGTTTCGAGGCCTACCTCGCCGCCTCCTCCTCGCCTTCTGTCTCCGACGATCAGAAGCTGAGCCTCCTCCATGCCCGGGTGAGCCATCAAATCTCTGTACAACTCGAGGAAGCGTCCACTTACGCAGACGCCCTCGCGATGCTGAAGTGCCTATACGTAAGGCCAGTGAATGAGGTGTACGCATGGCATCTCCTCACTACTCACTGCCAACAGCCCGGGGAATCGTTGGAGGAGTACCTACTTGACCTCAAAGTCCTTGCGTGAAGTTGCAACTACCAGGCCGTTACGGCCACTCAACTTAGGGACCTCGCAGTCCGGGACGCCTACGTTGCTGGAGTCAGGTCCAACTACGTGAGACAGCGCCTACTCGAGAATTGTGCCCTGGATCTGGAAGAGACAGTAAAGCTCGCCTCCTCCCTAGAAGTAGAGTTCCAAAGCCTCAACGCGTTCCCGTCTGATCACACGACATCCTCGTGGACCCACGACCAAAGAGTACCCCAGGCCTGTGCCACGCGGCTGCCCGCCCAACACAGGGGGCTACTCTGCTATTTCTGCGGCCAGCATCAGCACCCCAGGCAGCGCTGCCCGGCCCGGAATGCGAACTGCAGCAACTGCGGAAAAAAAGGACATTTTGCTAAGGTTTGCCTGGCCAGGTCCAAACCCTCAAAATCGCAGGCCCGACCCTCAGACTCACAGGCCCGCAGATCCCGCAGTGGAGCAGCTTGCCTGCCGGCTGCACCCCTGGATGCCTCATCGGCCTCGTGTTGTCCGTGGGGGCAGCTATCTCCAAGCCCGCACAACATGTACGACTCACGGGGGCCGCCATCTTGGCCATCCTTGCATACGCGGCCTGCCACGTGCGACTCATGGGCGTCGCCATCTTGGTCACCATCTGCAACGCCACCCGACACGTGCGACCAATGGGGGCAGTCATCTTGGGACCACCCCAGCACCTCGGACCATGCCGGCTACCCGCAACTCAGTGCGGTCACCCTGGACCAGTCACGACCCAAACGCCTCCGGAGCTCCATAATTACCGTCCGGGTAAATGGACACGAAACACCTTGCCTGTTCAACTCCGGGAGCACGGAGAGCTTTATTCATCCAGACATGGTAAGACGCTGCTCGCTCCCAATCTTCCTGGTGCACCAAACCATCTCCCTCGCAACCCTAGCAGGACAGGGCGCCGAGTACGCCAATTTTAAGTTATATGTATTCCCCGACCTCTGCGCTCCTCTCTTGTTGGGACTGGATTTCCAGTGTAACCTCAAGAGCCTCACCCTGAAATTCGGCGGGCACCTACCCCCACTCACCGTATGTAGCCTCGCGACACTAAAAGTCGACCCTCCCCCGCTCTTCGCAAATCTCACCGCTGACTGTAAGCCAGTAGCCACCAGAAGCAGGCGGTACAGCATCCAGGACAGGACTTTTATCAGGTCCGAGGTCCAGCGACTATTGCGGGAGGGAATCATCGAGGCCAGCAATAGCCCCTGGAGAGCTCAGGTGGTGGTCATCAGGACCGGGGAAAAGAACCGGATGGTTGTAGATTACAGCCAAACCATAAACCGGTACACGCACCTTGATGCGTACCCCCTTCCCCGGATCGCAGACATGGTTAACCAGATCGCTAACTACCGGGTATTCTCCATGGTGGATCTGAAGTCTGCGTACCACCAGCTCCCAATCCACCCAGGGGACCACCACTACACGGCCTTTGAGGCAGACGGCCGCCTCTTCCAGTTCCTCCGGGTCCCCTTCGGCGTCACAAACAGGGTCTCGATCTTTCAAAGAACCATGGACTGAATGGTGGACCAGTACGGGCTGCGGGCCTCATTTCCGCACTTGGACAATGTCTCCATCTGCAGGACCATGATGCCAACCTCCAGAGATTTCTCCAAACCACCCAAGCCTCACTTACAACAAGGAGAAATGCATTTTCCGCACAACCAGACTATCCATCCTCGGTTACGTCATGGAAAACGGCGTTCTAGGACCCGTCCCTGACCGTATGCACCCCCTCTTGCAACTCCCCCTTTCCCACTGCCCCAAGGCCCTGAAAAGGTGCCTCAGGTTCTTTTCCTATTACGCCCAGTGGGTCCCCAACGATGCGGCCAAAGCCCACCCACTAATCAAGGCCACCACCTTCCCATTGGCGGCCGAGGCCCACATCAAGGCGGACATCGCCAAAGCTGCAATGCATGTGGTAGCCAAGTCCGTCCCCTTCCAGGTGGAGAGCGATGCGTCAGAGGTCACCCTCGCCGCTACCCTCAATCAGGTAAGCAGGCCTGTAGCATTTTTTTCACGCTCCCTCACTGCCTCTGAAATTCGACACTCCTCGGTCGAAAAAGAAGCCCAAGCCATCGTGGAAGCTGTACGGCACTGGAGGCACTACCTCGCTGGTAGGAGGTTTACCCTCGTCACCGACCAACGATCGGTAGCCTTCGTGTTTGACAATACGCAGCGGGGCAAAGTCAAGAATGATAAGATCTTGAGGTGGAGGATCGAACTCTCCACCTATAATTACGATATCGTATATCATCCTGGGAAGCTCAATGAGCCCCCAGATGCCCTGTCCGCGGCACATGCGCCTGCGCGCAAGATGACCAACTCCGGGCTATCCACAATTACCTCTGCCACCTGGGGGTCACCCGGCTTCTCCACTGCATCAAAGCCCGCAACCTGCCCTACTCCACTGAGGAGGTCAGAGCCATGACCAGGGACTGTCCGATCTGCGCGGAGTGCAAGCCGCACTTCTATCGACTGGATAAGGCCCAATGGTGAAGGCATCCTGGCCCTTTGAGCACCTCAGTCTCGATTTCAAAGGGCTCCTCCCCTCCACCAACCGCAACACATATTTCCTCAACATCATCGACGAATTCTCCTGCTTCCCCTTTGCAATCCCCTGCCCTGACATGACTGCGGCCACGGTCATTAAAGACCTGCATTCACCCTGTCTTCACCCTGTTTGGTTTCCCCACGTATGTTCACAGTGACCAGGGCTCTTCATTCATGAGCGACGAACTGCGTCAGTACCTGCTCAGCAAAGGCATCGCCTCGAGCAGGACTACCAGTTATAACCCCAGGGAAAACGGTCAGGTGGAGAGGGAGAACGCGACAGTCTGGAAGACCGTCCTCCTGGCCCTACAGTCTAGGAATCTCCATTTCCCACTGGCAGGAGGTCCTCCCTGACGCACTCCACTCTATTAGGTCCCTCCTTTGCACGGCCACAAACCAGACCCCTCATGACAGACTGTTTGTTTTCCCCAGGAAATTCACCTCCGAGGCCTCGCTTCCGTCCTGGCTGAAGAACCCGGGGCCCATCCTACTCCGCAAACACCTCAGGAGCCATAAGTCTGACCCCCTGTTTGAAAGGGTCCAGCTCCTACACACCAACCCCCAGTACGCATACATTGATGGCCGACAGGATACGGTTTCTCTCCGGGACCTGGCACCCACAGGTTCCACTACCACCGCCACCCCAACTTACCCCACCCAACCTACGCTGACCAGCGCCCCTGCCCTGCATGGCACCCGCACCATCTCCTGCCCCCCCATTCCCCCTTCACTGACCCACAGGAACGAAGCTCCAGAAGACACGCTCCCGGAGTCCGCGTCTGTACCCGCACCGGCAACTTTACTACCCATGCCAGCACGGATGAGTTTGACACCCGGGCCAGCTGCGATACCAGAACTTCGGCGATCACAGCGCACGATCCAGGCGCCGGACAGGCTGAACTTGTGAACCCTTCACCCCCGCCGGACTTCAATTTTTTCACAGGGGGTGAATGTGGTGAACATATTGCATTAACCATTCACCATATATGTAACTGTACCACGCTGTTGCCCATGAGGGCTCCAGCTATGGACCATTGTAAAGTATTACCTGTGATTTGTCACGTTGGTGCCTTTGTGGGCTCTGCCCCAGCTCCACCCCTTGAGGGGAGGTATAAAGAGCAGTAGCCCTGTAGGCGGCTCTCACTAACCGAGCCGTCACATGCAGGCACTGTTCTAGTCGATTAAAGCCACAGTTTACATTTACACTGTTTTGCGTGAATTGATGGTCGCATCACATGCGTCTTGTCTTGTGTCTTGCAGGAGTTGCTGGTGAAGGGGCGGGCCCTTCTAGTGTCCCCCACCCCAGCTCCCAAACACTGCCACAGCCACAGGTGCCGAGCAACGACAAGGACACTGACATGGATGCGAGCATCCATGGACACCCCGGAATTCGAGTTTGATGGTGACACTGATTTATGTCACAGCTGTCTGCAACACCCTCCACCATCCCAGAGGCACTCACGTAGGTTGGGCACTTTTGCAAAGAGGCTCCTGTGACACTATCTAGTGTGCACCGCACACATGCTCCGGTACAGCAGGTGGAGGTAGGAAGTCCCAAGGAGGCGGACAGTCAGAGTGCAGGCCAATCCCAGGGACTAGCTGCCATCCAGATGGGTTTTAGGCTTCTGGAACGGACAGCCCCATCAATTGTGGAGGTGCAGTCACAGAGCCAGTCACTACATGAGGGGCTGTCAGCGAGCATCCAGTACCTGCAGGCGCAGGTGAAGGAGTCCAACCGTTTGCAGGATCAGGGGCTGGTGCCGGCCATGCTTCCCACAGGTGGCATCCGCAGTGGAAGCCTAGGTGCGAGGGTTTCGACTATGGATCAGCATGTCCAAGGCCTGGGGTAATCAGTGCAGGTAGTGGCCGAGGCCTAGAACCCTCTCACAGGCAACCATGTGCCAGAGCAACCTGGGCAGATTGTGGCCCAGTCACAGCTGGCTGAGAGCATCGGCGGCATTGCCCGGGCACTGGCCGATGAGGCACAGACACACAAGAAGGTGGCCCAGTCCCAGAGGGCGATGGTGCAGTCACTGGTTGATGTGGCACAGTCCCAGAATGTGATGGCACAGCCACTGGGTGATTTGGTGCAGTTGCAGATGGAAGTGATCCACTCCCTGTGCTCCATGGCCACGAGCATACAGACCCTGGTCGAGGCGGCAGTGGGCCTCTAGGACTGGCAGCGTCAGGTAGCGTGGGAGCCTCAGGGGTTCACTCGCCTCAAGGCACCATCCCATGGAGTAGCCTGGGGGCCATAGACCACACCAAAGGAGAGGAGGTGATGGGGCATTCCCGCTGGGGAGGTGCCGGAACATTGCAGCACCTCGGACTCCCCCTCTCCTGTCCTTGGCGCATCTGGTTTGCAGTGGGCAGAACAGGGCGGCACCACACCACCTGCGACACCCGAGCAGCAGCTGGCCCCATCCAGCCCCAGTCGCATCAGAAGTCGCCCACCAAAGGGGTCGCAGGGTGAAAATCTCAGCAGGCCACCTCCACTCCTGTTGTACCGTCGGGGGACCCACCTACATGTAGATTTAGGGCCCGAAAGGCCAGATAATTAGACAGCAGTTAAATTGACACGGGTGCAGGGCACAATTTAGTGATAGGGGCTGGAGCATGGATCTATATATATGTTTTCACATTAAACACCAATGTATAATGTTACAACCGCCTCTGTGCTTTGTCAGATGGGTGTGAGAGATGGGCAGAATGGACAAATGTTGGGGGTGGGCTTGGCTCAGGGGCCACAGAGTAGCCAGTGCTCACCTGTACGGTGTCCCAGTGCCACTGTCCCCCTGCTCAGCCGAAGTCTTCAAAGTCATGCCTGATCCAGCAGGTCCTCGATTGACAGGCACTGGGGGTATACAGGAAACCTCATGCGGTGCCTCCTTTGCACCTTCTCCTTGTCTCGGCAGCTGGTTCTCCATCCTCACTGGCTGCCTCCTGTTCCTCTGGGGCAGGCTCCATTGCTGCAGCTTCCTTCTCCTCGAGCAGCTCGTACAGACGCAGTCCCCTAGGGCTACAGCGACTAGAAGGAAGGCCACCATTGCTGGTTGAATTCCAATATCCATTGACTCCAGAGGGTGAAATACTGGCATAGAACATAGAACAGTACAGCACAGAACAGGCCCTTCGGCCCTCGATGTTGTGCCAAGCAATGATCACCCTACTCAAACCCACGTATCGACCCTATACCCGTAACCCAACAACACTCCCCCCCCTCCTTAACCTTACTTTTATGGACACTACGGGCAATTTAGCATGGCCAATCCACCTAACCCGCACACATCTTTGGACTGTGGGAGGAAACCGGAGCGCCCGGAGGAAACCCACGCACGCACGGGGAGGACGTGCAGACTCCGCACAGACAGTGACCCAGCTGGGAACCGAACCTGGGACCCTGGAGCTGTGAAGCATTTATGCTAACCACCATGCTACCGTGCTGGCATGTTAGCATAGTGCATATCCCCGTGCCCAACCAGGTCCACCAGGCTACACAGTGGCCCCGATTGGTACTCCACATCCTACGGCCGCATGTCCCCACCATTCCTGCACCCTGGCCCCGCCAAATGGGCCTCTTTCTCTGGCACCCATCCCTGCCGATGGGTGTACCATCGGCTGGCACTGCCCATGCCAGCAGTATGCTCCGCGGCTCCCATTTGGCACCTCCCTGTAGCGGCTACTGTGGACATTGCCCTTGGGCGGGCCACGTAATGCCCCGCTGGTGGATGGTGGCCAGTTGGGATGGGGGCTGGCATGTCAGAGGGTGGGGTGGAGGGTAAGGGTGCGGGGATGGTGGGGTGGGAGATGGGGGTTGGAGTGGGGGAGTGGAAGTTGTGGGCTGGGGTGGGGGCACCCATACGGCTGGTGGCGCTCTGTAGAACCGGGGCCAAGTTAGGTGGTCAGTGGATGCGCAGCAAAATGGCTGCCTTGCTGGCCGCAGCAATGGTGGTCCTTGCCTACCACCCCAGTCCCATGAGAGATCTCCCTGGCTGCACGCCAGTCCCCCCCGTCACCGCACCACCCCAGCCAGCCCGGCCAGCATCTGGAGCGGCAGCCCATGGTTGCACCTCTCCATGTCCTACCTCCTTCTCTCCCTCACAGCCACAGCACCTGTGTCTTGCCGATGGGTATTCCTGCCAGTAGAGGCAGAGAATCACAGAGGCCCTGGAGAATATCGGGTCAGGCCTGCTAATGATATGCCAATGGCATTTACTGTATGTATGGAGTGGAACACATTGACGCCGCTGTTGAGGCACCGGAGAATTGCGAGTTGGCATGAAGCTGGTGATTTCGGTGTTAGAACTGATTGTCCGCCCAATCGTGCTTTCCGATTCTGCTTTTGGCCAACCAAAAATCCCGCCCAATACCTCTGATAAAGTATCTACACCCCAGGGATCTCCAAACCAAAACAATGTTCCATGAGCCACCTATCTGGAAAAAAATAAATGCTTTTCAAACCTATCAGCAGATAGATAAACAAAATCAAAGTTAAACTCCCTTTCCCAACCCCTTAATCATAGTTTTAGCAGCCATATGGCTGCAAGCATCTTATACCCAGATTTTTTCAATCGCATTACTGCCGCAAATATAAAATATAACCTTTACATACATTCATCACAGTCAAGACTTCCACAGGTCCCAAAACGCATCTTGGGGTACATCCTATAACTGGAAACCAGAAGTTCTGTGTCAATATCTTAATCGTAATTAATGGGAAGAAGTTTGCCTCTGTAGTGCCGATTTTATAAGCATCATGCAGTCTCTCAATACACAAAAATGGTAATTGAGATGGGAAGTGAGCCAAATACTGGCTTTGTCAAAGTGTTTTTTGTACACATCTAATGACTGCTGGCACAATGCAGAGCAGGCTTATAATGATGTTGATCAGTGAGCAATGATGATTTGATGACACTGTTGCCGTTTTCAAATTCTACATTTCAACCTCTGCCATCTTAACCTTGCAGAGCTGAACATACATCAAATGAAATGAAGGACGCTATTCAATGTTCTTAAAACAGATGGCCAATTACTTACAGGTTCTTTTCTGGCTGGTGGAATTGGACACATTTTTGGAGTTTTTTTATACTTGGCTGCCGCTAGACTCGTCTATTAGAACCAATCCACAGGTACCAAAGTACTTTTTTTGATCATTTAAATGCTTGTGATAAAATAAGTTACTTGCAGGCATGGATGGCACAGTGAGAATCTTCTGGGAATTGAGCTTAATTTAGAGAATAAAAAGAAGATATGTAGAACAGGATCAATTGTTGGAAGAGAGATGAGTAGACCCTTCAGTAGAAGGCCACGGGCACTGAGAGTCTTCAGGCAGCAATTCTTTTGCCTCAACTTCAGTGAGGACTAATACTTGGGACATCTTCAGTTCACAGAAAAGGCCGTGGCTGAAATCTGTTCACTGCTGAAGTCACAATTGCAAACTTAAAGCAGGATAAAAATATCATAGCCTGTGGCTTTCAATGTGCTCATGGCTTGCACTTGCTGAACAAACCTGAGTGTGCTAATAATTACAGCAATAATCAATTTAAGTTAGTAAGTTGTGCTCATAAAATGGCCCATTTACACTAGGTAGATGCAATGTAAGTTAATATGTCGGCACACATTCTCTGCAAACAAAAGGAATAAGTTCAAGCTTTGCATCTTTTTGAATTTCTAGGGAGCTTGGGGGACCTATGGTTCCCATGTTTTCTCCATGACAATTCCTCAGCCTAACAGAGTTGGCTTGTCAACCAATCAACAGCCTTTTCTCCTACAGTATAATTGTTGAGATGGTTTAAAATTTGGCACGCTTGTACTTTATCTTGATGAGTGAAAGACAAAAAGGTTCAGCAATACATATTTCTTTTCAGCAATGAACATTGTAGAGTAGTTTTGGATACATGTTGAATCATAGAATTTACAGTGCAGAAGGAGGCCATTCGGCCCTTGAAAGAGCACCCTACTTAAGCTCACACCTCCACCCTATCTCCGCAACCCAGTACGGGGCAATTTAGCGTGGTCAATCCACCTAACCTGCACATCTTTGGACTGTGGGAGGAAACCGGAGCACACAGAGGAAACCCATGCAGACACGGGGAGAAAGTGCAAACTCCACAGAGACAGTCATCCGAGGTCAGAATTGAACCTGGGTCCCTGGAGCAGTGAGACAGCAGTGCTAACCACTGTGCCACTGTGTTGTTCAGTTTTTAAAAAAAGAAGCCTATGTCTGGTCCATTCATCATTGCCTCATTTTTCAGAGGTGCCTTAACACATTAATTATTTACATTCCCAGTGTTTCTCCCTTTGTGTCCATGTTATCCGAAGGTTAAACACTTTGGCTAAATTGTACTTAATTTTTTACGCATCTGCGATCAATCAGGTTGTGTGTCCATCAATTGAACTTCACCTTCTGATTCCACACCAAAGCTGATCACCCTATTATGTAAGGCTATCCATTGTCCTGGCTTGTAGTCCAAGGGTCATTGAATGCAGTAAGAAAAGTAACTTCTGAATAAATAATTTTCGTAAACTTTGATTTCAGTCATTGATCATAGAAAGAGAAATCAGAGATATGGACCACATGGGAAAAAAAGTCTTGGGAAAGCACATTACTACTGATAATTATTAAATAATTAATCAAAGCTTAATCACAGCTAGGTTTACATCAGTGCCTGCTACGTATGATTCAAAATACTTTTTGCCACAATACAAAATAACTCTAAATATTCAATATAGACTTCAAATCAAGAACAAAGAAGGGATAAAAGTGCAAACACACGAAATTGCAAGAATTCATGGCTGCAGGTCTCAGGCCTCCAGTATGAAGTTAAGCACTGAATGTTATAAGATTATTCATCATGGTGGCTGACCCCAACCTATCATCACCCAATGTACGCATGGAATTTAAAAAAAAGGATGAAATCCATTGCAACATGAGCTCTTCTTGATGGCCAACACAACAGATTTTGAAGCCTGTACTATCTTGCTGCCTGTGGAAGTTTGTTGATTCAAAGACTCCTAATATAATGAGAGCAGGCTGTCGTTCACTTGCATCCTCTCTCAGATAAAGGTTAAAGAACACGCTAATAAAACATTTTGCTTTACATCTATATCATTAATGAATCATATGAATGTGAAGTAAGGTAAAGTAATGCCCTGAATACTAAATGCTCAATTTCCATGATTAATTGCATTACTGTTTATAGTTTCATGATCTTTGAACGAGTGACCTTCTTAGCATTTGGCAACATCAAAACAGAATGAACTTTTTCCAATTCAGCGTTTGATTTAAATTTCAGCTTTTTGATTATGCACAATACCTCACCAGCAAATTTAAAGTTAATAACTGTCTTTGAATGTCTGCAAGCGTACATCAATCACTAAAACTATTCTTTGCTTGAACAAATGAGTTATATTTTCACCAGTGTGCAGATGATTTTGAAATTAATATGTTTTCATTGCACTATTAAAGTATGTCACACACTGTAAAGTGGTTAGCTGGTTGTTGAATGCTACTTGTTGAATTCATTCTTCCAAACTGTGAACAGTGGGAAATTGTACAAATAATGCACCGCCCACCCACTCCCCGCCCCCCCCCCCACCCCCACCCCCCCGCTCCCCCGCTGCGCTCCTCCACCCTCCCCCCCCGCAATCTTTGCTTTGTCTTTTCAAACTAAGCTCTTCACTGATTTTCTTAGCCTTCACTTCAGACATTTCTAATAATGTTTTCCCTCAAACTACATGATAATGACCTCAAATACAAAACACGTCATTTCTTTAACTACTAGCAGCTAATTCAAAATTTGCTGCTGTTCACTTTAGCGTTAATTAAAATTTAAATTCAACTTGTGCATCATTTAAGATCCTGTTTTATATTTGGCACAGAACGGGTTATTGCATCAAATAGCAAATTTAAGTGAGATGTCTTGGATTGCCTTTCACCTTAACGACAGAAATGTTGTCCACACACAGGATTTATCTGCTGTACTCTGTGTTTATCCTTAATTTGATGCTTTAGGCGTTGTCAGTGGAATAATGAGCCTTTGGAGCAGGATGTTCCTGAAATCTTCTCTGAAACGTTTGTATTTTGAAATGTTGGTGGTCAGGGCAAGTTCAGACTGTAGGAGCTGATTTTGCGTGACAACTTTTGCAGAGCTTGGCATTTTTGAAATTGGTTTTGAATGCTCTACAGATTTATAGTGCTAGACATAATCCATGATATTGTTCGACATGTTTTTAATCTCAGTCTCCGTTGATTCTTAGTTTACAGATTTAACTGCTAATTAAATTAAAGGTGGAGTGTTGTCTTGTTTGAAGGGAATGCAGTTCCAGCAGTCTAGGTGCAGCAAAGTGGGTTCTAAGGACTTCTGGTCTTGATCCTGCCAGACTACTTGGGGTCCATGGGTCATCAGCTTACTTCTATTGGTGTGGATGTAGCGGAATATGAATTAATTTTGGGTACCTGGAGGAAAAGGGGAGGAACAGGCCTGCCAAGCCACTCTTAAGGTTAGCCTTTGTAAATCATAGAATCATAGAATCATAGAATCTACAGTGCAGATGGAGGCCATTCGGCCTGTCGAGTCTGCATCGGCCCCTGGAAAGAGCACCCCACACAATCCAACACCACACCCCGTCCCCATAACCCAGTAACCCCACCTAAACGTTTTGCACAATAAGGGCAATTTAGCATGGTGAATCCACCTAACCTACACATCTTTAGACTGTGGGAGGAAGCCGGAGCACCCGGAGGAAACCCATGCAGACACAGGGAGAATGTGCAAACTCCGTACAGACAGTGGCCCAAGCTGGGAATCGAACCTGGAGCTGTGAAGCAATGTGCTAACCACTGTGCTATCGTCGTCGTCCCCTTGTAAAGACTCTTGTAATGTCACCTGGAGACTTATATTATTGAATATCCCAGAAATATAGCATTGTGTGAAAGCCAGGAATTAGACAATGAAATTCTAACTGCCGAGGTGGCAATTGAAAATTTCTACTTTAACCCCCAAGGGGAGGCAGGTTGGAGTGCATGCAGGAGTTCAATCGCCCAAAAGTGGCAGTGGGTGGCGATCCTAACATCGGGTGCAACACAGCGACCCCGTTGTCCCCAGCACGGATCCCCCAACACGGGTGAATCACATGAGAGCTGCAAATTGGGCTCCGTGCTGAGTGCCGGGGCCGATTGCGAGTCACCTGACTAACTCCGCCGGTGAGATCGGGATCTCGCTCTCACGGGACGAGATCCAGATCTACATGTTTAAATGAACACGCCCAAAAGCAGATCCTAACATTTGTCCGCTGAATCGTGTCCACCATCCCACTTACTTACGGGTTTCACCCAGGTGGATTTGCAGGCTAGTGGAAAAAGCCTTTGGACCTGTTGGGTAAGTCACATAAAAGGTTAACAGCTAATTTATTCAATCGTTCTGGCTTTAGCGGTCAGCACACATAATTTCTAAGCTGTCAGCTGCTCACCAGGGTCAACCAGGTAAATAAAATGGAGAGTGAAATTTACATTTGATCAGTACTCGACAGTCATGATGAGATCAAACAACCCCCCCCCCCCCCCCCGGGATATTAGTAAGGAGGAGTTAGCAGGATTAACAGGACTGGGTGCGCCATTCCCATTTCCTATGTCCAAGCCGATGCCGTGTGGTCCATCTGGTTTCATTCCTTTCAGAGCTTGTATTGGTTTGATACAACTGAATGGCTTGCGAGGCTATTTAAGAGCCCTCCCAGGTGGGTTTGAATCATGGCTTCATGGCCACTATTACTGAAACTGGCCATTAAATCCCAATTTAGTATTTTTTAAAATTCCAGTTGCTGTGGTGGGATTTGAACCCAGGTCCCCAGAGCTGGATTACTGGTTTACTGACATTCCCACAATGCCGCTGCCTCCCCCCCCCCAGCACCCCGGTTGATCAAACTGCTCACAGCACTCCTTTTTAGAGAGTGCATTCACTGCTTGATAAGTGATTGCCGCCTTCTTTGAAGTTATTTCATCCATCCATCACCACCTTGATCTGGACTTCCCTGTTTCAACCTTCATTGCAGCATGGGAGCAGTGAATACAGCTCTACCTTCCACCTCTGATGAGGAAAAAAGGAACAACAACACCAACAGGCAAGCCTGAAGGTGCGTAGTCCACCGTCCAATCTGGGCGCCATTTTGAAAAGGCACCCACCATCACTGACCCATTATTGAAGAAAGAAGATGCTGCTGTGCTATTACAGATGAAGAGATTAAAAGTATTAGCTTGAGAGTGAGAGCATTTTAAAGTGGTGTCACCCTGTGAGCACAAAGGAGAAGCGTAACACACATGATTGCGAGAATTGATTGCAAAAGCTCTTGGGCTGATTGTTTGTCTAAATTATTGACTACATGCGTGTCTCAGGGCCCCAAAGAGAAATGGAGAGGTCACAATTATTATCAGAAGGTGCTGTCGCGTCATTCGCCCTGCAACCCATTTTCCAAAGAACAATGTAACATGGTGTAAAAGGGTTGCTGATTTGCTATTGTATGATTCGCACTTTTGCTGAAGAACAATTTTCACCCCCTGCAAAAAACTGTTTTGCGAACGTTTTGTGAGGGCCAGGAAGTAATTTTATTTACAATATTTACACAGCACTAGTCATCCACTACGAAAAAAAACAGTAAAGTGACGTCACAGGAGACTTTGACCTGATTGGCTGAAAGGCAGACTGGGCTAAATTTGAATATTTGTGGAGTTACTAGTTTTAATTTGATTCAAATTACTATTTTTAAGTTGATTTAAATTACAATTTTTTTAAATTTGACTTAGATTACTATTTTTAAGTTGATTTGAATTACTATTTCTTAAATTTTAAATCTCAAAAAAAAAATTTGGGTTGATTTAAATTACTATTTGTAAGTTGATTTAAGTATTGTTTTAAATTTTAATTAAATAACTTTTTAAATTTTAATTAAATAACTATTTAATTTGTTGTAAGATCAAGCAAGATAAATAAGGATAAAACTAATTAAATAGTACACGGGGATTGGATTTAATATGACACAAAAACACCTTAAATTTAATTTTAAAGGTTTAATTTAAGGGAAAAATACATGGCATGACAGCTCCAAGGCGTGGTCTGCTCCTCTTGCTCCATGTGGCAGGCTGGGGACAGTTCCAGTCCCCAGGGTCAGCATGTGTGCAGGAAGTGTCTCCAGTTACAGCTCCTGGAAGCTTGAGTTTCAGAGCTGGAGCGGCGGCTGGAGATACTGTGGAGCATCCGTGAGTCGGAGAGCATCGTGGATAGCACGTATAGAGAGGTAGTCACACCGCAGACTCAGGCTCCGCAGGCAGGAAGGGAATGGGTGACCAGACAGAGCAAGAGAGCGAGGCAGGGAGTGCAGGAATCTCCTGTGGCCATTCCCCTGCAGAACAGATATACCGCTTTGGATAAAGTTGAGGGGAATGGCCTCTCTGGGGAAAATAGCAACAGCCAAACTTGTGGCAGCACTGTTGGTTCTGCTGCAGAGGGGTGGGGGGGAGATGTGTGACAGTGCAATAGTTATAGGGGATTCAATTGTAAGGGGAGTAGACAGGCATTTCTGTGGCCGCAAACGAGACTCCAGGATGGTATGTTGCTCCCTGGTGCTAGTGTCAAGGATGTCTCGGAGCGGATACAGGACATTCTGGAGGGGGAGGGTGAACAGCCAGTGGTCGTGGTACAGATCGGTACAAACGACATAGGCAAAAAAAGGGATGAGGTCCTAAAAGAAGAATACAGGGAGTTGGGAAGGAGGCTAAGAAATCGGACCTCGAACGTAGTGATCTCAGGATTACTACCGGTGCCACGTGCTAGTCAGAGTAGAAATGACAGGATATATAGGATGAATACGTGGCTGAAGGGATGGTGTCAGGGGGAGGGTTTCAGATTACTGGGGCATTGGGACCACTTCTGGGGGAGGTGGGACCTGTACAAACTGGACGGGTTACACCCGAGCAGGACTGGAACTCATGTCCTAGGGGGCTATTTGCTAGAGCGGTTGGGGAGTGTTTAAACTAATGTGGCAGGGGGATGGGAAACAATGCAGGAAGTCGGAAGGTAGTAAAACAAGGGCAGAAATAAAAGGCAGTAAGGGGGAAAGTATAAGGCAGAGAAGCCATAGTCAAAAATCAAAAAGGGCGACAGTACAAGGTACAGTGACTGAGGGGAGCTCAGTGAATAGGCCCAGTAACACTAAAAGGAATAAAACGGGAAGTAAAACCATAAATGGAAAGCGACGCAGCTGGTTGTTACATGAAGATATGGGTTCAATGACAAGGAAAATGAGGACAAATCTTAAGAGGAAAAATAACTTCGGAGAGGTTACTGATCAAGGTGTTAATATTCAAAACAGAGGTATAAAAGCCAACATAAGTGTACTTTACCTGAATGCTCGTAGTATTTGGAATAAGGTAAATGAGTTGATGGCGCAAATCATCGTGAATGAATATGATTTAGTGGCCTTCACTGAAACATGGTTAAAGGATGGTCATGACTGGGAGTTAAATATCTAGCGGTATCAAACTATTCGGAAGGACAGAGTGGATAGTAAAGGAGATGGTGTAGCTCTGTTATTTAAGGATGACATCCTGGCAATAGTAAGGGATGACATCGGTGCTATGGAGGATAAGGTTGAATCCATTTGGATGGAAATCAGGAATAGTAAGGCAAAAAAGTCACTGATAGGAGTAGTCTATAGGCCACCAAATAGTAACATGGTGGGGCAGGCAATAAACAAAGAAATAACTGATGCATGTAGAAATGGTACAGCAGTTATCATGGGGGATTTTAATCTACATGTCGATTGGTTTAACCAGGTCAGTCAAGGCAGCCTTGAGGAGGAGTTTATAGAATGTATCCGCGATAGTTTCCTAGAACAGTATGTAATGGAAACTACGAGGGAACAAGCAGTATCAGATCTGGTCCTGTGTAATGCGACAGGATTGATTAATGATCTCATAGTTAGGGATCCTCTCGGAAGGAGCGATCATAATATGGTGGAATTTAAAATACAGATGGAGGGTGAGAAGGTAAAATCAAACACTAGTGTTTTGTGTGTAAACAAAGGAGATTACAATGGGATGAGAGAAGAGCTAGCTAAGGTAGACTGGGAGCAAAGACTTTATGGTGAAACAGTTGAGGAACAGTGAAGAACCTTCCAAGCGATTTTTCACAGTGCTCAGCAAAGGTTTATACCAAAAAAAGGAAGGATGGTAGAAAGAGGGAAAATGGACTGTGGATATCTAAGGAAATAAGGGAGAGTATCAAATTGAAGGAAAAAGCACACAAAGTGGCAAAGATTAGTGGGAGTCTAGAGGACTGGGAAATCTTTAGGGGGCAACAGAAAGCTACTAAAAAAGTTATAAAGAAGAGTAAGATAGATTATGAGAGTAAACTTGCTCAGAATATAAAAACAGACAGCAAAAGTTTCTACAAATAAATTAAACAAAGGAGAGTGGCTAAGGTAAATATTGGCCCTTTAGAGGATGAGAAGGGAGATTTAATAATGGGAGATGAGGAAATGGCTGAGGAACTGAACAGGTTTTTTGGGTCGGTCTTCACAGTGGAAGACACAAATAACATGCCAGTGACTGATGGAAATGAGGCAATGACAGCTGAGGACCTTGAGATGATTGTTATCGTTAAGGAAGTAGTGATGGGCAAGCTAACGTGGCTAAAGGTAGACAAGTCTCCTGGCCCTGATGGAATGCATCCCAGAGTGCTAAAAGGGATGGCTAAGGAAATTGCAAATGCACTAGGGATAATTTACCAAAATTCACTCAACTCTGGGGTGGTCCCAGCAGATTGGAAATTGGCAAACGTGACACCACTGTTTAAAAAAGGAGGTAGGCAGAAAGCGGGTAATTATAGGCCAGTTAGCTTAACTTCGGTAGTAGAGAAGATGCTGGAATCTATCATCAAGGAAGAAATAGCGAGGCATCTGGATAGAAATTGTCCCATTGGGCAGACGCACCATGGGTTCATAAAGGGCAGGTTGTGCCTAACTAATTTAATGGAATTTTTTGAGGGCATTACCAGTGCAGTAGATAACGGGGAGCCAATGGATGTGGTATATCTGGATTTCCAGAAAGCTCTTGACAAGGTGCCACACAAAAGATTTCTGCATAAGATAAAGATGCATGGCATTAAGGGTAAAGTAGTAGCATGGATAGAGGATTGGTTAATTAATAGAAAGCAAAGAGTGGGGATTAATGGGTGTTTCTCTGGTTGTGAATCAGTAGCTAGTGGTGTCCCTCAGGGTTCAGTGTTGGGTCCACAATCGTTCACAATT
Source organism: Scyliorhinus canicula (assembly GCF_902713615.1). Lineage (NCBI taxonomy): Eukaryota > Metazoa > Chordata > Chondrichthyes > Carcharhiniformes > Scyliorhinidae > Scyliorhinus > Scyliorhinus canicula. Next base: position 63,123,990 of record NC_052149.1, read on the forward strand.
TACATAGATGATTTGGAGTTGGGGACCAAGGGCAATGTGTCCAAGTTTGCAGACGACACTAAGGTGAGTGGTAAAGCAAAAAGTGCAGAGAATACCAGAAGTCTGCAGAGGGATTTGGATAGGTTAAGTGAATGGGCTAGATGGAACACAATTTGACAAATGTGAGGGTATCCATTTTGGTAGGAATAATAGCAAACGGGATTATTATTTAAATGATAAAATATTAAAACATGCCGCTGTGCAGAGAGACCTGGGTGTGCTAGTGCATGAGTCGCAAAAAGTTGGTTTACAGGTGCAACAGGTGATTAAGAAGGCAAATGGAATTTTGTCCTTCATTGCTCGAGGGATAGAGTTTAAGACTAGGAAGGTTATGCTGCAATTGTATAAGGTGTTAGTGATGCCAGATCTGGAGTATTGAGTTCAGTTTTGGTCTCCTTACCTGAGAAAGGTCGTACTGGTGCTGGAAGGTGTTCAGAGGAGATTCACTAGGTTAACACCAAAGCTGAAGGGATTGGATTACGAGGAGAGGTTAAGTAGACTTGGACTGTACTCATTGGGATTTAGAAGGATGCGGGGGATCTTATAGAAACATATAAAATTATGAAGGGAATAGATAGGATAGATGCGGACAGGTTGTTTCCACTGGCGGGTGAAAGCAGAACTAGGGTGCATAGCCTCAAAATAAGGGGAAGTAGATTTAAGACTGAGCTTAGGAGGAACTTCTTCACCCAAAGGGTTGTGAATCTATAGAATTCCTTGTCCAGTGAAGCAGTTAAGGCTCCTTCATTAAATGTTTTTAAGATAAAGATAGACAGTTTTTTGAAGAATAAAGGGATTAAGGGTTATGGTGTTCAGGCCGGAAAGTTGAGCTGAGTCTTAAAAAGATGAGCCATGATCACATTGAATGGCGGAGCAGGCTTGAGGGGCCAGATGGCCTACTCCTGCTCCTAGCTCTTATGTTCTTATATACTGGTTCCCTATTTAGCTGGCACCACACTGCCCAGCTCTATCTCTACAGTTGCAGATCTAACCCTGCTCCCACCTCCGAAGGATCATGGGGTAACCAATTGTCCCCAGCCAATAGGATCTGGGCAGGCTATAACAGAAAGTAAAGATTCGCAACACTGGAATTATAAATTGCAATGGGGCGGAAAATCAGGCTTCAGCCGAAAATCTGGTTTGGTGCTGGGTGCCAAACCGACTACCATGCTCCACGACCCACGCTGCCGTCAGCATGCAAAAACTGAATTTGCATGTGTTAACATATCATTATGGGTTTCACCCAGTATTCTCCGGACCTCTGCCAAGCTCCGGCACCGCTAGACAGATGTGACGCCAGCGCGGTTCACTTCGGTATTTAAAAATGGTGACCGTGCACCATGGCTGCTGACAGAGAGACAGGAGGTAAGAAAAGTTATCAAAATTGGAATAGCGAGCTGACAGTTGTGCTGCTGTCTGGAAGGCATCTGCCAGGGCTGGGGGGAGGAGCGAGAGGCGATCTGGAGATGAGCCCTGGACTTGGGGTGTTCGCCCCCACCCTGGGACCAGGATGGCCGGCCATGGACTGTCATTGCTGTAGTCTGAAAGGCAGCCATCTGGCTGGGCAGTCCACTGTCTGCCCACTGTGTCCTATAAATGTGCTGGGCACCATCGGTCGTTTGGTTTCCCCCTGCAGGCCATCCCCTAGGAACTCCCAGACCCCAGCTGACCCAGCAATGGGATGGGTGTGGCCATGTGCACACCCCAATTCACTCATCAAAGCCCCTGTTGGGGAAGCAGGGGACAAGCGGAGTGGACAGCGGACGCATGCACCATGGCCTTTGGCACCCTCTCTGGCACATTGCCCACCTCAGGGCAGAGGCCCCAACAGTGATACTGTCACCTAGCCCACTCCACAGGAAAACCAGCTGTCTCCAGGCCCACTGTGCCGCTGCCCCCATCCATCCTGACCCTGGTCAGGACAGCATAACCGGTGTGCTGTACACAGGGCCCCACTGCATACAGCTACAGTCCCAACAGGTGCCCACCCCCCTCGCCCAGCCTATTCCATGGGCTCTGCCCAATTCATGCCACCAAGCATGGAGGGGGTCAGTGCTACACAGTGACCCTTCCACCAGAACCCCACAACCCGGTGTCACCCTGCTGATGGGGTATCACATGGCCCAGCCATGAAGGGTAGACCCCACAGGGAAGGCACAGGTCAGGAGCCACAGAGCATATCTCTGGCATGGGTACACCAGCCACTGGCCCCTCTGCTGGCAGGGATAAGTGATGAGGTCAGAGGTTCCTCAGTACCAGGCACCGATGGGGCCAGGCATGTGACATGGATGGCAAAGTGTCAGGGGGAACAGCTGAGCGGTGCGGGGTGGGATTTGGAGGGTGGTACAAGCAGAGGCTGGAGCTGCGGTGAAACCCAGGTACACTGTCTTGCCCGTTAGACCTGAATGGGCACGGGAGTACTCATCATGCTAATATGTCTGCTCTTTTCCCCAGCAGAGAATGGACTTTGGTGTTCAGCCAGCGTTTGGTTTCCTTCTGTCTGGCCGCAACAAACTTTGCGGACGCAATGAGGCTGCATAAACAGGAGCTGCTCAGGGAGGACCCTGCAGAACAGGAGCCTGCCCCACAGGAGCCGCAGCCAGTCGGTGAGGTTGGGAAACAGGCCGTCCAACGGGCCGAGGAGGAGGTACAAAAGAAGGTTACGCATCTGTCCTTGCATATACCATCAGCAACTGTCCTTCGACGAACCTGCAGCAGCGTGTCGCCGAAGATTCCGGCTGACCAGGGAGACTGTGCAGCATCTGTGCCAAATAATGGCACTCCTGAAAACCCTGGGGTATGGAGCAGGATACCCGTTCCCGGTGGCCGTCAAGGTGAAGGTCACCCTGAACCTCTTCGCCATTCCAGATGCCGAGCGGGAACATGTCCGGCATCTCACAGGCGTCTGTGCACAGTTGCAGCCATGCAGCCATGGATGCCCTATATTATTGGTCAACGGACTGTATTAACTTCAATGTGGACCAAGCCCACCATATATCATATTCCACTGTGAGCCCAAGTGATCCCTGCATAAGTGCTGTTTATTCCACCTTCCTGGCCCACAGACATTCTGGGCAGTAGGGGTGGGGATGTGGTTCGGGTTGTGTTGGATGGGGTGGTGAGCGGTAATGGGTCACTCACCAGATAGGCACTACCACAAATATTTTTTTAAACAGTACCTTCCCTCAGCTGCTTCCATTAAGGTTTCACATAAAGGTTTTTCCCCCCACCCCATCACCCTTTCAGGTTTATTTTGCCTTGACTGTGATACAAACTCTTCACAATTGCTTTAACTATAGAGTCCCAGACTGTATTAAGATGGCACAAAACTTTTGATTTACCTCTGAAGTCTGCTTTCCCACTTTTAAACCTTGTTACTGCCGCTGTCTCTTTAACTCTTTAACACTTTATATGCTTTTCCCTTGAATTCTCCTGAATAGGAACGTGTTTGACTTCTTGGTCTCTGTTCCCTTAACTTCAGTCTTCCTAAGACATTCTTTTGGACAATTCCCTGGTTGTCTGGACTTTATCTGATTCTTTGCGTGTCTGCCTTTTCTCCTGTCCAGCTTTTCTTCTGGTAGAGCTGAGAGATGTCCACTCCTTGGCTTCCTCTCTCCAACAGCAAATTAATTCAGTGAGAACTAAATTCACAAAGCCTTTATAATCTAAAGGTGCCCCCAGTTGCTAAGCAATGATTTCCCTTCTCCAAGCTTTTATTTACCTTTTTGCACAGTGGTTAGCACTGTTGCTTCACAGTGCCAGGGTCCCAGTTTTGATTCCCGGCTTGAATCACTGTCTGTGTGGAGTCTGCACGTTCTCCCTGTGTCTGCGTGGGTTGCTTCCGGTTGGTCCGGTTTCCTCCCACAAGTCCCGAAGGACGTGCTGTTAGGTAATTTGGACATTCTGAGTTCTCCCTCCCTGTACCCGAACCGGGGCCGGAATGTGGCGGCTGAGAACTTTTCACAGTAAGTTCATTGCAGTGTCAATGTAACCCTACTTGTGACAATAAAGATTATTATTATACTTTATTGTCACAAGAAGGCTTAAATTAACACAGCAATGAAGTTACTGTGAAAAACCCCTAGTCGCCATATTCCGGCGCCTGTTCGGGTACACAGAGGGAGAATTCAGAATGTCCAAATTACCTAAAAGCACGTCTTTCGGGACTTGTGGGAGGAAACCGGAGCACCCGGAGGAAACGCACGCAGACACGGGGAGAACGTGCAGACTCCACACAGACAGTGACCCAAGCCGGGGCCCTGGCACTGTGAAGCGACAGTGCTAACCACTGTGCTATCATGCCGCCCAGAAACGTCCTGACAGGGACTTGACCCCTGGACTCTCAACTTAAAAGTGGGATGCTCTACCAACTGAGCTACCAAGGCTCATGATTTAGTGCTTCCACTGTAGAGGTAGGGGGTCCCTGTGTGGGGGTTCTTTTAGTTAGGTAGTCTCTATGTGAGAGTTCCTTCAGTTTGGCGGTCCAGGGGGGGGTCTCCCTATTAAGGGAGTCCCTGGGGCTGTCTCTCTATTAAAGGGGCCCCTGAGTGGTCTCCCTATTAAGAGGGCCTCTTGGGGCGTTCTCCTGTTTTGAAAGTCTTGGATGGGGGTGTGGTAGGGTCTGGCAGAAGAGGGTTTGGCAGGTAGTGCATTGTGTCTGTGGGGGGGGGGGGGGGGGGGGGGGAGGGGGGTAGCCTGAGGACGGACTTTGTGGGCAACTCCCTTAAGGAGTTACTCCCTTGGCCCACTGCGAGGTCGTCCACATCAGGCTCACATTTGGTCAGACCTGTAGTAATCTCCGCCCATGTGATTCCCAGCCCAGAGGGCCAGAGGATCATGGAGGGCTGGAGATTAGGGCCCTCTAAAACCAATTTGAATTCATTTCCGTCCTCCCACTGGTGTGTGGGCATGTCGCCAGCGGGGCGTCAGAGAATCACGTTCGGATCGCCATCCTGTGACGCCGGCCACCAGTCCCTCTTCTTCAATTCTCCACCATGTCGGGGCCTCCTCTACCAGCGGTGGGTGGTGACGGATCCAGGCCAATATTCAAAAAAGATTACTCTACATTCCAATTCCAAGTTGGTTGTGAAATCTGCAGGATTGAAATTTAATCCATTGAACATTGCTGTGAATGACTCAGGAGAAAAATCATGGGAAGCATTAAAAAAGATTTAGATTTAGAACAGTACAGCACAGAACAGGCCCTTCGGCCCTCGATGTTGTGCCGAGCAATGATCACCCCACTCAAACTCACGTATCCACCCTATACCCGTAACCCAACAACTCCCCCTTAACCTTACTTTTTAGGACACTACGGGCAATTTAGCATGGCCAATCCACCTAACCAGCACATCTTTGGACTGTGGGAGGAAACCGGAGCACCCGGAGGAAACCCACGCACACACGGGGAGGACGTGCAGACTCCGCACAGACAGTGGCCCAGCCGGGAACCGAACCTGGGACCCTGGAGCTGTGAAGCATTGATGCTAACCACTATGCTACCGTGCTGCCCCTTTTTGATTCTTTTTGTTCATTGTCTTTGAACACTTGTATTTATTAATTATAAAAGTATGAGCAATAGGGAACGAAAGACTGGCTAGGTCGGGTGGTTGGAGGAAGAAAACGCATCCAACTAGAGTTGGCAAGTTAAATGAGCAACAGTATACATACTTTTCAAATACCAATGGTGATTTTAATAAGAGGGATCATATTAGTGTTTAAAATGGAGATTCTATTATCCAACATATGGTAAAGATCAGGAACATTTATTTGTCTTTTCCTTTAGATTGCTGATTGGTTCCCATGCAATTCCATAATTTTCTGCTTCATTCCGCCATTGTTGTTTCAGGATTGGTGCAATTTGATATCCAGAGTTAATTACAGGAAGCAACCTGACAATTCCCTCTGACCTGGAAATATTGGTGTTAATGAGAGCTGAATACAGTTTCTGAAATGACTGATGAACACAGTCATTTGACGTTTGATGGTCTAAATCCTTTTCTAGTTTGCTTACTGACTGAACTTATAGCACATACCACAATGGCTACAATTATTTATTGGCTATTTCTTTTGCTGGTTCAAAGTCTACAAGCCCATCAACAAACTGTGTGGACTTTGTATTCCAGCTGCCTGTGGATAGTACATGATGTAACATGTTCTATTTGAAAAATGTGTTCCATGTAAATGAATAAGAATCTTACTGTTTGCTTTTTATGAGCTAGCAATTGTGAATGTGGGCTGAGCTTTATCTTCCAAATGTAATACTTCTGTTTCAGATTTTTATGCTTATTTTCTTATAATTTGGGGTTAGAACGACCACGGAAGAGTGATTCTTACTTTTCTAATCAAGTATCTTCTATTTCACTCAGCCAAGTGGTAATCATCACCATTCCCATGTGTTTGTGCTGGGACAGGATAATGACATCTGATTTAATCATCTTGAAGTTCCCAACTCTTGCACAAGTCATTAGGCATTGAGTAGATAATAGCTGTTATTACAGTATGTAGATAACTATCGATTTCTCAGATAGATAATGATCTATCACTTTGTGTACACAATAAGCATTATTAGCATGAATGAACAATTATTACCATAAAAAGATAAATCATTCTTACTGTGAGGTCTATTCGTAGGTATAGCAACAGAAGATCAGCAGGTGTTCTGAAAAGAACTTAGCACAATGCAGAATCAATTTATACCCCTAAATTCTATTTGCCAAAAGAAACAACCATGGATGGCAAAAGAATAAGGCCAGTGTCCCCCTCTTTTGATCTGTCCTGTCAGCCGGCATAGAAGCATACAGTTCTGAAGAAGTGGCCCTGGGAATCCTTAACATTCACTCCAGACCCAATAAACTCTCAATGGTATCAGATAAAACATGTACAAAGAAACCACCTGCTCATTATGAGCTATTATCCTCCCTCAGTTAATTAATAAGTCCATCTTCACCATGAACACCACTTGGAAGAAACTCTGAGGGTAGAAATGGTACAAAATGTACTCTGACTGGAGAGCTTCAAAACACATCACTAAGAGTTATCCGGTAGCTCAAATGCTGATCACACTTGCTGAGTCCTGAAGGACATATCTGCCAGACCAGGCCTGGTGGTGAGAGAACTAATATAAGAGAAAATGAGATAAAACATGTGCAAGGATATGGACATGTGCAAGAGAGAAAAACCTACTTAACCTCAACCAGATCAGTCTGTCATAGATGCGTTTGTTCATTTTAGTATTGCTAGGAATGACAATTGCACAGACCTAGTGGAGACAAACCTCTGTATTTACACTAAGGATAACCTCCAGATGACTTGGGCTGAGATGATTGGCCTCCAACAATTCCAACCAACTTCTTTTGTACTAGGTATGACCTAACTAATGGAGAGATTCCCCCTAATTCCCGTTGATTCTAGTTTTACGAGGGCTCCTTGATACCACAGTCGGTCAATTGCTGCCTTGATATCAAGGGCAGTCACTCACACCTCACCTCTTATGTTCAGTCTTTTTAATACATATTTAGATCAAGGCTATCATCATGTGCGAAGCCAAGGTTTGTTTGAGGTTGCGCGGTTGTTTGAAACTCAAATGAACCATTGTTTGCAGCAAACTACACAGCCTTCAGAACAGTGACCATGACACCACACAACGCTACCATGGCAATCTCTGCAAGACGTGCCAGATCATCGACATGGATACCACCATTACACGTGAGAACACCACCCACCAGATACGCGGTACTTACTCGTGCGACTCGGCCAACATTGTCTACCTCATACGCTGCAGGAAAGAATGTCCTGAAGCGTGGTACATTGGCGAGACCATGCAGATGCTGCGACAACGAATGAACGGACATCACGGGACAATCACCAGGCAGGAATGTTCCCTTCCAGTCAGGGAATACTTCAGAAGTCAAGGGCATTCAGCCTCTGATCTCCGGGTAAGCGTTCTCCAAGGTGGCCTTCAGGACGCGCGACAATGCAGAATCGCTGAGCAGAAACTTATAGCCAAGTTCCGCCCACATAAGTGCGGCCTCAACCGGGACCTGGGATTCATGTCGCATTACATTCAACCCCCACCATCTGGCCTGGGCTTGCGAAATCCTATCAACTGTCCTGGCTTGACTCAATTCACACCTCTTTAACCTGGGGTTACCCCTACCTCTGGATCTGTAAAGACCGAATTACCCGCAAATGCTCGCATTCTAAGCATTGTATGGCATCTTTGAATTTGTCAATATAAATGTTTCTGGAACATACCTCTTCATTCACCTGAGGAAGGAGCAGTGCTCCAAAAGCTAGTGTTTGAAACAAACATGTTGGACTTTAACCTGGTGTTGTAAGATTTCTTACTGTGCTCACCCCAGTCCAACCGGCATCTCCACATCATGAAAGGGTGGTGGAAGCAGAAACCCTCATAGCATTAAAGTATTTAGATGTGCACTTGCGATCCCAGGGCATAAACGGCTATGGGCCAAGTGCTGAATAATGGAACTAAAATAGTTGGTTGTTTTTTACCCATGCAGGCAGAATGGGCCTAAGGGCCTTTTCTGTATTCTATGACTCTATGTCTCTAAGACCAATGATCTACAATAAGCTCAACGGAAAGTTACCATCTCTCTCCTGGAATAAGTTCTGCCTGCCGAGGGCAGCACGGTGGCGCAGTGGTAGCACTACAGTCTCACGGCGCCGAGGTCCCAGGTTCGATCCTCGCTCTGGGTCACTGTCCGTGTGGAGTTTGCACATTCTCCCCCGTGTTTGTGTGGGTTTCGCTCCCACAACCCAATGATGTGCAAGGTAGGTGGATTGGCCACACTAAATTGCCCCTTAATTGAAAAAAATGAATTGGGTACTCTAAATTTATATATTGAAAAAAATAAGTTCTGCCTGCCACGCCTCAAATTCCCAAATCCTTATTGCCCCTCAATTGACTGGCTTACACCTCGTACCCTCCCCACATCCGATCTTCATGCCTGTTCATCAGAACTGCCTGACACCCACCAGCACAACAACTTCATGTCCAGGTGTGGTGCCCACACATACCACCTGCTATGGACCCCCGAACCATTAAGCGTGCAGCTCACAATGCCCTCTCTGTCCCTGTAGGACAGGCACCGTCAGGGGGGGAGGAAGTGCTGAGGCCAACCCTGGGCCTGCCTCCAAGGAGAAAACGGCCCTTCTTCCAAATCCCCCTCCCCTGACACCGGTCCATTTCAAGGACAGCAAGCAGAACAGGGTGGCATGGCAACACCAGTGACACTGGTAAGTCAACTTGGGCCCCTTGGCTCCAGGCACGGTGGACTTGTGAAGCAGACATATGCCACCAACACTGAAGAAGGTTTAACACTATTTTATTAACTCTTAGAAAATAATAGACATACAATAACTGTGGGTTTACACGATGCTAGTTTAACTAGAGACCTGTGCCTGTCCGAACCAGTTGAATCTCTCAGCACGTAGTGAGAGTCTGTACTGTACTTGATGAGCTCTTGTGCTTCTGAGAGGCAGCATCCAGAATGAGCGGGAAAAGTGATGCCCCCTAATTGGTGATTGGCTGCGTTGTTTCTGCATGTTGATTGGTCCTAGTGTATGTCCATCATTGTGTGTATCTGCACCATGATATATTGGTGTATATTATGACATCCTCCAGCTTTAAAAAAAAATTGATGTGAATGTGTGACAATAAATAGTGTGGGTGTGTGAAGAATGTTCCTAACTACATGTGAGGTGTGAAGACATATGTACAAATCTATATACAGGAAAACAAAGCTATATACAAGGGAAGGTGCCTGGTGCAGATAATTAGTATGCAACAAATTGAACAAGAATAGTGCTATATACAAACCAATAGAAAACGAGTTAACAGGGAAGGAAACATCTCAGATAGTCCATAAATTTGCAAAGTTCATAAATTCAGTCTCTGAGGTGGGCGACGAACTCTGGTTGACCACCTCAAGCGTGAGTCAATAGCCACCAGGTCAGGAGCTGGGTGGGCTGCAACACAGTCAGGGGGAGGCAGAGTGACCGGAAGCTCTGCACAGTCCATGGCAGGGTCAGCAGAGGGGCTGGGTGGGCTGCAGCACAGTCAGGGGGAGGCAGAGTGACCGGAAGCTCTGCACAGTCCATGGCAGGGTCAGCAGAGGGGCTGGGTGGGCTGCAGCACAGTCAGGGGGAGGCAGAGTGACCTGAAGCCCTGCACAGTCCATGGCAGGGTCAGCAGAGGGGCTGGGTGGGCTGCAGCACAGTCAGGGGGAGGCAGAGTGACCGGAAGCTCTGCACAGTCCATGGCAGGGTCAGCAGAGGGGCTGGGTGGGCTGCAGCACAGTCAGGGGGAGGCAGAGTGACCGGAAGCTCTGCACAGTCCATGGCAGGGTCAGCAGAGGGGCTGGGTGGGCTGCAGCACAGTCAGGGGGAGGCAGAGTGACCGGAAGCTCTGCACAGTCCATGGCAGGGTCAGCAGAGGGGCCGGGTGGGCTGCAGCACAGTCAGGGGGAGGCAGAGTGACCGGAAGCTCTGCACAGTCCATGGCAGGGTCAGCAGAGGGGCTGGGTGGGCTGCAGCACAGTCAGGAGGAGGCAGAGTGACCGGAAGCTCTGCACAGTCCATGGCAGGGTCAGCAGAGGGGCTGGGTGGGCTGCAGCACCGTCAGGGGGAGGCAGAGTGACCGGAAGCTCTGCACAGTCCATGGCAGGGTCAGCAGAGGGGCTGGGTGGGCTGCAGCACAGTCAGGGGGAGGCAGAGTGACCGGAAGCTCTGCACAGTCCATGGCAGGGTCAGCAGAGGAGCTGGGTGGGCTGCAGCACAGTCAGGGGGAGGCAGAGTGACCGGAAGCCCTGCACAGTCCATGGCAGGGTCAGCAGAGGAGCTGGGTGGGCTGCAGCACAGTCAGGGGGAGGCAGAGTGACCGGAAGCTCTGCACAGTCCATGGCAGGGTCAGCGGAGGGGCTGGGTGGGCTGCAGCACAGTCAGGGGGAGGCAGAGTGACCGGAAGCTCTGCACAGTCCATGGCAGGGTCAGCAGAGGGGCTGGGTGGGCTGCAGCACAGTCAGGGGGAGGCAGAGTGACCGGCCGGAAGCTCTGCACAGTCCATGGCAGGGTCAGCAGAGGGGCTGGCTGGGCTGCAGCACAGTCAGGGGGAGGCAGAGTGACCGGAAGCTCTGCACAGTCCATGGCAGGGTCAGCAGAGGAGCTGGGTGGGCTGCAGCACAGTCAGGGGGAGGCAGAGTGACCTGAAGCCCTGCACAGTCCATGGCAGGGTCAGCAGAGGAGATGCTCGGAGGATCCCGTGACGACTGTGGAACAAGGCGAAGGGCACGGCAGTTGCGGCACCGAATGGATCCATCTGGTAAGCGGACCAGGAAGGAACGGGGGGGCCACCTGCCTAAGGACAACAGCAGGTGCAGACCAGCCACCATCGGGTAGATGAATTGCGAACCTTGTTGTTTGGTTGGATGTTGGGGAGATCAGCAGCACGTGAGTCGTGTGTCGCCTTTTGCTGCGCCTGAGACGTCTGCATCCTGTGAAGCACGGAGACATGATCGAGATTCGGTGTGTGATTAGACGGCACCGTTGTCCTCAGGGTGCGGTTCACCAGCAATTGTGCAGGCGATAGCCCAGTGGAGAGCAGGGCGGAGCGATAGGCCAACAAAGCGAGATGGAAGTCAGATCCGGCACCGGCAGCCTTGCAGAGTAGCCTCTTGACTATGTGAACCCCCTTTTCCGCCTTGCCATTGGACTGAGGGTACAGGGGACTGGATGTGATGTGTGCGAAGTTGTACTGCCGGGCGAAACTGGCCCATTCCTGGCTTGTGAAGCAGGGGCCATTGTCCGACATCACTGTGAGCGGGATGCCATGCCGGGCAAACGTCTCTTTGCACGCCCGAATGACAGCAGAAGAGGAGAGGTCATGCAACCTGATGACCTCCGGGTAGTTAGAGAAGTAATCAATGATTAACACATAGTCCCTGCCTAATGCGTGGAACAGGTCAATGCCCACCTTGGTCCAGGGCGATGTGACCAACTCATGGGGCATCAGGGTCTCCCGTGGTTGGGCGGGTTGAAAACGCTGTCAGGAGGGGTAGTTGAGTACCGCATTGGCAATGTCGTCATTGATTCCTGGCCAATAGACAGCTTCCCTGGCCCTGCGGCGACATTTTTCAACACCTAGATGGTCTTCATGCAGCTGCTCTAGGACCAGCTGGCGCATGCTGTGCGGGATCATGATGCAGTCTAGCTTCAGGAGAACCCCATCAATGACCGCCAGATCATCACGAACATTGTAAAACTGTGGGCATTGGCCCTTGAGCCATCCGTCCGTCATTAGGCACATGACACGCTGTAGAAGGTGGTCAGCCGCTGTCTCGCGGCGAATTTGCACCAGGCGTGCATCCGATGCTGGCAAGTGGGAGGCTGCGAACTGAACTTGAGCGTTGACCTGGTAAACGAACCCTTCGTGATCGCATGGAATGGTGACGCACCTAGAGAGGGCGTCGGCAACGACAAGGTCATTGCCGAGGCCTCATCACGCTGTAGAAGCACGGCTCCAATGCCAGACTGACTGTGTCCGTAGAGATTTTTGTTTCCTTGGCCGGATCGAAAAAGGCCAGCACTGGGGCCGTGGATAGCTTGGCCTTCAGTTCCCTCCACACGAGCTCATGGGCGAGGAGCCACTGGACGTCCGCTGTCTTTCGAACCAGGTTTCTGAGAGCCGTGGTATGCGAGGCGAGATTGGGAATAATCTTTCCTAGGAAATTTACCATGCCCAGGAACCGGAGGACCACTTTCTTGTCCTCGGCCGTTTTCATGGATGTGATGGCAGCAATCTTGTCCTCATCCGGCCGCACACCCAAATGGAAAATATGATCCCCCAGGAATTTAATGTCCGACTGGCCGAAAGAGCGTTTGGCCCTATTGAGGCGGAGGCCATGCTCGTGTATGCACTTGAAGATGCACTTGAGGCGGCTGATGTGGTCCTTTGGGGTGGTGGACCAGATTATTATGTCGTCGCATAGACACGGACGCCTTCGATTCCCTCCATCATCTGTTCCATTATTCTGTGAAATACTTTGGACGCCGAGATGATGCCAAATGGCGTTCGGTTGTAGCAGTATCTGCCAAAGGGCGTAGTAAATGTCCACAGCTTTCTGCTCGATTCATCCAGCTGGATTTGCAAGAAGCCTTTTGAGGCGTTGAGTTTTGTGAAGAGGTTGGCGTGGGCCATTTCACACGTGAGTTCCTCACGTTTGGGAATCGGGCAGTGCTCCCGCATGATATTCCGATTAAGATCCTTATAATCTATGCAGATCCTTAGCTTACCGGACGGTTTCTTCACACAGACCATGGAACTCACCCAGTCGGTCGGTTCCATGACCCTGGAGATGACCCCTTGGTCCTGGAGGTCCTGGAGCTGTTGCTTGAGGCGGTCCTTAAGGGGCGCTGGGACCCTGTGAGGTGCGTGTACCACAGGCGTGGCATTTGGCTTGAGTAGAATCTTGTATGTATACGGGAGCGTGTCCATGCCCTCGAAGACGTTGTGGATGATGGAGTCAAGTTGCGCACTGAAGTCGGTGTCAGGAGAGGCAGGCACGTCGTTGGGGGAGAGAGTGTGAACCCTCTGCACCAAGTTTAGCAGCTTGCATGCCTGTGCACCAAGCAAGGAGGCTTTTGAGGCGGCAACGATCTCGAAGGATAGTACAGCTGTGTGAGCACGGTGCGTCACCTCGAATTGGCAGGAGCCACTGGCAGCGATGGCATTCCCGTTATAATCAAGCAGTTGGCATGCCGATGGCAGGATGGCAGGCTGGACCCAGAGGCTGAGAAGGTCAGACGACGCAATGAGATCAGCGGAGGCGCCAGTGTCCAGGCGGAACCTTACTGGGGACCGGTTGACCGTAAGGGTGGCACACCACTCATCATCCAGATCAATGCTGTGTATCGGAATGGGTTTAGTGCTGCGCTTAGGAGACATCCTGTGCTTGGTTATGATGCCGACTTGGGAAGGGGCTTGCAGGTTATCACTATCAAAGATGGGGGACAGGTCTGGGACAGGCTCGTTGATTGCGGGCTGAATGGCCCGGACATCCCTGCGAGGCTGGCTGGATCTTCGGAAACTAGCAGGCTGAGTCGACCTGCATAAAGCAGTATAGTGGCCAAGTTTGCCACACTGCAGACAGCGTCGGGTCTTCGCGGGACATTGCCGCTTTAGGTGGGCGGAGCCACAGTTGCCACACGCAGTTGCGTCGGCACATTCGTTACGCCACCGCGCATGCGCAGTACGATCCAGCATGGTCAGCGCCTGCGCAGTACGTTCCTCGACGTCACCACGTTCGTTCGCGAAAAGCACGCAAAATGGCTGCCTTCATCCAGACTTAGGCCCGCGAGCGACTTGATGACCTGGACCCGTTTTGCCTCATGGGAAGCTTGCCATTTCAGTGGCCGGGATGCAGGAATATCGCGTGGAGGTGTGCTCATGGAACATGCAGGTCTCTATGGCAGTGGACAAGGTGAGCTGTTTGACTTTAAGAAGCTGCTGGCGAAGGGGCTCCGGCTGCACACCAAAAATTATCTGGTCGTGTATCATGGAGTCAGAGGTGGACCTGTAGTTGCAGGACTGTGCAAGGACACGGAGGTGGGTGATAAAGGGCTGGAATGGTTCGTCCTTACCCTGTAGGCGCTGCTGAAATATATATCGCTCGAAGCTCTCGTTTACCTCGACATCGCAATGGCTGTCGAACTTTAGGAGGACCGTCTTGAACTTTGAGTTATCCTCCCCGTCAGCGAAGGTGAGCGAGTTAAAGATGTGGAGGGCATGGTCCCCGGCTGTGGAGAGGAAGAGAGCAATCTTCCGTGCGTCCGAGGCAGCTTCCAGGTCCATGGCCTCGAGGTGTAGCTGGAAGCGCTGTTTAAAAATCTTCCAGTTGGAGCCCAGGTTCCCGGTAATGCGGAGGGGCGGCGGCAGGCGAACGCTGTCCATGCTGCAGGATGGCTGAAGACTGGTGGAAGGCTGATCACTGGAAGGTAGGTCTCAGAAGTACTAACATCCCTCAACTCCTGGTGTTAGTGTTGTATTCTTTGGGGGTTGTATTTGAATTAATGGTTGCTAAGATGTTCACTGTATGTTTTACAAAGGTTAACTTGAGTTCATAGAATAAACATTGTTTTGCTTTAAAAAATACTTTTCCATTTCTGCTGTACCACACCTGTAGAATGTCATAGAATTTACAGTGCGGAAGGAGGCCATTCGGCCCATCGAGTCTGCACCGGCTCTTGGAAAAAGCACCCTACACAAGGTCAACACCTCCACCCTATCCCCAAAACCCAGTAACCCCACCCAACACTAAGGGCAATTTATCATGGCCAATCCACCTAACCTGCACATCTTTGGACTGTGGGAGGAAACCGGAGCACCCGGAGGAAACCCACGCACACACGGGGAAGATGTGTAGACTCCGCACAGACAGTGACCCAAGCCGGAATCGAACCTGGGACCCTGGAGCTGTGAAGCAATTGTGCTATCCACAATGCTACCGTGCTCCCCATACCACAACCTGTTAAAAGTTGTGGGTTAGGTGAACTCCATGATACACTTCTATAAACCCTGGTCCATAACAGATGCACTGGTCAATGACAGCACAGGTGGCAAGATGGGCCTCATTATAGCGGGTCTCTGCCTTAGACTGAGGCCTGCACATGACTCAGGCGTCATCAACCATGACCTCAGCGGGAATCCCTTGTTCCACAAGCCAACCCATCAGCCTGTAGTAGCCCTCGAACACACCTGGCACCTTCGAATGCCTCAGGATACAGCTGTCATGCACGCTTCCAGGATCGCAGGCACACATGTGCAGGGCGACATATGTGCCATTGATCACCCTCTGTACCTTGGGCATCGCAGTGACGGCAGCAAATCCTACTGCCCGGGCATTTTGGTGGGCGCGGTCCAGCTCGAAGGTGATATAATCTGATGCCCAGGCATATAGAGTATTTGTCACCTCTCAGATGTCTCTGTGGGCCGGTGACTGTGATATGCCACACAGGACTCCACTCGAGCCCTGGAACGGCCCTTAGAAGGCATTGAAGTTTAGGTCTGCAGTGACCTTCACGGCCACCAGGAGTGGGTATCCTCCAAGGGGTATCATATCTGTGAGGGCCTGGCATAGGTGCCGCATGGTCTCTCTGCTTAAACGCAGTCTTCTGTGGTACATGGTGTCCATCAGCTCATGGAACGACCAACGATGCCTGTACGCCTTGGGCTGTCACTGGTCTCCCCTACTGGGTCCGTCCTCAGTCTGATGGGTGACCCGGTCTTCAGGGTGTGAGGTGGCCCCCTGGTGCCGCCTCCAGCCTGTATCACGCTGCTGCCTTCTAAGCTATCTGTTCGCCTCAGCTGCCACAAGAAACGCAACGGCAGCCTCTGCGGGATCAACTCCAGCAAACATTGTTTTATCTGGAAGGAATTGGAGAAGGAGAGTTAGTGACTATCAGTTAGGGCTTCCATCCTGTGAGCCTCAACTTCCCAAGCCTCCCCCACATGACTGTCCCGCCTTCTCTCAGAGTGCCATCCAGCAAGCTAGTTTTGCTGGCAAACCTTGCTCTGCAGACTCACCCCGGCCGCATCAGGAGCCCCTAGACCCCAGACCCTAGGCATTAGGGAAGACGTGCTCAGCTACCCTCCACTCATCCACAGACTTACCCTTTAGTCATGAGAGGATCCTCAGTGGTGAAGTCCTACTCTTTACTGTTTGATTGTTGGCAACTGCCTGTATGATGCAGATGCTCTGAGTGTTCAAGCACAGTGTTCAGGCAGCAAAGCTTGCTGGACCTGCAGTGGGCTAATCATCTTCTGAGGCAGGTCACGTCTGCCCTCGAGGAGGCACTTGAGAGTTGAAGAGCATGAGGAGCTCTCACAACTAACAAGTCTAATTTCTCATTTTAAAAGGCCTAGAACTGTGAAGCCAGAGGCTGCTCACAGTCAAAGGGACTGAAATTAAATTTCAGGTTAGAAGTTGGAGCAGGGCTTTGACCTGGAAGTGTTTGATAGGACTGACAGGCTGCAGCTGCGGTTGCCGCTGTTATGGGTGCCAATGATATTTAAAGATCACTTGAAGACCTCACAGACACAAAGACCCTCACACCCCCTACCCCGGCCTAATGCAACCCCGACATGGAACATTTCGGCTCCTTGACTCAGCCCCCTCTGAGGGGTCCCCAACCTGCCCCAACCTCTCCCATCCTACAGAGCACTAGGGCAGCAGCTCTGGTGCCCTTGAGCTGCATGCTGAAAACGGATATGGCCACTCACCCCATCACATTTCCTCAGTGACCATTGCACCAGGTTCCCGTTTTTGAAAAGGAGTACTAAACGACACCTGAGTGACTTCCTGTTGGGGACATGAATGCAAATGAGAACAGGGGGACTGGAGAAGGGGGTAGTGTCGGCGGTTTATGGAGCTATTTTGGAAGAGGAGAAGGCACCACTGGAAGGGATCAAAGAAAAGTGGGAGGAAGAGTTGGGAGACGGTATGGAGGAGGGGTTCTGGTGTGAGGTGCTCCGAAGAGTGAACCCCTCCACCTTATGCGTGAGGTTGGGGCTAATACACTGAAGATGATGTACAGAGCACACATCACAAGGGCGAGGATGAGCCGATTCATTGAAGGGATAGAAGATGTGTGTGAACGTTGCGGGCGGGGGACGGGGGGACGGGGGCAGGGGGGAGGGCGCTAATCACGTTCATATGTTTTGGTCTTGTCCAAAACTGGAGGATTACTGGAAGGAGGTTTTTAGGGTAATCTCTAAAGTGGTGCACGTGAAACTGGACGCGAGCATTCAGGAGGTCATATTCGGGGTGTCGGACCAGCCAGGGTTGAAAACTGGTGCGGAGGCAGATGTTGTAGCCTTCGCCTTGTTGATCGCCCAAAGGCGGATCCTGATGGGTTGGAGAGCAACCTCTCCACCCTGTGCCCTGGCGTGGCGGGGGACCTGCTGGAATTCTTGACTCTTGAGAAGGTTAAGTTTGAACTGAGGGGAATGATGGAGGGGTTCTACAATTCATGGGCATTATTCATTATGCACTTTCAAGAACTGGATAACATCGAACATTAGTTGGGCGGGGTGTTGGGAGACGTTGGGGAGGGGGACTGTGTGTTAATGGTGACTATGGGTGATTCCTGATTACTTTTTGTCATTTGTTTATGTTAACATGCGGGCTAATGTTTGGGGTTTGTTGGGAGGATGGGATCTTGTTATTGATATGGGGATTGACATTATTTTGTTACTGATTATTGCTTATTGTTGGTGGCTGCAGATTTGGGAGAAAACGTGAAAAAAGAGGAGAATAAATTTTTTTTAAAAAAAAATGAACGCAAATGAGAGTTAATGATATTCTCGGCATGTTTGGGCGTGATCCGGAACTCGCCATCGCGAGCGGGCCGGGTGAATCACAAAATGGTTGACGTCGGGCGTGAATCTCGATTATGCTCTCTCCTGCTATTCACCTGGTGCGCCCCGATCGGGTCCAGATGCAATGCGGCCCTGAATCGCACCCAAAGTTTCTGGCCCTCTCACAGATTTAAAAATAAAACTGCCAATAAACATATATAAAAGGGGCATGAGAACAAGTGCTCTAATTTATAGTAGACATCTAATTAACACAGCCTTGTCATTTATGAAGCATTGCAGCAAAGGCTGAAATGTTGCATCAGACTGTGGAGGGATGTGCAGAGGCTTTAAACTGGAAGCAGCTCATTGCATTGAAAGTCTTGTGACTACAGGGAAATCATCCATCCATTGCTAACACCATTACCAACATTCTTCAACCCCTTTCCGGTAAATGCTACATCAGGGAAAAAACAGTTGTAAAACATTGCCAGCACTGAGCATCATTCCTGCTACCTTCATGCTTAACCCTCAGGTAACTGAAACCTATAGCAGCCTGCAGCAAGCAGAGAGTTTACTGTCAGACAGTGTGCTTTGAGTGAGAGAGAGAGATTTACAGCACTGTAATGATGTCCTTCAGTGGTATTAGATAATGAAATAATCTCCTCAGAACAAAGCTCAAATGACTTATGCGGTCATACAAGGATGATGTCAAGTACAAGCACAAGAAGGATCGAGAGAGAAAAGAAGGAATGACTACTGCATACGGGAAATGGAAGGTGACACATTGTCATATACGGGATATTATCCTAAAATTGATGAGCCAATATAGAGGTTATTTTAATCCACATCTGACATAACCAAGAGATGACAAACATTCAGAGCATGAAATGGAAAATATTTCATTCCTCAGGCCCTGCTGCAACCTAGAAAACATGAAATTATCTAGAATGTTCCTTCCTTTGGTAGTAATGGAATAGTACGATGATTTTTCAGTCAGAATCGTGGCAGCAGGATATTATCAAAGGACTCATTACATTCAAGGAATACATATACATCTGGAAACTTAATATGTACATAGAACAATACATTGAACATCAACTGGAAAATAAAATGCATGGTATTCTCTTTGCAGGAAGTGGTGTTTTGCTGTAAACTATTGCGGTATATTTCCCTGAGTTCTAATACAATAACATATTTCATATTAGAATATTTGGGGCATTATGTAAGGAAAATATCAAGAGATGAGATAGGCTGGGGGATTCTCCGTAGATGGGATCCTCTGTTTCGCCAGCAGTGCACCCACGCCTGGGGGTTTCCCGACAGCGTGGGATGACCACAATGGAAAACCCCATTGGCTGACTGCCGGAACAGATGATCCCGCTGCTGGCGGGGGCACGCTGTGCCGGAAAATGGGCTGGCGGTATGGAGAATCCCATCCTGGATGTTTCCACAAAATACTTGCCAGCTCTATTGATAACCATACTGCTTGTCTTGGTTCTGAGCAATATATACCAGTAAAGTACCAGGGGCGGGATTCTCCGACCCCCGCCGCGTCGGAGAATCGGCGGGGGCCGGCGTCAATCCCGCCCCCGCTGTGTCCCGAATTCTCCACCACCAGAGATTCGGCAGGGAAGGGAATCACGCCGTGCCGGTCGGCGGGCCCCCCCCCGGCGATTCTCCAACCCGCGATGGGCTGAAGTACCGCCGCTGTCAACCCTCTCCCGCCGGCGTAGATCAAACCACCTACCTTACCGCCAGGAGCTGGCAGCGCGGGCGGGCTCCGGGGTCCTGGGAGTGGTGCGGGGCGATCTGGCCCCAGGGGGTGCCCCCAGGGTGGCCTGGCCCGCGATTGGGGCCCACCGATCGGCGGGCGGGCCTGTGCCGTGGGGGCACTCTTTTCCTTCCGCCTTCGCCATGGTCTTCACCATGGCAGAGGTGGAAGTGACCCCCTCCACTGCGCATGCGTGGGGATAACGTCAGCAGCCGCTGACCCTCCGGCGCATGCGTGGACTTCCGCCGGCCAGCGAAGTCCCTTTGGCCCCGGCTGGCGTGGCGCCAAAGGCCTTCCATGCCAGCCGGCGGGATGGGAGCCTAGCCTCTCAAGGTGACTTCCGCACCTTTGGGGCGGCCCGCGCTGGAGTGGTGCACGCCACTCCATCACGCCGGGACTGTCTGCCCAGCCGGGTAGGGGAGAATCCAGGCCCAGGTCTCAAACTTGAAGTTTCTGCACTGCCTCTCAACCTCATCACCCAGTGGGCAGGATTCCTCCGTCCCTGAGGCCAAGTGCAGACGCCAATGGAGGATCCGTGGCGTTTCACGATAGGGACACAAGCACGAAACTCTCACCGATTCTGCTACCGGTGAGGGGCTAGCAACGGCGCCGCGTGTAACACCCGGGGAATGCGTGGAAAATGGTTGAAGAATCGCCGGGTCTCATGCTGCACATGCACAGGGTTGAAAAGCTGCAGCCGCGCGTACCTACACCTCCCACACACGTACCGATCATGCCGGAAATGATGGCGCCGGCCATGCTGGACCGTGCACCCACCCACCCTGACCCCACAGGCCACCTCCTGGCCACCCCTCACCACTTCCCCCAGCCTTGGCAGAAGCCCTCCTGCTAGCGGCATGGATCTCGGCCAAGTGTGGCGGTGCTGGACACTGTTCACATGCCCCCTCTCTCTCTCTCTCCACAGCCGGCACGCCAGGCTCGCAACCGCACCATCGGGATCTCAGCCCATCGGAGGCAGAGCATCGCGGGTGGGCCGGCTAATTACACACCAATGGGGTTGCGATTGCGCGCACCACGCATCCCGATGACGGCAATTTGGAGGGGGTGGAGCATCGTGACACGGCGTCAAATCGGCGCCTGCCATGTTTTTGGCGTCGGGAGCCATTCTCCGCCCGATTGCCGTTCCCAATTTTGGCGTCAGGCAACGGAGAATCCCGCCCTAAGTTCTTGCGCCGGATTTGAATCGTGGGAAATTTGCACTTCCGCTAGATGAGGCATGTGGGCCAGCATGCTGCCCCCGTGCAGTCCGAGCGATTCCCGGTCCCGTTGGTGTCTGTTTCGCTGGGGCCGGGATTTGCATTACAAGCCTGACAAGCTGGAACAGCTTTTAACTGCTCCACTTGCCACAGACTATCATTCCAGCCATGGAGTTGGCTGCACGCAGGCCGGATTCTAGGAGCTGGAGTTTGACCAATTGCTGGATGCCATTCAGGAGAGGAGGGACACTCTCTTCCCCAGGGTGGGACAGAGACTCAAGCCCACAGTTATCTACAGCAGCTGGGATGAGGTGGCAGAGTCTGTCAGTGCTGGTAGCCTCACCAGGAGGACCAGCATGCAATGCAGGAAGATGATGAACGATCTCCTTATGGCAGCTTGGGCAAGTCAAAACCTCTCTACTCATGGCATCACTCTTGTATCTCATCCGGTGTGCTGCCGGCGAAAGGAGGATCCCGCCGAGTTTGTTTTTTAAAACTACTTAAAATGGAAGCTGTGAAGTGGTAGAAACACCTTGGCCAGGTTGATGGAACTCGTGATTTTGACATATTGATAAGCCCAGCAACACTGTAAAAAGATGTTCACCGAAGGCAAGTTGGTAACAATAGAGAATAAAATGTCAAGGGTTTGAATAATTATGTTACAGGTTCAAAGGAGGAGATGAGGTGTGAACTTCACAAGTACATTCTAAAATGTGGACTCACAAATGAGTCAGTGACTTCCGAGGAGGTTAGTTCTGATAAGGGAAGATCAAAAGAGAAAATGAAATGTCAGGAGCAATTTCAACCCGTGCAAGTTAGCTGTTTTGAGAACTCAGTCCACAGTTGGAAAAGCAGTGTGAAGTCGCAGCAAGCTGTGTCTGTAGAAAAGCCTGTCTGGAAAACCGTGGGCTGGATTCTCCATTCCTGAGACTAAGTGTTGACGCCATTGTGAGAACAGTGGAGTTTCACGACGGTGTCATCGGTCCTCAGCTGCAACCGCTCCCAAGGGGCTAGCACGGGCATATCGTGAAATGCAACACACTGTTAACGGACTGGCAGCTGATTCACCGGTTCCATGATTGACGCGACGCCGCGGCTGCACATAATCCATTGTCCCCCTCCCCCACACAAGGTTTCAGCGGCAGTCCTCAGCATGGCCGAGCCATTGCTGAGAGCATCGGCGGCATTGCCCAGGTGCTGGCCTGTGTCGCACAGACACAGAGGGAGATGGCCCAGTCCCAGAGGGAGGTGGCCCAGTCCCAGAGGGATTTTGCCCACTGCCTGTGCTCCATGGGCATCAACGTTCAGACTCTTGTTCGATCCCAGAGCCGGCATCGAGGACTGGCAGCGCGATGGGGTGCAGGGGCCTCGGCG
The DNA here is from genome assembly GCF_902713615.1 of Scyliorhinus canicula. Taxonomy (NCBI): domain Eukaryota; kingdom Metazoa; phylum Chordata; class Chondrichthyes; order Carcharhiniformes; family Scyliorhinidae; genus Scyliorhinus; species Scyliorhinus canicula. The sequence goes on from NC_052149.1 coordinate 63,146,764, forward strand.
GTTGGCTCCATTCGCAGCCCTGTCCCATGGACAAACCCAGGGCCATCGGGCACCCCGAGGGAGGAGGAGTGCTGGGGTCCATGCCAGTGACTCCTGCAGGGGAGATCGGAACACCGCAGCACCTCGGACTCCCCCGGCCCCTCCTGTCCATGGTGCACCAGGTGTGCAGCGGGCAGAACAGGGCGGCAACACGCAACCCGGGGCGTCCGAGGAGCAGCCAGTCAGTCTGTGGCCTCCATATAGGGATGTCGGGGTTCAATGATCGCGCCAACACGAAAGAGTCATGCCCGGGTATCGGGCACAGACGTGCAGGATCCTCACCTGGTGGTCACAGACCACCTGAATGTTCATGGAGTGCTACCCCTTGAGGTTGGTGAACACTGGCCTGTTCCCCACTGGTAGCAACAGGGCGACGTGCACCCCATCGATGATCCCTGGACTCAGGGCATCCCGGCGACGGCAGCGAAGCCCAATGCCCGGGCATCCTGATGGGTGCAGTCCAGAGGGAACTGGATGTACTGGTCCGCCAGGGCATACAGGGCATCGATGACGGCACAGATGCACCTACGCGGCGATGCTTGTATGCTTGTGAGATGCCGGACAGATCCCCACTTGGCGACTCGAAAGGCCCCATGGCATAAAAGTTCAGGGCAACCGTCACCTTGATGGCCACCGGTAGCGAATACCTTCCCCACTCCCACGCAGTGCCAGATGTGCCATCATGTGGCAGATATGTCTGACAGTCTCTTGGCTCATATGTCTCGGCAGTCTACTCCTGCATGCCCGGTCCGATAGTTCCTCAAAGGACATGCGGAGCTGGTACACGCGGGGCCTCATCCAGTGCCTCCTTGGCACCACCACCACCTCCTCCTTCTCCTCGTCTTGTTCCTGCTCCTCCTCATCCCGTTCCTCCTCCTCCACCTCAGCTGTTGGGCGGATGGCCCTCCAGCCTGAGCGGCTGCCACCTGGCCCTCTGAAGCCCGCTCTTCTGCTGCAACCTCCGCCTCCTCTCTGCGCCGTCTCTGCAGGTGCTGCCACAGGGCTGCATGCAGGGCAATGGCTCGTTGGTGGCCAAACATGATAATCTGCAGGGGATGAGGGGAGAAAATGTTATCATGGCGCATACACCCGTGCACAATCAGGTGCCATGGGATGCATGGTCACCCCGAATGGCACCGTGCGCCCCAGCCACGCATGCCTCCACCCTGTGCTGTTGGTGCCCCCGCTCCTGGCACCTGTCCCTGCTGCCAGGGCCACCGTTTCATGGCATGCCCTCACTGGGGGCTGCCATCGGTGTGAAACTGGGAGTTATCCCCGGAGGGTGTTGCCCGTTGAGTGGGTGGCCGCGGGGAGGGGGGCACTCACCCATACGGCCATTAACCCTGCGTTCACTCAGGGGCCAGGATGGCCAACAAGATGGCCGCCGTAATGGGGTTCGGTGCATGGACACTGCGCTGTCATGTCAGGGGCTCCCCGACTGCTCGGCCCACCCTCCCCACCCTTTCCCTCCCCTCCCCCAACCCTGGCAGGGCCCTCCCACCCGCAGAAAGCACGGCTGGAGTCCGTTTCTGGAGCCCCCAGTCCCCCCACACAAACTCCTACCACCTCTCGCAGCCGCCTTAGCCAGCACGCCGATATCATGATCTTCTATAGGCGGTTAGAACCACGCCATCGGGAAATCGGTCCATTTGGGCCGCAGAATCGCTGAGGCCCCGGAGAATCGGTAGTCTGTTTAGGGATGACATGAAGATTGGTGGAGTTGCTGGTAGCGCTGAGGATTGTCAGAGGATACAAAAGGATGTAGATAGATTGGAGACTTGGGCACATAAATAACAGATGGAGTTTAATCTGGACAAATGCGAGGTGATGCATTTTGGAGGCTCAAATCGAGGTATGAAATACACTGTAAATGGCAGAACGCTTAGGAACATTAATATACAGAGGGATCTGGGCGTGCAGGTCCACAGTTCTCTAAAAGTGGCATCGTAGGTGGCGAAGGTGATGAAGAAGGCATATGGCATGCTTGCATTCATCAGCTGGGGCATTGAGTACAAGAGTTGGGAAACCATGATGCAGCTGCATAAAACCTTGGTTGGGCCGCATTGCATGCAGTTCTGGTCACTGCATTATCAGAAGGATGTGGAAGCTTTGACGAGAGTGCAAAGAAGGTTCACCAGGATGTTGCCTGGTCTTGAAGGTGTTGGCTATGAGGAAAAGTTGAGTAAACGAGGATTGTTGGAAAGATGGAGGTTGAGGGGAGACGTGATAGAGGTCTACAAAATTATGAGAGGCATAGACAGGGTGGACAGTCAGAGGCTTTTTCCAAGGTGAAAGTGTCAATTACAAGGGGCACAGGTTCAAGGTGAGAGGAGGAACGTTTAAGGGAGATGTGCGAGGTAAGTTTTTCACTCAGAGAGTGGTGGGTACCTGGTACAGGCTGCCAGAGTATGTGGTGCAAGCAGTCACATTAGCAACATTTAAGAGGCATCTGGATGGATATATGAGTAGGGAAGAAATAGGATATGGACCTTTCATATTGATGCTTACAGTCGGCTTCTGGATCACCTCGCCATTGCATTAACATTGTGTTTTCCACAGTCTGTGTTATTGCCGATCGGCTCGTTTGTGTCATGAAGGCTGCCGGGGGCTGCTGGGAATGAATTTTTGCAACCTTGTATACAGTCTGCTGAATTCATTAGGTACTGTTCTATGGAAGTATCCTCTGACTTTCTAAATGTGTCAGAATCTGCCCAAGCCTCATAAGCACATAATGGTCCATAACCTCGGGGTTCCCCGGTGTCGCATTTAGGAGGTTCCCCTTTAATGCGCTGAGAATCCCTCTTGGAAATTCTCACTTCAGGGTTTATCCGGCAATTGCCTAGAAGAGCTAACATCCTCTGGACAATTGCGCTGTGATGGGAACCATCCGACAGAAGTGATTTATTAAAAAAATGGTGAGCTGCCTTCTTGAACCGCTGCAGTCCCTGTGGTGTAGGTACACCCACTGTGCTATTAGGGAGAAAGCTCCAGGATTTTGTCCCAGCAACAGTGAAGGAACGGCGATATGTTTCCAAGTTGGGGAGGTGAGTGGCTTGAAAGGGAACCTCCAGGTGGTGAGGCTCCCACGTATCTGCTGCCTTTGTCCTTCCAGATGGTGGTGGTCGTGGGTTTGGAAGGTGCTGTCTAAGGAATCTTGGTGAGTTCCTGCCGTGCATCTTGTAGCTGGTACACACAGCTGCCACTGTGTGTCAGTGGTGGTGGAAGTTAATATTTGTGGAAAGGGGGACAATCAAGCAGGCTGCCTCGGAGCTGACAGACTGACAGGAAAGAAATTGGAACTTTCAGGCCGGGAACTCCGATTTTTTGAAGTCAATCTTCCAGGTTAATTCAGTCATTGCTGCTGGGGAGGTTGGGTGTCTGGGGAGCTTGGGGGCGAAGGAAGAGGATGGTTGGGGTAGAGAGGACGTTGGGGTGGGAGGGAGGCGGTGGAAGTTGTTGGAGGGAGGTGTGAGAAAGAAGTTGGTGGGGATGGAGCACTAATATTTTTCACTTAAAAGAGCAGAGTTTTACAGACTTTTGGGAACTCAAATAATTAATACATAGGAAATCAATGTGATAGTAGATTTAGAAATGATGTGACCAACACATTTTCTCTGAGCTCCAGCACCTGAAAATGTGGCACTTCACCCCGATCTTCAGAAAGCAACGATACATTATCTGAAAACAATGTCACAGAAAGAAGATAAAAACAAGTTGTATTCATGGCCCCACGATATCCAGAGTGCTTTACAGCAGATGAAGTACTTTTGAAACATGAGATAACGTAGCAGTCAATATATCCAACATAGTCTCACATACCACAATACGGGGCGGGATTCTCTGTCTCGTCACATCAGATTTCTGGAGCGGCATGCCGTCGGGATTCTCCGTTTGGTCGGCTGGCCAATGGGGTTTCCCATTGTGGGGCAACCCCACACCATCGGGAAACTCCAGGGCTGCTGGCAAAACGGAGAATCCCAATGGCGGAGAATTGTTTTTGAGACTGTTGATTCTCAATATATGAATTAACTCGGCACAAAGGCTTTGAAATCTTAAAAATACATTTGTCCATGAGTTTTTTTGGATGATTACATGAACAGCAGAAGACCTATCTGCGTAATTTGTCCCTTAAGTCCACATCTTACCAGTTGACAAGGGAGTGCCTTGGCAGTCTTGTGGTTGATAAACCAAAATTGTTGCCAAGGATTAGATTCATATTGATGGCCAACACAAACCCACCATACATGCTTTAGCCACCTGAACATGTTCCTTTCCCAATGGGGAATTTGCAAACATAGTTTTATTGGTAAGGCCATTCACTGCTATATGTAAAAATACAGTCACTTTCTTGCCACTGGCAGGCATGTTGAAAAGCTGACTTAAAGCTTGACAAACATTGGAAAATGCTGTAGAAAAACAAATGTGTCACAATAGCAAAAAGACATAAAGAGTAATTTTCATCATGTTTTTGGTCACTTTGCACTACATACAATTCTTGGCCAAATTCTCCAGCTTTTGGGATTCCATTTTCCCACTGACAGCGTACCCTTGCCCGTGGATTTCCCGGTGGAGTGGGGTGGCTTCAATAGAAGACCCATTGACAAGTGGGGAGAAGAGAGAATCTAGCTGCTTGCGAATGGCATGCCACCGAGAAACACATGGATGAGGTACCAGAGAATCCAGCCCCTTGTCTGGAAGACCAGGTTGGCCTTTCGTTAGACACTTGACAAGGAGTTAATTCAGCTTTTAGTTAATTTATCTGAGTATCTAAAACTCATTCACACTGATTTTGTCTCCAATATTTTGCAGGGTCAAGCAGTAATGATGAAGTGGAAAACAGTCAGAGAAGAGACAGCTACAAGCCAGTCCTTTGGAGGGAAAAGATAAGAGCATCCAAACCTAAAGTGCTCTGGTTGGCAAGGGAAATAGAAATGAAAATAAAACAGAAAAAGCAGGGGCTTCTGACAAATGTCAGGAGCAAGATGCAGCTAATAAGCAGGAATAGATTTGAAAGTACATGGGAGAATTGACAAAAGTTGAGGTGGGAGGCATTGAAAAGTTGCGAGAAGAGGCCAGTAAGTGATATCAAATCCAACTCTAAAACATTTCATAAACATATAAAATATTAAGGGTTTGATGGGGACAATGTTGGGCCGATTAGCAGTGACAACTCTGGCTCAGTTGGTCACCCACATCCCTGCGATCTCTGGGTTCAAGTCCTACGCTAGGCCTCAAGAACAAAATCAACATTGATACTGCACCATCAGATTTGCTGTCTTTTGGATGACATGTTAAACTAAGGCCATATCTGCCACAAACCCCCCCCCCCCCCCCCCCCCCCCACATTATCTGGTCTCTATCGCATTGCTGTTTGTGGCGGTTTGCTGTGCACAAATTAGCTGCTGTGTTTTGTGCAATACAATGACGACACTGGCTTTAAAGTTCGCTGAGGGGTCCGCTGCTTGTGAAAGTGTTATATGAATGCAAGTCATTTTTATTAAGGGTCCAAAAGTGAAAATTATCATCTAGACATAGAGGCTGTGGCTAAAGTATTAAATGAGTACTTTGTAGTCGTTTTCACAAAGGAGCTATAGAGGTTACCATAATAGGGGAGAGGGATATTAAGGACAAGGTATTAATAATGAAGTCATAAGTCAATAATCAAAGACCCTCCCACCCGGCTTACTCACTCTTCCAACTTCTTCCATCGGGCAGGAGATACAGAAGTCTGAGAACACGCACAAACAGACTCAATAACAGCTTCTTCCCCACTGTTGCCAGACTCCTAAATGACCCTCTTATGGACTGAAGTCATTAACACTACACCCTGTATGCTTCACCCAATGCCGGTGTTTATGTAGTTACGTTGTGTACCTTGTGTTGCCTTAGAACATAGAACATAGAATGATACAGCGCAGTACAGGCCCTTCGGCCCTCGATGTTGCACCGACATGGAAAAAAAAAACTAAAGGCCATCTAACCTACACTATGCCCTTATCATCCATATGCTTATCCAATAAATTTTTAAATGCCCTCAATGTTGGCGAGTTCACTACTGTTGCAGGTAGGGCATTCCACGGCCTCACCACTCTTTGCGTAAAAAACCCACCTCTGACCTCTGTCCTATATCTATTACCCCTCAATTTAAGGCTATGTCCCCTCGTGCTAGCCACCTCCATCCGCGGGAGAAGGCTCTCGCTGTCCACCCTATCTAACCCTCTGATCATTTTGTATGACTCTATTAAGTCACCTCTTAACCTTCTTCTCTCTAACGAAAACAACCTCAAGTCCATCAGCCTTTCTTCATAAGATTTTCCCTCCATACCAGGCAACATCCTGGTAAATCTCCTCTGCACCCGTTCCAAGCTTCCACGTCCTTCCTATAATGAGGCGACCAGAACTGTACGCAATACTCCAAATGCGGCCGTACTAGAGTTTTGTACAACTGCAACATGACCTCATGGCTCCGGAACTCAATACCTCTACCAATAAAGGCCAACACACCATAGGCCTTCTTCACAACCCTATCAACCTGGGTGGCAACTTTCAGGGATCTATGTACATGGACACCGAGATCCCTCTGCTCATCCACACTACCAAGAATTTTACCATTAGCCAAATATTCCGCATTCCTGTTATTCTTTCCAAAGTGAATCACCTCACACTTCTCCACATTAAACTCCATTTGCCACCTCTCAGCCCAGCTCTGCAGCTTATCTATGTCCCTCTGTAACCTGCAACATCCTTCCGCACTGTCTACAACTCCACCGACTTTAGTGTCGTCTGCAAATTTACTCACCCATCCTTCTGCGCCCTCCTCTAGGTCATTTATAAAAATGACAAACAGCAACGGCCCCAGAACAGACCCTTGTGGTACGCCACTCGTAACTGAACTCCATTCTGAACATTTCCCATCAACTACCACTCTCTGTCTTCTTTCAACTAGCCAATTTCTGATCCACATCTCTAAATCACCCTCAATCCCCAGCCTCCGTATTTTTTGCAATAGCCGACCGTGGGGAACGTTATCAAACGCTTTACTGAAATGCATATACACCACATCAACTGCTTTATTATATATTTTCTTTTATTTCCTTTTCTTTTCATGTACTTCATGATCTGTTGAGCTGCACGCAGAAAGATACTTTTCACTGCACCTTGGTACACGTGACAATAAACAAAACAAAAACAAACAAAAAAATTAAAGATGGCGCACTGAAAAATTCAGGCACATGGAGGCCCTACCAATCTAAATGATCGACCCTCGTTCAAATAAATCTGGCAGACATTCTGCTTGCCGATTCACTACCTGAACAATTGGCATGAGCAGGAATTTGGGGAAAAGGGCAAAAGTCAGTGATTGGTGGGAATGATCTCTGCTGTCAGTTGGAGGAGAGGTTGATGGTGATTGAGTGGTGGGTGTGTAGAGGAAAGTTTCATGGTGATCAGGTGGAGGATTCCACAGTGATCAGGTGGTGGGGGACAGAGGAGGGTTACACAGTGATGGCGGGGGGCCTGCTGGTAGTGAGGGAGGGGTTGGGGTCACAGTGGCTGGATAGGTGTGTTACCATCCTGATAACTTTTAAAAGAAAGGAATTCCCATGAATCCCAACAGAAGGAAAACTGATGGACACTATTTCACTTTTAAAACTTTTAGTGTAACGAACCAATTAAAATCGACATAATTCAAACATTAATTAACAAGCAAAGGACATATCAATAAAAAGGGCAATTTCACTTTAGATAGCTGATACAACAAACATATGCCTCACATTGTTACAAACATTACTTCCTGCAAAAATGTGACAACCAGTTCAATTTCAGTCTTCCCAACTCGGCTTTCGCTATGGAGAATCTCTCACTTCCCTTCAATCCTTTTGAATCTTGAGTCACATTCACCAGTAGCTGTGTTCCATCTGAAGTCTCCAGGTTGCCGGTGACAAGACACATGTCTGTGAACATCCTCACTCAGGTCATGCCACTCTTGATGGCACAGAATCCCCAGAGCCTCCCTTCTCCCATCCCTTTCGATCGTCTGGTGGACTCTGGCAACACGGAAACAGCAGCAATGGGTCTTGTCTAATTCATAACCCATTTCCTTCCCGGTCTTTAGCTCTCTGCCCTTTCCAACGGTATATTAACACAGTCGTTGCTCTGTTCTCAGAGATCTGCTTCTATCCCAGCATCTATTCTATGACTGCCAATTAGGAAACTCTATTTGGAGAGAACCTTGCTTGTTTGCTCTTTACACAATTCTCTGTGTTCTGAACTGTCAAACAGAAAACATAGGCTGACCCAATCCCACTTACTTAGCTTCATATTTACCGTTTGCTTCTTCTTGGTTTATTCCCATAGCAACCTCAGGTCACAAGGCATCTTGACAAATCCATGGATAGGATGGGTATCGAGGGATACGGCGCGAGGAAGTGCTGAGGGTTTTGGCCAAGGGTGCTATCATGATTAGTACTGGCTTGGAGGGCCAAAGGGCATGTTCCTGTGCTGTATTGTTCTTTGTACAAATGGTCATTTCTCGGAACCTAATGATGTCATCATCAGGAAACCAATTAACTCCTTTTCACCGTACTCCCCAGCCAACTTTGACCTTAAAGGCACATCATACAAAAACAAAATACATACATTTCCCAGCTTCACAGGTCGGGAATTCCACAATAATTGGGGGGGGGGGGGGGGGGGGGGGGGTGGTAGAGGTGGGTTCCATCGTGAATGAGGGTGGAAGAGGGGTTTCTATGATGATGTAGGGGGAGGGTTCCATGGTAGTTGGAGGGAGACTGCTGCAGAGGAGTCCCAGACACTCCTTGTAGGCTATGGGAGGGAGATCTCCTATTCCTCTTCAATCATTAGGAATTCTGAGAGGAGTCATTTTTTAAGATTTATTTTGGCTCCTAGGCCCCAAGATGCTCCTCTTGCTGTGGTTTTGCTGATGGGCAGGAGACAGGTTAAGACTCCCTTTACTTCAAATTAATGTTACGTCACTATGGCAATGATGCCATTGGGCCAAAAAATTTTAATATTCAGTAGACCCCTCTCCTGTCTTTTGCGAGATCCTCATCAACGATATAATTCTTTGTAATAATAATAATTATTGTCACAAGTAGTATTACATTCGCTGCCATTACAATTGCAGTGATTGGGAATACTACTGGTTGGAACATGGAGCTACGATTTTCAAATAGTAACCCATCCACCATTCTCGCTGTCGGGGTAGATTAAAATTTGGCTATAGCTCATACAGTGCAGAAGGAGGCCATTCGGCCCATCGAGTCTGCACCGACTCACTTAAGCCCTCACTTCCACCCTATCCCCATAACCCAATAACCCCTCCTAACCTTTTTGGTCATTAAGGGCAATTTATCATGGCCAATCCACCTAACCTGCATGTCTTTGGATGGAAACCGGAGCACCCGGAGGAGTGGAGAGCAGACACGGGGAGAACGTGCAAACTCCGCACAGACAGTGACCCAGCGGGGAATCGAACCTGGGACTCTGGCACTGTGAAGCCACAGTGCTATCCACTTGTGCTACCGTGCTGTCCACGTTATAGTTAAAACGCAAACGTGTGACAGCCTTGCAAGTCAGCTGTCACCTTTGAAATTTCTGACATAACCTCCCACAAAATATAACAACTTCAGTTGTCTTTTTATTTATATAACATAATTATACTCCCCATACCCATCCTCCTCCAAGGACAACATACAGCCTCCAACATAGCAACTTGACAACATGCTGACAAATTCAATTTTAAAAATCAAGCAACTCTGGTTTTCAGCATCAACAGTATATTTCATGCATTGGCCCAATGCCCCATTTTCACAGTAAAGTGCCTGAGGTGTGCATGCTCCACGTGCTCTGTCCAGGACATTAGAACACAATTATTACAATTGTAGTGCATGATCTCAGTACTACTAATGAAGAATTTTAAATCCTGATATCATGAATCTCTGAGAAGAAAAAAACTAATTTGCTTTAACGTTTTTCCAATTATTATTTTTGATAAACTTATCTGTATTTGTAACTTTTTGTCAAGCCATTCAGCATCAAGCCAAATGCTCCATTTTGGAAGCAAAGGGGAGTGTACTGTATACAGTTAATGCTGTTGGCATCATGTGATTGCCTGCTCGGCAGGGTGCCTAACTATCCTTACAATCCTTCCATCTTCCTCAAATTATCTCCAAAGTCCTGTTCCTCTTCACAACATGAAGTTGAGAAGTCCATGTTCTCTGCGCTGACAAATGCTGCTTGAGGTTAATTTTAACTGACGGCTGACGGATAATTTGGGCTCCTGGCCCAACAATTACCTGCATTTAAAAATTCTCACTGTGTCCAAATTTCTAAATGGCCTTGCCTCTTCAAACCCCTTTAACCTCGTCCAGCCCTGCAACTCACTAAAATCTATGCCCACCTCCAACTCTGGCTTCTTTTCCATCTGTTTTGCCTTCACACTACCATTAATGCTGTGCCTTCAACCACCTAAACCTTAAGCTCTGGAATTCCCTCCCTAAAGCTTTTTGCTTTTCCGCCTCTCAAGAAGCTCCTTAAATCTACCAGCTTGACCAAAGATTTGTTCACCTTTCCCAATATCTCCTCATGGGTGTCACACTTTGTCTGATGCTGCTATCTTGAAGCACCTTGGAAAGTTTGGCTATGTTGAAGCTACTGTGCAAATGCAGTTGTTGTTGTTGGTTAACTGCTTGGTTGCTTCCTGTTCAATGAAACAGCTGGCTGTGAGTGGCCGGAGAACATCAGGAGTCGGTCGCCCATAGCAAGTAAAGTATGGGAGCTATGGGGCTGGATTCTCCGATTCTGGGCTGTATCCCCAGGCCGGCTTGGGAACAGTGCCGATTTACCCCAGAAGAAATGGCGTAAAATGGCCACCAATTCCCCATTTTGCTGGGGGTCAGCATAGAGCACCCGGCAGCGTAGAGCACCCGGCTCTAGCTGCCAATAGGGTGTGGAGAATTGCCGGGTCCATGCCCGCGCATGCGCATGCCGGTGACCTGCAGCTTAACTGTGCTGCTCTTGCTCATGTATTTGTTTTGTTTGGCCCCATGTTCCGCACTGTAACCAATTCACTATTTGTCAATGTACCATTTGTCAATGTTCTCTGTGTACGTTCCCTCGGCTGCAGAAAAATACTTGTCACTGTACTTCGGTACATGTGACAATAAATCAAATCAAATCAAAAGTGCGGAAGCTGCTCGCGGACCCGGCCCGCAGAATAGTACCCCTCCCTTTGGCCGGCTCAGGTGCTCCAGATCACCCCCCCCCATAGTGCCCTCAGCCCCCATTAAAGTCCCCCACTGCCCGTGGTTCGGCCCTCCCCTGTGACAGCGCTGGACTGAGTCCGCAGCCGCCAGGCCGAGTTCCCAACGGATGAGATCACACGCGACAGACGTCATCGGGGATTCGGCTGGTCGGGGGCGGAACATCGAGGGGCTGGCCTCAGGCATTGTCGTGAGGCCGTCGATATGTGGCACGGCATACTCTCCGAGTACACCACATTGGAGGAGGCGGAGCATACCAAAAAGCGCCACTGCCCCCGATTTGGTCGGGAACTGTGATTCTCTGGCCAATCGCCGAACACGATTTCGGCGCGGTGACTGGAGAATCCAGTCAATGGTGTTCGGTGGATCACATTTGGGGGTGGTCAGTACCAATTGTAAACAGAGACCTGGGGTGGGATTCTGCATTGACTGACACTGAAATTGCGAAACGCGTTTGGGGGGGAGAATCGGTTCCGACGTCAAAATTGTGGCGGGTGCTGATTTGACGCCAAATCACAATTCTCCATCACCTTTGTCATAATATCCACTCATGTATATAATGAGATGCAGACAGGCAGTGATTGACACACAGGATGACCAATGAACACACAACACAGAACAACCAATCACCAGACAGGACACTACCACTATAAAGCCCACAGGGCATTAAGACTCCCGCTCTCTCGGGACCCAGATACTGAGACAGTCAGAGTGCACAAGTTAGTGGGCACTACTGCCATGTGGTAGCTAGTAAGTCTGGTCAAGCCAGTAAGAGGTCATCAGTAGGATTAGTAGAGTGTCAACCCACAGCTGAACATGTACAGCAGTTCATAGTTAAATAAAACAGTGTTGGATCATCTCCTGTGTCAGGCGTTTGTTTCTAGCTTCCCTGCATCCAGTTGCAGTCAACGTCGAACCAACCTGCCTAACACATCAACCTCTACAATGGCGTCAACGCGATCCAGAATGGGCATGCAGTGAAGACCGTTTCTATGTCATTAGTGGGCCTGACCTGGTATTCTTAGGCGCCACTACAATGCTTCGCCTCCAATAGGCTGAATTCCCGATGGCGTAGTTCACTTGTGCTTTTAAAAATTGCGAAACTTGCGTCATGGCTGATGAGGGAGAAAGAGGAGGTAGGACACAAAGAGGCACGACTGTGGGCTGCTGGGCCGGATGCTGGCCAGGCTGGCTGGGATGGGGGGGGGGGGGGGGGGGGGGGGGGGGGGGTCCCTATCAGGGCCGGGGGAGGAGGATGGGCTGAGTGACCGCTGGACTAGGGTGGTGTCCAGTCACGGACCGCCATTACCGCGGCCTGCAAGGCAGCTCTCTTGTTGAGCATCCCATTGACCACCCACTTTGGCTCCTGGTTCTGCAGAGTGACTCCGGCCATATGGGTGCCCCAACCCCCCACCCCCACACGCAACCTTCCTCCATACCCCCCCAACCCAGCTGCCATCTGCCAGTGGGGCATCAGGTGGCCCTCCCAGGGCACCGGCCACTGTAGCCCCGACAGGGGCACTGGGGGGAGCAGTGGAGCACCAGGGCCAGTGGCGCCCACGGTGCCGGGCATCGACGGGGCCATGGGTACGGGGATGTGGAGGTAGTATATTCGGGTGCTGGGTACCGAACTCGCAGTGCCAATCAGAGCCATCATGTAGCCTATTAAAGCAGGTTTGGCTCCTGGGTGACAGGGGCTATCCATTGCGTTCGTGGCTGTTGACACCTGGCTCAGTTGGTCACCCACATCCCTGCGATCTCTGGGTTCAGTTGGACACCTGTCCAGAGGCTACAGACCAACATCGAGACCTGCTACAGCGTGCCCATATAGTGACCAGATCCGTGACTGAGCAGTGCTTCAGCCTCCTAAAGATGCTGTTCAGGTACCTGGACCGTTCTGGAGGGACCCTCCAGTATGATGCTGTGAGGATCGTGCACATCGTGGCGGCCTGCTGTGTTCTCCACAACATCGCGCAGCAGAGGGGCAACATGCTGGAGGTGGAGGAGGAACGCCAGGCCTTGTCCAGCGAGGAGGATGCGGAGGAGGGGGAGGATGGGCCGGACATGGGGTCCAGGCAGGAATGGGAGACCGCACAGCGTGTGCCCCAGGGCCATTGCTCACAGAACGCTCTGATTGCCTCCAGGTTCAATGACTGGAGAGTGGGGGGAACTGACCAGGGGCACAGACATCGCATCCCACCCCAACACACCTTCACTTCCCACCCCTCAGCCACCCCCCCACCTGCAACCCACTCTGCGATACGTACCTGCTGCACTATGGGCTGGGGGACCCCTGGGTTGGCAATAACAACGGGTCTAGTCCATGGGATGGAGGATGAAGACAATCTGCTCTGCGATGAGCTCTGGTGCTCCAAATCATATGACAAGGTCTGACTCCTCGGTAGCACTTTCCACCATCCACCCAGATGATCCCGGCATGCGAGCTGGCCATTCCATCACACGGTCTCATCGAATCCTTCGGGTGATGGTGGTGGGGAGCAGAGCCACCCACAACGTTCACCCATTCCCATTCCCTCCCCGCACCCGCTCTCTGGCCAGCCCAGACCAGCCCACCCCTTACATTCACCTGACAGAGCACCGAGACAGGTTGGAACTGTGGTAACAGGTGTTTAATGTGAATAAATATATACGGATGCTTGCCGACAACCCTTCATGTAGTCCCTGGTTCTGCCACTGCATCTCCACAATTGATGAGACTGTCCTTTCAAGAACCCAAAACCCGTGGGACGGCAGCTAGTTCATGAGATTAGCCTGCCTTCCGACCGTCGCCCCCTCGGGTGTTGCTACCTGCACCTGCTGTACCGGAGCAGCTGTGTGGTGCACACCAGAGAATGTCCCAGGAGTCTCTTCATTGCTCAACTGAGGTGAGTGTCTCTGGGATGGTGGACGGTGTTGGTGACAGCTGTGTCATAAATTCAGTGCCATCCTCCAACTCGCGCTTTGGGGTCTTCTGAATCTCGGGCGGAGGACTGCCATTCGAGCTGCTCTCGTCGCTGCTCAACTCACGGGGGCGGGGCTCTCGCTGTGGCACTGGCTGGGGGTGGGGGATACCGGATGAACCCGCCCCATTTCCAGATGCTCCTGCAAGAAATGATGCATGATTAGACCGCGGGTAGCAGAGGTGGCGGGGGTGAGCGTGTGGGTGGGGGTGGTGAGGGTGGGGGTGGGGTGAGTTTGGTGAGAGTGGTGTAGGGGTGAAGATGTTGGGGGGGTTGAGGGTGGTGTTGTGGGGGGGGGTTGTCACATGTGTAATGGGGAACCGCTACTAAGTGGGGTCTCACTTTCTCACCCACGGCCCAACTCCACCTTGGCAACCTCCCTTTCTTCGGGGCCACCGACCACGTCCAGGGCCCTCTACTTTTCCATGGCTAGGGGCCGCAGTTCTGGTGGTCCCCTACCTGTCTTCCCCCATTCCCGGCGGGTGTGGGCAACCTTCTCCTGGGTGGGCGAAACAGAAAACAACTGTTTTTGACAGTCTGACGCATGCAGTCCAGGGCGTGGGTAGCTAGTGGCCTCAGTGGCCAAGGCAACCGGCCATGGAGGCTCGTACGGGTGCCGGCATGTGGTGCAGTGTGGGGGTTTGGACAACCTCCACGTTGGGGAGGGGTAGGGTTATGGTTGTGAGGGATGGGGGTTGATGGCAGGGGCACAGTGTTGCCTACTCACCTTGGCTGCCCTGCGGAAGTCGTGCAGTTTTTTTCGGCACTGCTGGCCAGTCCGGACAGTGTTGGCATGGTGCTGACCACCTCCGTCACCTATATGCTCAGGCATGGCAAATGACAGCGGCTGGCAGCCTCCTTCCCGGACTGGGGTACAGGGCCGCCCGCCTCTCCTCCACAGTGTCCAGGACGGTCTCGAGCTCTGTGTCTGCGAAATGTGGGGCTGCATGTCTTACTGCCAACATGTTGCTGGGATGATGTGTGTGGGGAGTGAAGTGTGTGTATGTGACTGCAGTCTGAGCATCAATCGCGAAACCGGCGAATCCAGCACCGTTTCTTATCCACGTGGCACCTGTGCTAGCCCCTCAACATTAGCAGAATCGGTCCAGTTTTGCTGTCATGGATCTCCACGAATTCTACCTGGGCATCAACACTTTGTCTCAGAGACGGAGAATCCCATCCCTGGACTTTTCTTGTGAGATCAGGAGGAGCATCCCTGCCGCCTAGGGTCCTACCGAGGAAATTTTTCAATAAACTTGCCTTTAGAGGCTTCTTGACAGTGTCACTTAACAGGGTGCTGTACTTGGAGCTGGGCGAAAATGTTATCAGAGTTCCAAATACATCACTGGAACATCAATTTGCATTTGTTAATGAGGTTCCTGCTGGAGTCAGTGAGGATCTTTGTTTGCTGCCAGACCCACATGCGTTAAAACCATAGATTAAAGTAATAGATCACTGGAACAGAGCATAAAATAGAGCCAGTCCATTTTAACTACTTCATCCAATCCTTCCTGAACAAGGAGAGAGTTAAAATTTATCCAGCAGTTACATAAGATCATCACAGTTCTGGGAAGCCACGCATGTAAGACGGAAACATTGTGAACTTAAGTTTGAAGGATACACTGATATCTCTTTAAGTGGCTGAAAGCTGGCAAAACTTGGTCAAGTATAGCAGACAGATTGAAGTGACAGGTAGCCTTGTGACTCAATTTTCCAACTTTCTCGTTGCCAATGCGCTAGGTTCACAAGGTAGAATACTGGGCAGTTGCTGTCGTCTGGTTTCTGAGAAGCAACAGAATGTGTCACAGGAAAACCTGAAAACTGACTGATTTGGCAACCTGCTGATGGCTTAGTGGGTGAAAGTACTGGGGGCAGTGTAACAATGAGCCATTGAACCACAAAGACCTGAGATTCAACCTTCACTGGCATCATCTGAGGTGTCAGTTGGGGCGCTGGGGGCAAGTAACCAGCCTTGCTTTTTCTTATGACTTCTGCTGGAAAGCAGATGTATGTGGTTTTTGGATGAGGATCAGGCTGAGCTCTGATCTTACTGTCTCACTCGTTCCTTCCCCGCCATTGCTGTCAAAACACCTGCTGTCATTGACTGTCTGGCTATACACGTGAAGACTAGTCAGCTATTAACAACCTTGGAACTCTAGCTGAGCATGATTCAGTGTCTTCCTGAGGGGTGAGGAGAAATAGCATAAATAGAAATGATAAAACACCTTCTGAATAGTCTTAAATAATAAGGAGCACTTTCTTCAGTTTGAATGGAACGTAGCCAATAACAGCAGAATCAAACCTTTAATGGGCCTGTTTTAGACTTCAATTAAATACCACGAGAACTTGGATCCATATGGTTGTGCCCATGCCATCTGAAAACAAGGAGAACTTGTTTTGTTTTGAGTTCAGTCTTCAGGAGAAAATCTTTGGCCTTGACATTTAGTCAAAGAATAAAATAATTTAACGTGTGGAACCCGTTTCTGAGACTAGCTACTCTTACCAGCTTAGAACAAGACAGGAGGCACATAGAACCTACTGTCATGCTTCAGTACCTTGACAGAGAGAGATGTGGTGGTAGTGTTCATATCTCATGGTATCAGGTCAAACAAGTTAGGGAAACCTCCTGTTGAACACCACCCCTGCCAATCCTCCCCTACCTCAGCTGATGAATCAGTATTCATCCCAATTGTAAGAAGCATTGAGGGTGGCACGGGCACAGAATCTACACTGGGTGGGAGATTTAAATGTCCATCATCATGATTCACTCAGAAGCATCACTAATGACCAAGATGGCCATGTCCCGATCTTGGGACATACCCGATGCTTTCTCTTGCACAGACTATTTACAAGATTGAAGTCAAATGCAGCCTTCCAGAATTACCCGACTCCCCAGCGGGTAGTCATGCGGGCATTGTTTAGTTATCCTTTTCAAAAACATGAAGCTGATACAATGGCTACTGAGGGAATGTGAGAAGGTGAGTAACCATCGCCATTCTCCGGCATGCAGCTCAATGCACCGGCTCCAGTGCTTGGTGGGAGGGGGGTGCGGAGATCCTTCAGGGGATTTAGGCATGGTTGGGGGCTGAGGCATTCCAGGTTGGACGTTGCCCCTGGACAGGGGGGTATAAGGCCTCAAGCCATCTTTGAATATTGTGGAGACCCATAACAGAGGCAACCACAGCTGCTACCTCTCTGTCCTGTCAAACGCTACCAGGACAGGGCCCTGCAGCAGCTTCTCTCCTGAAAGTCATTTTCACCCCTTTTGACTGTTGAGCAATCCCTAGCTTCACAGCTGAAGGCTATTTCAAACGAGGAATTAGCCTGTTTAATTGTAAGAGCTCTTCAGACTTCTCAACTCTCACGTTCTATCTCAAAGGTACAAGTGCCATGTCTCAGATGATGACTAGCGCACTTCATGACCAGCAATTTTTGATGCCTGAACAATGTGCCTGAACTCTAAGAGCGCCAGCATCATAGATGCTGCTGCCAACAATCAAACACTAAAAAGCAGGCTTCACCAGTGAGGATCCTCTCGCAGCCAAAGGGTAAGTATGTGGGTAAGCGGAGGGCAGCTGAGCACAGCCTGCCTAATGTTCCCAAAAGAGATCTGGTGCCTGGAGTCTAGAGACTCCTGATGTGACATGGGGTGACTGTGCAAAGCAAGGTGCCAGCACAACTGGCTTGTTAGTTGACACTCTGAGAGAAGGCGGAACAGTCATGGTAAGGGTAGGGGTGCTTGGGGGATTTGAGGGTCCTTGGATGGAAGCCCGAACTGAAAGTCAGTCTCTCTCTCCTTCTCCAATTCCTTCCAGTCATGACAATGTTTGCTGAAGTTGAATCCCATGTTGCTTGTTTCAGCCGAGGCAGGCAGATGTAGTAGAATACAGCATCAACAATGCAGGCTGGAGGCAGCACCCTATGAATAGGGGGCTATCGCAAACACTGAAGACCTGGCCACCCATCAGGCTGAGGAAGGATCCAGAAGGAGAGGCCAGTGATGGCCCAATGTGTACAGGCTCCGTTGATCACCCGTGCCATCTTTGAGCATTGCATTGGGCTGCTCAAGTTGCGGTTCCTTGAAAGCTCTGGCGTTGCCTTGCGGTACACATCCCAGAGGGTCTCCCACTTTGTGGTAGTCTACTGTCCCTTCCACAATTGGGCACAGTAGCGGTGTGACCTGCTGGAGGAGGAGAGGCAGAAGGAGGTGGAGGGACATGTGGTCTCATCTGAGGAGGAGGCTGAGGCGGTCCAGGAGGGGCAGGAGGACAAGCGCGAGGAGGAGCCGGAGAATTGAGGACAGACGGCAGTAAGGGTCCGAGATGCAGGGAACCAGGAAGGCCATCATCATCTCCAGATTCTCCTAGGACGAGTCTGCGCCCCCCCCCCCCCCCCACCCCCCCCCCCCCCCCCCCCACTCCCACCCACCACCACATTTCCCTCCCTCCCCCGTATTCCCGTGTCTCCTTGTTCTGCCCACTGTCCTTGAGATGCGCCGGTGTCAAGAGAGGGGGGATTCGGATATTGGTTGGTTTCCAGTGCTGCCTCCTCCGAGACAGTGTCCCTAGGGTCCCAGGGGACTCCATGGGACAGAAAGCAGCGGGAGTGAGCACCAGAGGTCTTTGGGTCGTGTGGCGCTGCCAGTCCTGGAGGCTCCCCATTGTCTGCACCATGGTGTTGATGCCCTCAGCAATGCTCCTCAGTGACTGGGCCATGCTCTGCAGTGCCTCAGCTATGTCCGCCTGGTTGTGGGGCATGTCCCTCAGCAATTGGGCCAGGATGTCGAGACCCTCAGCCATGTTCGTCACAGACTGAGCCATACCTTGGACACCACCACTCAAGATGCGGATGTCGTGCACCAGGTTATCCACTGTGGTCGCCGCCCTAGCAGTGATGGCGCCACATATTTTGGCACCATCTCCTGCGGCTGCAGCATTTGGGACTCTTCCAATCAGCCTTGCAGTTGCTAGAATGTCATTGATACCGCATTCCTGCATGTTACGGTTGTGTTCTGTCATCTGCATCAGCTCTGGGAGAACCTTGTCCAGAGGCCCGACATCTTGCTGGGACCAGCTGTGTCCTGGGATCCAGCAGACCTCTGACTGTTGTCTCCCCAGGATATTCCTGCCTCCATCTGATGTGCATCAGCAACTGCATGGTGCTCACCAGATTGTGCCCCGAAAACTGTCCACTAATGTTACCCCTCAAGGTGTGTGTCTCTGCACTGGTGGAAGGTGTGGATAATAGCTGTGATGCATCCATCAATGGTGGTCTCCTCGGAGCTCTCCTCTGAGGTGTTTTCATGGGTTGTTGTGGAGGGGGGGGAGCGGTGTGAGTTGACATGAACAACTCACTTGAGACAGGCATTGGGGTTAAAGGGCAGTGGATCCTCACCTCTCTGACACAGGTCAACCTCGCTGTCGGTGACTGCTCTCTCCTCAGGCAATCCCTCGATTCCCAGGAGCCATTCTTCAGAGGCAGTGAGAGCTCGAATCTCTGGGATTCATAGAACATACAGTGCAGAAGGAGGCCATTCGGACCATCGAATCTGCACTGACCCACTTAAGCCCTCACTTCCACGCTATCCCCATAACCCAATAACCCCTCCTAACCTTTTTGGTCACTAAGGGCAATTTAGCGTGGCCAATCCACCTAACCTGCACGTCTTTGGACTGTGGGAGAAAACCGGAGCACCCGGAAGAAACCCACGCAGATAACGTGCAGACTCCACACAGACAGTGATCCAGCGGGGAATTGAACCTGGAACCCTGGCGCTGTGAAGCCACAGTGCTATCCACTTGTGCTACCATGCTGGCCACAGTAGCACAAGGCGGGGGGGGGGGGGATTCCTACCCCCATCTTGGCCCATTCCCGTTTATCACGGGCTATCTGCTCCTGCAGGGACAAAGAGACGGCATTGTGAGCCACACATTTGATGGGTCAGGGGCGTGTGTTGGCACTGCGCCTGGACATGAAGGGTTTGTGAGTGCCAGGGGTTCTGAGGAACAAGCACGAAGATCGGATATGGGGAGGGGGGAGGGGGGGGAGGGGGTGTTTGGGAATTTGAGGGGTGGCAGGTGGAACTGATGCCAGGAGAGAGGTGGTAACTTACCCTTGCAGCTCGGTGGAGGTTGTTGGTCTTCTTCTGACATTGAACGCTGGTCATCCTGGTCATGCTGCCCGCACCGATAGTCACTGGCACTGCTTCCCAGGTGGTATTGGAGGCCCTGCTGCGAGACAGCCAGTAATGTCAATAAACTTGTGGAGGCTCATTTTTAGCACTAAGTGCCGTTAAATACGGGCCACGATCTCGCCAACACGGCTGTCGAGTAACACTTCGTCAGTCGTGCTCAGAATGACACATCAAATTGCGCCCGAAGTGTGAGCTGGAGCGGGGAAAACTCCCCAAGGCCCAAAGGAGTGGTTGATTACAGGTGTGGATCTCACCCAAAAAGCCGACATGGAATACCCCGCCAAACCTGCCCAGAAATATTTAGGTTGAATTCCCCCTTGCAGCTCGTTGGAGGTCATTGGTCTTCTTCCCACATTTAATAGTAGTCCTCTTTGTCATGCTACCCATACTGACAGCCGGTGCCACTGACTCCCAGGTGGCATTGCTGACACTGCTGCTGGTCCTCCGACCAATTCTGGGGAAACAGGCTGCCCCGCCTCTCATCCACAGCACGAGAAGCCTTGTGGAGTCAGCATCCCCAAAACGAGGAGCAGGTCTGCTCGCTGCCATGCTTGTGTGTTGACTGGGAGTGAGTGGTGAGGAAGCGTTTCAAAGCAGCTCCCCGTTGTTAGTTGCCAGGTACTGAGGCACAAGTCAGGAAAATCAGATGCGAGGGAGCCAGTGATGTCGAGAATCTCATGGGTGCTCATTTTTGGCACTAAGTGCCGTTGAATATGGGTCGCGATCTCACCAACACAGCGTTGTGATAATCCCTGCCAAAGTGACAAAACCGGACTTTAACTTGAATCCGCTGAATCGCGTATCTATAAAGTGCAACAGAAAAATACCCCTGATTGTGGCACATACCATTAAGTGCATTGTCACTGCATAGTGGCATTCCATGGCTAGAGGCAAGCTCACGGCAGGACATCCTGGTGTCTTTCAATATTTTATGTCAAGTTCCCACATATCTATATTGCAATTTCCAAATGATCTTCTTTTTGTCTACCAAATTCTTTTTCCGAGAGGTTAACAACAATTCACGAATTCTTTGAGAAATTTCTGTCTTCCTTAATGACCATGGCCTAACCTCATAAAATGTACATCCACAGTCTTCCCGAACACGATCGCGCTGACATTTTTTATGTCTCGTGTCATCTGTGGTTTCTTCATCGAAAATCTATTTAACAGGAGAGCTATTTCTCCATCAAACCATGGCTGGGATTCTCCCCTACCTGGCGTGGCGGGGGGTCCTGGTGGGACGGAGTGGCGTGAAACACTCCGGCGTCGGGCCTCCCAAAGGTGCGGAATTCTCCGCACCTTTAGGGGCTAGGCCCACGCCGGTGGTTGCCACTCCGCCGGCCGGCGCGATCGGCCTTTGGCGCCCCGCCAGCCGGGCTGAAAGGCTTTCACCGGCCGGCGGAAGTCTGCGCATGTGCCGGAGCGTCAACGGCTGCTGACGTCAGCCCGGCGCATGAGCAGGGGAGGGGATCTCTTCCACCCCCGCCATGCGAAGGCCATGGCGGGGCGAAAGAAAAAGAGTGCCCCCATGGCGCAGGCCCGCGCGCCGATCGGTGGGCCCCGATCGCAGGCCAGGCCACTGTGGGGGCACCCCCCGGGGTCAGATCGCCCCGCGCCCCCCCCCAGGATCCCGGAGCCGGCCCACCCGTGCCGACAATCCGGCCGGTACCAGAGGTGGTTTAAAACCACGCCGACGGGAAAGGCCTGTCAGCGGCGGGACTTCGGCCCATCGTGGGCTGGAGAATCAACGCGGGAGGCCCGCCGACCGGCGCGGCGCGATTCCCGCACCCGCCGAATCTCGGGGGGCAGACAATTCGGGACACGGCGGGGGAAAGATTGACGCCGGCCCCGGGCGATTCTCTGACCCCCCCCGGGGGGTTGGAGAATTCCGCCCCAAGTCTGCACTGATGAAAAGGTTGATGCAACCTATCCTGCAGGAAGGATTACCCTTTTGGAAGATGTGAGCGTGTTGGCATTGCCAAACCTGAAGCACACAGAACTTTCATACTCCATGGCCTTTCGCCGATCTGCTTTATCAATATACCCCAGGTAGCAGTTAAGTCAACCCATCCCGTACACTGTGTAACCCCGCTATCTAAAACTGCAATTAAATGAATCAGCCATCAAAATACTCATCACTACATTCAAATCTCAATGACCAATAAAATTCCTTCATGGCAGTCCCCCTGATATTCAGCCTCTGAATTCTTTGCTTCATGCATTATTTCAAAAGGCTGATTGTTTCACTGTGGACAACACATTGCATAATGATACTTGGAAGTGCACCGATAACATCGGTTAACCAGTCCCTATACATTTCTCGGGGTTTAAATGTCCCCGGTCATCATCCCAGACCTGTTTTTGTCTTGACTCTCAAATTAGTTGAAAATACAGTCATCTTTAAACCACCTATCAATAATCCCATCTTTGTACTGGAATCTGTGTCTAATATTTTGTCGATCTTGAAACTTGATCATCTTCCATCTTTTCCTTTCTCACAGATTTGCATGAATCCAATGGGAAAGTAGCTGAAATGACGCTCTTATCAGAGCTTATTTTTGGGCAGCAGCCATTTGGCCCAAGAGAGAGTCCTGACTTTGGAATTGAAATCCCGTCAATATTAAAATTCTATGGACCTGAGAAATGCGTGCAAAATCGAGTAACTTAAATGCCAGCACAGACCCCGGGATGTCAAGCTCAAATTTCTTCAGTCGCTTATACCATCTGTCAAAGTCCATGATATATTCCTCCATGAACTGATCATTTGTTTTCCGAAATGAATCAAAGGCTCACCAAGCTTCATATGCTTCCAATAAGTCATCCCTATTTGTAGAATTCATCCAAAAACTGTAACAGAAGGTCCAGTCCCTCTTCACTAGCCAAATCATTCACGTGCCACTCTGAAAACACTTTACTCCTAATTTTACGCTTTGCTGGTAATGATAAAGCCATATCTTGCTTCTTTTGGTTAATTAAGTAACCCATGTCTGCATCTCAACTTTAGCTTTCCATTGCTCATAATGTCATGTGAGAGTACCTTTAAGACGTGGGTGTTTCTCAATGGGTGTGTATATAAATATCTGTAGTGAGAGTACCTTTAAAAAATGGATGTTTACTACTGTAGTGATGTCAGAGAGTGGGTAGGGCTGGGCTGTCTGTCAGCTTTTTACTTTCATTTTAGACTGGTTGCTGCAGGGTGTGTTTCCGTTTCATTTTCAGAGCTGGATAGCTGCAGTCACAGTCAGAAGATGTAGGAATCCTGGTGATTTAAAACTTATAACAGCAGTGACTTTAATCTGATGTGCTTCTGGTAAAAAGTGTTTTAAGTCTTATGGATGTTAAAAGGAAAACTTAACGGATTACTTAGTGTTGTATTCTTTGGGGGTTATATTTGAATTAATGGTTGCTAAGATGGTCACTGTATGTTTTAAAAAGGTTAACTGGACTTCATAGAATAAGCATTGTTTTGCTTTAAAAAATACTATTCCATTTCTGCTGTACCACACATGTAGAGTGGGCCATGTGCTCCCCATACCACAATCCAGTAAGAATTGTGGGTCAGGTGAACTCCATGATACATTTTGGGGTTCTCTAAACCCTGGCCCATAACTATAAGACTCCACTTCCAAGAAAATTGTTGGATAATCAAAGCCTGCCGCTTCTGCCATCCTGTAACCTAAATTTGTCAACAGCTGTGTACTTCCTTTCCTTCAAGAAGGTAAATACAACAGCCTTCTTTTGCAGTAACCAAGCACCAAGGCTTAATGTTCACACCCTGCAACCATGTTAATTTCAATGCTAACATATGATGGAGCAATAATACAACAACTTGTATGTTACCTTCAGCAAGTTTATTCTACATACAGCTCAGTAGCAATACAAACTTTTGGTTCTCCCACACTAACTGTTCCAGCTGCGTCCTTTATACTCTTTTGCAAATTGAACCAATAATGATAATGGACGGGATTCTCCTGCAACTGGCCGGATGGCCCGACGTCGCCGCCAAGAGCGGCTTGAACCACTCTGGTGTCAGGCCGACCGGAAGGTGCAGAATCCTCCGCACTTCCAAGGGCTATTCCGGCGCTGGAGGGGCTGGCGCCGCGCCAACTGGCACTGAAAGGCCGGCGCGAGTTGGCACATGCGCAGAAATGCCAGCGTGTACCTGCACATGCGCATGCCGGTTCTTCTACAGGCCGGCCATGGCAAAGCCCTACAGAGGCCAGCGCGGAAGGAAAGAGTGCCCCCGCAGCACAGGCCCGGCCGCAGATCGGTGGGCCTCGATCATGGGCCCACCCGGGGCCGGATCCCCCTGCGCCCCCCCCCCCCCCCCCCCCCCCCCCCCCGAGGACTCACCTAGCCGGCCAGTTGCGAGGACTCACCTAGCCAGCCTACAAGCCAGGTCCTGCCATGATGGACCATGTCCATTTCACGGCGGTGGGACTGACCAAAAACGGACGAGCGCTCGGCCCATCGGGCCCGGAGAATTGCCGGGGGGTGCCGCTGCCAACGGCCCCCAACTGGCGCAGTGTGATCCCCAAGCCCGCCCGAAAACCGGCACCGGAGAATTCGGCAGCCAGCGTCGGAGTGGCAGGGCGGGATTCACGCTGCCCCCCCCCCCCTGGTAATTCTCCAACTCAGCGGGGGGGGGGGGGGGGGGGGGGGGGATCGGAGATTCCCGCCCAACATGTCTTTAATAAGGGAATTAGCTTAACAATGTAATTGCCAAAACATGCGCTTTCTGGAAGATTGACAGTGGACAATTAAGCAACTAACAGGACGAGGGGGGTGCACAAGTATCCCCTTCCTCAATGATGGGGAAGGTCCTGCAGCATATAGTGCAAAAGATAAGGCTGAAGCATTTGCAACTGTTTTCAACCAGAAATGTCAAGTGGATGAGAGGGTTGTCCTATGATAACAGGCCGAGTTAATTGGGCCTATATTCTCTGGAGTTTAGAAAAATGAGAGGTGATCTCACTAAAACATGATTCTGAAGGGATTTGACAAGGTCAACACTGAGAGGTAGTCTTCCCTGGGTGGGCAATCTATGACATGGAATACAGGATACGGGATCGATCATTTTGATGAGAAGACATGAGGAGAAATTTCTTCACTGAAAGGGTTGTGAATCATCTAAATTCTCTACTCTAGATGGTTCCGGATCCTTCATTGTTGAATGTACTTAATGTTGAGATGGACAGATTTTTGGTCTCTGGGGGAACTTAGGGAACCTGGTAGCGGGTGGGAAAGTGGAATGAGGCAGAAGATCAGCCATGATTGTATAAAATGGTGGGCCAAGCTCGATGGGCCTTGTGGTCCTGCTCCTATTTCTTATGTTGTTACGTAACCTAGGAAGCGCAGCAGCTGCTTTTCACACAGAAAACTTCTACCAACAGCAATGTGATCATGACCAGATTGTCTAATCTAGTGATGCTTTTTTGAAGGACGTATATTGGACAAGATATCAAGGAAAACTCTGTTGCTCTTTTTTGAATAGTGGATGGGATTATTCACATTCGCCTCGGAGGAAACAACAGCTGCTTGAATTTAGCATCTCATCTGAAAGATGGCACCTTTATACCACACTGCAGCCTCGGCCTAGATTTGTGCTGAGGTCTCTGGGGTAGGACTTGAGCCCACAGTGTTCTGACTCAGTGGCGAGAATGCTACCAACGGAGCTCTGGCTGACACTTAGTCATCTTGAGCTAACAACTAAGAATGTTGTGGTGGGGGGACTAGCTGAAGAATTGGATTGGATTGACATTTGTTTTTTTTTCTTTCTCTCTCTGGGTAGGCACTGCATCATTGCCTATTTCCTGAATACGATGTGGTGAATGGCAGCATTTTGTTCTGTGACTCCATGACTTCCTGGAACTTTTAAACATTGCCCACATTCACAGCTAATAATTACATTTCACTTAACACACCGATTTAAAAATTGTACAATGCATGACTATTAAAAGTTGAGTTTGAAATATTCACCCAGTATTCAACACTTTGCAATTTTGGTGAGTCTTTTATTTTTGACTTCTTTCAGCAGTTTTGTTTTCCTGATCTGAAAGCCTGACTGTTGCTGGGAAACGGCTCCACAGATGCTTGTGTGACAGGAAATGTGTTCAAGCTTGAGTAAATCAGCTGGTCGTACAGATTTCCTGTCAAATAGCCAGCCTTTTGGTACCTCATTCAATTGGCTGTTTATCAAATGTGAGTTCAGAGAGCAAGGGTAAAAAGCTGCCCCCATTCCGACTTCACTGCTGAGTAAAATTGGATGGTCATTAAAACAGTCAAATTTCTTTGGTGCCCTGCTGGACAGGTTAGGCTGTAATTACCCTGAGTGACTTTGAGGAGACTATTCAACCAAGTGTGCATCACATCCAAGCCTAATTTTGCCCCTGACCAAAGTTCACTTTTCGCCATCGGTCAAAGGGTAGCCTTCAATCGCATGCAAATCCCTCTGCAGGTTCCCCTCTTACACACTGAAAGTACTTCAGCACAGACAAAGTCTAACCTTTGAACTTTCAAAAATGTAGCTGGTAAATCGTCGCATGTTGTATTAAGTTACATTTTCTGCCTTGCAAGTATGCTCATTGACTGATTAACACATAGAAGGAAATAGAAAATACTGTAGAAAGGAAATACATCTCTGCTTGCCTTGAAATATTTCTTTTTCCGGCCGTTTGTGGTTCAGACACTCCCAAACCTTCCTTGGTACAGAATGTTATGGTAACTTTGTTAATAGCATGATACACATTTATTGCATTTTATAGTTCAGCAAAACATGGAAACTGGATTTAGGCAATGAAATTAGAGTTAGATTATAATATTTAGTTCAATTATTTCGCATCTTAAAACAGCATGATTAATGATAAGAAGCCAGCATATTCTGCATGTTGTCTGTCTCGATGTGGTGTTTCCATTTGTGAAAACAATCCCAGGTTACAAAGGTTGGTTTTGTTTCACTGTGACACACTCAAAGCTCACTCCACGCTAGGACAAAGTACTGCTATTGAGTCTTACAAGGATACTGGAGAATCGGCGATGCTCATTTTAAAATTATGATTCAGCAAATAACATCCGTCAAAACTCGAAAAATGGTGCCTGGACCTTGGGTAACTGGTAGCAGAATTTGTATGTTCCATCATAACTACGTTCTTCTTCATTACATATTTTACTGATGAATATTCAATGCTCCTCATCTCACCCCACACAACAATCTAGGATCCTCTCTCTCTCTCTCAACCTTTCTGCACCCTGATGGTGCACAGATCAGACTTTCGACTGTTTCTGCGGCTAATTATTCCTGGAACAGCTCACTAGTCTGTCGTGAGGGGCATATAACTTGAAGGGCATTACACCACATCAAGCGTAGCCACACTCACACATAAACACCGAACCTGCATGTCTTTTGGACTGTGAGAGGAAACTTGAGCACCCAGCGAAAACCCAACGCAGATACAGAAGAACGTGCAAATCCACACAGACTTTCAGAGAGAATCAAACCCGGGTCCCTGGCACTGTAAGGCAGCAGTGCTAACCAGTGCGCCACCATGTCACCCTTAGGATCCGCATACTGGATGCAATTCTATCAGATTGGAATATTGTATTTGTCACGCACAGTGTGGTCTCCTTCATCCCTTGGCGAACGAACACAGATTCAGTTTGGAACCACCTTTTCCCTACAAATATTTCCTGTCACTTATCATTTCTAGTACTCCTATTTTGACCACTCAATATTTGTCCTGTGTTCTATTCCAATGCACCTTAATGAAAACTTGAGGAATAGTGCCTCATCTTTCTAAGAAGACACTTTGCGTGCTTGCTCACTCTTAATATTGTCTTAATATTAACAACTACCGGTCTTTAACCAGTGGTCCCATATTCTGTTTGGCACTGGTTTGCAGGCAATTTAGGACGGGCGCACTGATATTTCTGGAAATGAAGGAGGAGAGTGGCTTGGTGCTAGGGATGGGATGTCCCTGTTGTACATCCATCATGTTTGTACCCTTGGTGTGATCCTCCGCTCTCCAATCAGATTCCAGGGCCATTGTAGCCTCATCTGCTTTGTCAGCTTTTCATGTTTCTCTTCTACTTTCATTTTCTCTTTTATTTATTCATGCTTCTCTTAGAGCAAATTAATCTTGAGTGACGGCACAAAGGGAACAGTATTACACTCCACAGATACTCAGCCCCATTAATCTCAATTGAACTGAATAGCTGGTGGGCTGAGCAATTGGAGGCCATTGCAATATCACTCATATTGCACTAAGATGAATTTCTGCCCCTCTGTTTTGTGCTATTGTGTTTTTTTAAAAATTTCTTATCATGATATCTCCTTTGGTCAAATATGCATTTAATTCTTCCATTTAAACATTTCTTCTTTACAGATCAGTTTATTTCTTATTCTGTGCGCTGCCGTGTTGTTTATTCATTTTCCCCTTTCCTTTGTTCAGTTTCTTTTATCATCAGTAATATTTTTGAGTTCTGTGAACTAATTCGACACCCATAATGTCAATTGCTTCTTGACAAATGTGGTTGACCTTTTAGATTTAGATCGAGATTTATTGTCACTTGCACCAAGGTGCAGTGAAACGTATTGTTCTGCGCACAGTCCAGGCATATTGTTCCATACATGAAAAACATAGAACAACGATAAATGCACAATGTAAATACATAGACATAAACATCGGGTGAAGCATATGGAATATAATGCTACAACTGTGGAGAAGATGTGCAAAGAGATCAGTTCAGGAGTCTGGTAACGGTGGGTAAGAAGCAGTTTTTGAATCTGTTAGTGCATGTTCTCAGACTTTTGTATCTTCTGCCCAATGGAAAAGTGAATACCCCAGGTGGGAGGGGTCTTTGATTATGGTGCCTGCTTTCCCAAGGCAGCGGGAGGTGTAGACAGAGTCAATGGATGGGAGGCAGGTTCACGTGATGGACTGGGCTGTGTTCTCAACATTCCACATTTCCAGCACCCATAATAGGTTAATTTTTGTTGAGCATGTCGCTGCAGTCAGATATGTACGCTGTTACAGCCATGTGAGAGGGGTAAAATTGACTCCCCTATCCTACCACTCCAAGTCTCGCCTTCGCAGTTTTTGTGAATTTAGTGAGGATGAAGCACCTTTGTGCTGAACCGTTGATGTGCTGCTTGTGAAGAAATTAACCTGACTGGCTTTTTTGAGTTAAAAACAAATTGGGGATTATTTTTATTGAGTTACAAAACCCACCCAGGTAAAGATATGAAAATATTCAAAAAGAATAAACCTGTGTCTCAACCTTTACAACCCATATATGCATACACACAAATAGGCAGAATTCATAGAATCATAGAATTTACAGTGCAGAAGGAGGCCATTCGCCCATTGAGTCTGCACCGGCTCTCGAAAAGAGCACCCCACTTCAGCCCACGTATCCCCGTAACCCCACCCAACCCACCCTTTTTGGACACTAAGGGCAATTTATCATGGCCAATCCACCTAACCTGCATGTCTTTGGACTGTGGGAGAAAACCGGAGCACCCGGAGGAAATCCAAGCAGACACAGGAAGAATGTGCAGACTCTGCACTGACAGTGACCCAAGCCGGGAATTGAGCCTGGGACCCTGGAGCTGTGAAGCAACTGTGCCAAGCACTGTGCTACCACGTTGACCTTCACACAAATTATTCTGCAGGTAGTTACATTCTTAGTCAAATTAAAGTTCAGTGCCGATAGGCAAAATGATTGCCTTTCACTGATTAAGAGTCATGGCTGCTGCAGATGTTTCTCCACAGTGACTTTGAGATTTCTAGAGTTGACACCCGTGGATAACAGCAATTGCCAGACAAAGTAATCCACCTTTTCCAGAATTCATTGATTTCTGCAGCTGATGTTCCTTTTGATGGGAATTCATTGGGTGGGATTCTCCGTTGCCCGACACCGATGTCGTAACTGGCATTCGGGTGGAGAATCCCTGTTTACGACTGAACCGAATGTTTTCGGATGCTCCGCCCCCTCCAAAACGGCATCATCGAGGAATATGCCGCACACCGTCGGGACGGCCTCAGGACATTAACTGAACGCCCTCCCCTGATGCTCCGCCCCTGATGGGCCGAGTTCCTGACGACGTGGGACACGTGTGCTCTCAGTTCTTGTGAACCCAGCGTGGCGGCTGTGTCCTCTTCCGCCATCGGAGTGGAGCCGTGCTGCTGGCCAGGGGCGCTTCAGCAAGGGCTGTGGGAATTGGTATGGGGTGGCCCGGGGTGGTGAGGGGTGTGCAGGGGGGGCATTATCTGGCAGGTTGGGTCCACGCGTGGCTGGCGCCACGTTGTACGGTGCGACCCCTGGAGACTGCTTGCCCCCTACCGGTTGGAAGATTGGTGCTGGAGCCTCGCTGATTTTTTTGTTGTGAAACCAGACACTTCCTCCGGACATAGCCTCAAAATCGGAGAATCCAGGCCATTATCTCTGTGCTGGAGAGAGGATCTTAACTTGGAAGACATGAGAAGGGAGTACATTACTTTGTCGATGACAGCTTTTCCAGACCACTACTTAGCAGCTTGCATGTTGTAATAAGAGATCTCAAAATGTGGGTACTCCAGACCTCTTTCCCCATAATCGTTTCTGAGAATATGGACAGACCATGGTTTTTGTTTTATGGTTGAGGAGATTAGATTCTGTAAAGTCCCAGCCATTAACTCCTGAGTATCCATTATCTAGCTTGATGAGATAGAAAGACACGTTTCCATGTAGCTATTGTTATCGTCGACACTCTGTCTCTGCTTGAGCAGTAGCCTTATAGAAATGCAAATAATAATATCAATAATCTTTATTAGCATCACAAGTAGGCTAACATTAACACTGCAATGAAGTTAATGTGAAAATCCCCTAGTTGCCACACTGTTCAGGTACACTGAGGGAAAATTCAGAATGTCCAATTCACCTAACAAGCACGTATTTCGGGACTTGTGGGAGAAACTTGTGGGACTTGCACCCGGAGGAAACCAATGTCGACACAAGGAGAATGTGCACACGCTGCACAGTGATCCAAGCCGGAAATTGAACCCAGGTCCCTGGTGCTGTGAAGCAACAGTGTTAACTATTGGGCTACTGTGCCACCCATATGAGGTCCAGTGCATTTCCAATTAATCCTTTGAAGTAGTTCTTGACATCAACAGATATGAAATTCCATGCTGATGTCATGGCATATCTGAATTATAGTTCACATTTGAACTTTCCAGAAACTGGTCAACTTGCACTACCAAATGTCAGGTGACTTGTGGCAGCCATCTTAAGTCAGTGTCTTTTCTTGCTATTAAAATGTGCTTTTTGAACAGTTAACTAACTATATGTTTGAGTAGCTGATGAAATTGCAGATTAAATCATTCATGCACAAGTTACAGCATCCTGACAATGCCTATATTTATATATAAGAGCACAAACAAGAAAAGACAACGATGTTCATCAAACCCATTCTTCTATATCTTTTTAAAAATAAATTTAGTGTACCCAATTAAGTTTTTCCAATTAAGGGACAATTTAGCGTGGTCAATCCACCTACCCTGCACATCTTTGGGTTATGGGGTGAAGCCCACGCAAACACGGGGAGAATGTGCAAACTCCACACGGACAGTGACCCAGAGCCGGGATCAAACCTGGGACCTCAGCGCCGTGAGGCTGCAGGGCTAACCCACTGCGCCACCGTGCTGCCCTCATTCTTCTATATCTAACCATGCATTCTATTTTATCATGGGCTCTACCCAAACCACTTCATTAATTGAGGGAAGGTTTCGCATCAGTATCTCCTAGCATTGAGTAAAATTGCAAAATATTTATGCTCCCATTCTTTCCCTTATTCAGCCCCTGCCTACTGGTCCCCAGATGCAATCCTTCTTCCCTATATAGCCCCAGCATCATTGAAACTAGCATCATTCATTTCCGGTGAAGTATTTGATCATTTCCAACTACATACATTCCAAAGTCCGATGTTCCCAATAAATATTTATCCAATTATTTTTTGAAGGATTAATCAAGACGTGAATCAGCTTTGGTAGGTCTCTGCTCCACATATGAAAACTTCTGTAGGAAAGATTGGTACAGGAACCATACCTCATCATGAATCACCATTATTAGGACAGGAAAACAAGTAGAAAATAATAGAAAAAATTATCATATTTAATATTGTAC
Source organism: Scyliorhinus canicula (assembly GCF_902713615.1). Classification (NCBI taxonomy): domain Eukaryota; kingdom Metazoa; phylum Chordata; class Chondrichthyes; order Carcharhiniformes; family Scyliorhinidae; genus Scyliorhinus; species Scyliorhinus canicula. Next base: position 63,179,400 of record NC_052149.1, read on the forward strand.
GTATTAATTTTATGGGTGGCCTTATTCAGTTTGTGACTCCATTTTGTGTTGACAACAGCTCTCCATATGCACTCTGCTGTTCTAATTTGCTGCATGATGATTTCAACCGTGAAAGGTTAATAGTTGTATTTTTTTACATGTTTTGAGAAATAATATTAGTAGATTACCAGGTCTTAATGTGGCCTTCACAATATAGTTAATTAAAAATGTGCCTCTCTAAAGAGTATCTATTATGTGGTCCTGAAATTGACTGCGAGTTTTTGATACAATGTTGATATATTGGACGATAGACATCCAGAAATGCATCATATCTAGGTCAACACAAGACAAAAACACATCAAATAGGTTATCTCATATCAAAATATTTATATTGTGCTTGCAATAGTTAATGTTTTGGGATTCCAGCAATCTCATGATTGAAACTCTAATGATTTGTGCAACATCGACAGCTCTACATATAACATGAATATTGTAAAATTGATAAATCTGCATTCATAAAGTGGACTCCAGCCTATATTTAAACCTGTAGATAATACACTCCAGCCTGTATTTATCCTGTACGTGATGCATTCCACATTGAGTGTTACCCTGTGATACATCCTGCCAGTTCTGCAATATATTTATATGCTTACAGCTGATATGAAATGGACAAAGTAGATGTTTCTGGCTTCAGATGGAAATCTGAGTCACGGGGAGATTAACAAATATGAAGGTAAACTGTAAATGTATGCATAACCACCCTGCTTAGGAAGAAAATAATATATAATTCCAGCTAAAATAAAAAGATTTAATTAAAACTACAAAACATCCTTGCATATTTATTCCAAAATTAAAGTCCTGAAGCATTTGCTTTATTAAATGAAGATCGCACACTTTTTGATATATTTTTCTCATTATACACAAGGTCATCAGGGACCAGCAAGTGCTGTTTTTGTCAGGCACCACAATGCTAGCCATAAGAAAATGCATGGGAGTAGCTTAAAGGTGACTGCAACAATCTACACGCCATCACCACCAGCCCTATCCCGTGAGACTTTTCACAACTGCATATCTGAAATCAGTAACCCAACCAGAATTTGATTGTAGGTGTGAACCCACAGATCAGTATTGCATGGCAATATATTAATTTTGAGCAGTCCTGGTGACCACAGCTAAACAGGCTGATGTGCAGAATGTTATCTCACAAATCAATGATAGTAACGCAACATTATCAATTTCATTCTGACTTAACAGTGATCCACGCTACTTCAGAATACAGCACTGTTATGGACAGGGGCAAGAAAGAAGTGGAACTACTGTTTCCTTCCCTTACTGTCTGTAATCAGATTGTTTTTTGAAAAGGAAGATGCGTGTGTCTCTTTACCACTGAGTGCATGGTAAATTTGAATAACCAGCAGCAAGCTTACACGGATTTAAACAAAGAGGGTTATTTAATCATAGCCTCACTGTGAAAAACTAAAGCTGCATAATTCACACACACGCCCACAAACCACCCCCCCCCCCCCACCCCCTCTCCCCACGCACACCCATTAATAAGGATGTTGCACTTTTGCATGTTCCAAACAAATGAATGGTTTGTAAGTCACATAATTGGTTGGTTATATGATTGGCTGATCTCAGTGCAGGCCTGGTGAAAGAGAAGCTCCTTTCCACTTCTAAAGGATAGCTAGGTGAGTTCAAAAACGGAAGTTGTATATCAAAGTGTTTGCAGGATTCCCTCAAAGAGTTGGATTTTTCAGCCAGTTAGTTGCCTCAAACCAGCACATTGGCAATGAGTATAAATTGGATTGATCTCAAGCCCACAGTTGTAAAATTCGAAGGGGAAATGAAAAGCACCAAGACAAACATGGAGTCAGAAAGCATTGACGATGCCAGAGAATAGTAAGTGAAAAATGTCCATGATTGAGGAGTTGGACCCATGCGATCAGGAGGCTGAAGACTGGAACCGATACATTGAGCAGCTCTGTTACTTCTTCATGGTAAATGAAATAACGGGGGAGGATAAACAGAAAGTTATCATATTAACAACTTGTGGGCCAATAACCTACAACCTTATAAGAAATTTGATGTCCCCGGAGGATTCTGACACAAACTCATTTGACCAATGGGTGAAGCTGATCAGGGAGCATTTCAACCCCAGACCCCCGATCATATTACAGCGATACAAATTTAATTCGGCTGTCAGGGATCCAGGAGAGACTATCTCTGCCTTCCTTGTCAGGCTGAGGCAAATGGCCGAGCATTGCAAGTTTGGTGCAACACTGGGTGACATGCTGCGTGATGGTTTAATATGCAGCATTAACAACGAAAGGTGTGCAAAAGAAGCTTCTGGCTGAAAAGAAGATTACCCTAGGCAGGATGCTGAAGATCGCCCAGTGGACCCAGTGTGCTGATAGGGGTGCATCAGAGCTTCAAAGCATGCAAGAAGGTGAGGTGAACCAGTTGTGGGGTGGTATGGTGGCAAGGCACACAGCCATGTGGACAGGCACAGATAAATGAGCCAGAATCTTGGAACAGGATTGTGGTTTGTGGCCAGGAAAAAATTGGGCCGCAAGCCCAGCAATCAAGATGGCTGTTATCAGTACGGGGGACACAAGCCTAGGAATTGTGGTGCTGCAGGCAATGTTTTTGTTTTCAGCACAATAGAAAGGGCTATATCCAGGCACATTGTCATGTCCACAGAACACCCCAATTCAAAGAAAAGAAAAACTACTGTGCCAGTAAACAAAGTGGAGAAGAATTCAGATGAGGAGTGTGAAATACACACATTAAACATGGCGGGAATGAGCAAAACAACCCCAATTGAGATAGCCCTCACAGTAAATGGAAGACCATTAAAAATGAAGATCAATACAGGAGTGTCAGCCATAGTAATGGGCGAGAAACCATTTAGAAATCTTCAAGGAGGTGTTTATTCTTTGGACTTGAGTGAAACAACAGCCAAGTTGGTGACTAATATGGGGGAGAACCTAAAAATTTTGGGGGCGACTGTGACTTCAATGCCATATCAGCGACAAGGTGCCCAGTTACCTATGATCATTGTCGAGAGACATCGGCCAAACCTGATGGGGTGGGATTGGTGGCGCCAAATCAAGTTAAACTAAATGGAAATGTTTTAAATTTTGGACAATGGGATGGATTCTCCGCTGTCGGGATTCTCCATTGCGCTGGCAGCCCAGGGATTTCCCGATGGCATGGGACTGCACACAATGGGAAATCCCATTGGTTGGTTGGGAGCACGTCGCACCAGAAATCTGGTGTGGCAGGACAGAGAATCTCGCCCAGTGTCTTTGAGAAAGTCTTGAAAGGGTACAAGAACATGTTCTAGAATGAGTTGGGTCAAATAAAGGGATAAAGGCCAAGATTTATGTCAACTCAGACACAACTCCCAAGATTTTTAGAGCAATATCGGTCTCTTACATCTTGCATCAAAAAGTGGAAGCTGATTTCCAAATGTTTGCGATGATTATCATGCATAAGGGCCTCTTTCAATGTACCAAATTACTTTTTTAATGTAAATTTAGAGTACCCAATTTGAGGGGCAATTTAGTGTGGCCAATCCACCTATCCTGCACATCTTTGGGTTGTGGGGGCGAAACCCACGCAAACACGGGGAGAATGTGCGAACTCCACATGGACAGTGACCCAGAATCAGGATCGAACCTGGGACCTGTTGCTCGTTTTCGATCCCAATGGCGTCGCCATTACTGTTGCTAATATTAATGGTAATGTTGGTGAACCACAAGCCTTCCTTTATATCGATCAAATGACCACACAACCAGTTAGTTCGTTCAAAAGATGGTTTATTTACAGTTACCTCGACATGCAAACACAATATCTACTATGAGTTAAACTACATCTATCAGCTACAATAACCTATACTTAACTTTTGGGTGACCGGCACTGTGCAAACGGATAAGGCCTTTATCTGGATTTCACTTGGCTGGTTCGAAAAAGTGGCTCTGCCTCTGCTGGGCTCATCTGTCAGGTAGCGATCATTGGTCTTAAAGTTGGCTGGCTGTTCATGCTACAGTTGGGCTGGCACAGGCCGGATCCAAAAGAGGCAGAACACATGGCTGTGTTCTCTTTTATCCCTCTGGGATTTTGCGCTCTTTGGGGCGGTCCTGAACCTTGGTCCCAATAGTTCGACAGGGCTCTGATCACTGCTTTCGATTTGGGCCAATAAAGGGGCGGGTGCCTTGGTAGCTGGGCGGGTCCTTCGCGGTCATTGACCTTGGCAGTTGGGTCTTCTGAGTAAAGGGAGTGGCGCTGATCAATCTGTGGCTGTACCGTTTTCTTGATTGGAATTCTATTGCATTGGGAAAATGGACCATTAAAATGCAAACGAGTGGGGGTTTCGATCAGGCTTGGTTACCTGTGCTTCAGATACACATAGGATTTGTGTCTGTCTGAGTCCTGGGTTGGTCATAATTCCCATGGTCCTTTGCAGGTGGCCATCTGAGATGGCTACATCCCGTCCTCTTGATCCTGAACGCCAAGCGTGGTGGATCGCACTATTGATCCCTGTTCATTCTTGGTGGACCAGTCATCCTTGGTCAAGGCAAGATTCTACTCTACTCTATCTTATGGTTTGGGACATTTACCTAATATTTCATTAATACATCCATAAATTAATTAATCTCCGATGATCACTATAATTTAGGTCACTATAAAATATTTAATTTATCCGCACATTTGATCTCAAGCTAACACTATCTAAGCTACTCTCATGCTGCTGGTGAATATCGAAAGAACTTACATACAGTACAAAATTTAAAACAACAGCATCACATTTCTACTTAATCCTAATAAAGTTAAAGAGGTGCATGGTTTATCCTTAGCAGCAATTGGTGCATGAATTTAGTTTTGTTGAATTCCAAAGAAGGGGGATTGAACCGCAACAGCCTCCCCGAACAGGCGCCAGAATATGGCGACTAGGGGCTTTTCACAGTAACTTCATTTGAAGCCTACTTGTGACAATAAGCGATTTTCATTTCATTTTCATTTCATTCATATACCAGGGAGCGGGAGGCTTTTGCTCGCCATTTACCGAGTAGAAGTATCTGAATGACACTGCAGATTATTGCAATTACTAGAAGGGCCTCTACTATGTATGAATGGAGGTTCCATTTGGCAATGTTTTTGCACCAAGTGGGGGTTTCGATGTCTATCTTTATGTGTGGTGTAGTGTCCGGGCTGGTGGTAGCCTGTTGTGTGGTAGTGTTCGGGGTTGGTGTGGGGTATGTAACAAATGTCTGTTGCGTGCGCAGTTGCAGAAGTCCAGCGATGATACAAACGCATGTCAGCAGTCCTTGCTTCATCCTGTGTTTTCTGTTTTCCGGGTAATCCTGGGGGTGCAAGCATAGTATCTGTTGGTATCTTTGTTAATATCTCGTTTTATTAGTCTTCCTCTCCTTACTCCAATTACCCGTTATGATTGTCACCATGTGTGACTCCCTCATTTTGTTTTTTGAAATACCATTTTGGAGAGACAAGAAATGCTAATTTTTAAAGTACAGAGACTCTCACAGTTTGTGGTCGATGCTGGGAGTGGGCGGACAATTTCTCCGACGAGTCTTTTCTTTAATTGCAACCAGTGGTGGTTGAGGCTTACCTTAACCAGCCAAATTTCAGGGCGGCCAGTTTTATAGAGTTTTGTCCCAGGGTTCAGAGGTAGTTTGTGTGTTGCAGCGTGTATAGCAACCAATTGTGTCATATATGTAAATAGCAGGTGGGGAGCGACCAGGGGTTGCAGAAGGTAAAGGAAAGAAGGGGTGAGCGTCCAGAACGTAGCAAAATGCCTTCTTTATACCACAACCAAAGGGAGAACAGAGAAGGTGAAACTAAGGCCTGTCTTGTTAAGTAATGGGTTAAGAGACATTGCAATTAGTTGTCTCATTTATGTTAAGTGTTCAAGGATTGACATTGATATTTAAAGGGGCTTCAAGTGGCCTCTGGATCTGGTGATGTGTGGAGTTCTGTGCAGAGTCAGTTGGAACAAATAAAAGTGTGTTGGTGAAAAAGGAGCAGAACTTTTGCATCTTCATACCACAGCATCTAATACACTTAACAATGGTAGCAGAGAATGGTTGCTGTGTAAATGTGAAGGGTTGAAAGATACAATTTTTCCAGATCAAACAAAGGAGTGAAAAAAAAGGATATATGGCTGAACCCAGGCCGAAGATGGCTGGATATGATTATCCTCCCTTATTTTCTGAAAGGGAATCATACGACCAATGGAGAAGTGCAGTAGTTATGTGGACTAAGGTGACTGCTTTAGGAAAGAGAAAACAAGGTATGGCATTGGCTCTTTCTTTACCATATGGCAGTAAAATCCGAAACAAAGTGCTTTCTGAGCTGGAATTGGAAAAGTTAGACTCAGAAGAAGGTCTGGCGACTTTATTACTTTATATGGATAAGATTTATAAGAAAGATGACTTGTTAAGTGCGTATGAAGCATGGTCGGATTTTGATAGGTTCCGGAAATTGGAGGATTTATCCATGGAAGATTATATAATGGAATTTGGCAGACTATATAAAAGGCTGCAGAAACACAACCTGGAATTTCCACAGTCTGTGTTGGCCTTTAAATTACTTGACTGCGCTAGAGTGAACAACATGGATAGACCCCTGGTTTTGACAGGAGTTCAGTTTGCGGATAACGATACCTTATTCGAACAGATGACAAAAGCTTTTTAAAAAATTCTGGGGAAACATTCGATTCCAATGGCTTGATGAGCCAAATAGGTCAGCCTGCAATAAGGCAGAATATGGAAGATACACTACTAACAGGATAGCGAAATCATATGGATACGAACAGGCCTCAAGACTATAGAAGGAGACCGAGACATTATGAAGACAGAAACCCAGTTAGAACCTACAATAGGAGGATGAACCCCAGAAATGCACGGGGCATGATAAATCGATGTTTTCGATGTGACTCTCAATACCATTATGCTTTCAACTGTCCAACTCGTTATGATAGAGTATTTGAAGTGACACATGGCACAGAAGAGTCAGAACAGGAAAAATATAGTGACCAGAAAGAAGGCATTGTCCTATTAACAAGCTGTTTTACGCCGGTAATGAGGGTGTTGGCTGCAGAATCCTTCAACTGTGCTGTATTGGACAGTGACTGCACATCTACTGTGTGTGGGATTAACTGGTTAAAATGTTATCTGGACTCCTTGGATGCTGAAAATCGTAACAAGATTAAGGAATTTAAAAGTTCCACAAGTTTCAGGTTTGGGGATGAAATATTCTCAAATCGCTGAAAAGAGAGGTGATCCCTTGCAATATTGCCGGAGTGTATCATTTCATTAGCACAGATGTTGTATCAAGTGAGATACCTTTGCTTCTGAGCAGACTGTCGATGAAGAAAGCATACATGAAGCTGGATATGGAACAGGATAAGGCAACAGTTTTTGGAAAGACGGTGGACTTACAATTTACACAGTCGGGACACTATTGTATTTTATTATTGACAAATAATATTTCAAATAGCGTGGTTAAGGATGTGTTAATGGCAGTTGAAAATGGGACTTTAGCTGATAAAAAGCTTGTTGCAGTAAAACTGCATAGGCAATTTGCACATCCGTCTCCTCGGAGGCTGAAAAATGTATTAATGGATGCAGGGGTAAGGAATGACAACTATACTAAACTGATAGAACAGGTTAGTGATCGCTGTGAAGTTTGCAGGAAGTACAGAAGGACACCAGCACGACTGATAGTAACCCTACCTTTGGCCAGGGATTTTAATGACATTGTGGCCATGGACCTTAAGATCTGGGATAAAGCAAATAATATATTTATTTTGCATTTTGTAGATTTAGCGACCAGATTTAGTCAATCAACGATTGTACGAAGTAAAGAAAAGAGAGTAATTCTGGATCAAATTGTGGAAAAATGGATCGGGACAGGAATGGGTCCACCAGCAATATTCCTTACGGACAATGGGGGAGAATTTTCTAATGATGAGTTTAGGGATATGTGTGAAAACATGAATATCAGAGTTATGAACACGGCTGCAGAAAGCCCATTTAGTAATGGTGTCTGCGAAAGAAATCATGCTGTTATCGATGACATGCTTCGGAAAATTTTGGGAGATCGACCAAACTGCACGCTAAATTCAGCTTTAGCATGGGCGGTACATGCAAAGAATTCATTGCAGACGGTTGGGGGCTATAGACCTTATCAATTAGTGTTTGGTAGAAATCCTAAAATTCCCTCCATTCTGGATGACCAGCCTCCAGCTTGGGAGGGGACTACAATTATCTCAGGTTTTGCTGAACATTTAAACGCGTTACATAAGCAGTAGAAAAGCTTTTTTGGGAGCAGAAGTCTCTGAAAGAATTTGCAGAGCTTTAAGACATAATGTACGACCATCAGATGCCGATTTTCAGCAAGGAGACATGGTATACTATAAGAGAGACAATTCTAATAAATGGAAAGGCCCAGGGAAGATCATAGGCATAGATGGCAAAACAATTATTTTGCAACATGGTAATCAAACTGTTGGGGTACATTCATCAAGGATAATGGGTACCAATTACAAATTTTCAAATTTACACAGAGTAGACAGACATGACGAGGAACCAGAGTCATCTGGCACGCATGTGTTACAGAACTATGAGGACCAGTTAACTGATATAGACAGGGTTTCTGTAGAGGAACACGACACTTCTGATAAATTAGAACAGGCCATTTTTCCGAAAGGGCAACTGCCAAAGGTTGGTACAAAAGTGACATACTTGCCTGAAGGGTCTAGTCAATGGAAGGATGCAACTGTTATTAGTAGAGCAGGGAAGGCCACTGGGAAGTATAAACATTGGTTGAATGTACAGCATTCAGGGTTGGAAGTTAAGACAATGGATTGGGAAAACAAAGTTCAAAAATGGAGGGCACAGGAACGCAGTGCCAGTTCAGATAGTACATCGGATAGTGAACATGTTCGCAGGAAAAGGTCGAGAACTATTGAAAGGACATCCCGCTACAGAAGAGAAAGATCAAGCAGTAGCAGTACAGAACGAGATACCAGGCGGGAGAGGGGACGTTGTTTATCAAGATCTCGGAACAGGAGTAAGACTACGAATACTAATAGAAGTAGAAGCCCACATGCACGTGAGATTTTGGTGGCTTCAAATAAATTAGATGAAAAAGTTATCAAAGATGCTAAACAGCAAGAATTGCATAGTTGGAGTGAATTTGGGGTATACACGGAAGTACCGGATAGGGGACAAAAAGCTCTATCCCACAGATGGATTTGTACAGAAAAGGTTCTTCCAGATGGAACTTATAAGGCAAAGGCCAGGCTTGTGGCAAGGGGATTTGAAGAAAACTTAGACGATCAGGACTTAAGGGTAGATTCACCTACAGCAGGAAAGGTTATTTTAAAGATCTTCTTGGCTCTATTAGCCACAAAGGCACAGGAATGCAAATCTATAGATATAAAAGCTGCCTTTTTGCAGGGGCATCAGCTTCAGAGAGACATTTTTCTCCGTCCTCCTAAAGAAGCACAGAAGGGGTACTCTGGAAGTTGATCAAATGTGTATATGGATTAAATGATGCATCTAGAGTGTGGTACTTTTCGGTTTTGTTAAAGTTAGGCTGTTGCCAGTTGAAAGCAGATCCTGCAATGTTTTACTGGCACTATTAAGGAAATCTTGCTGGCATCTTTATGATGCATGTCGACGATGTTTTGTGGGGTGGGACTAGTGATTTTTAAGCTATTGTAATTTCTGGTTTGAGGAAAGAATTCAGGGTTGGAAGTCAGGCTTCCGGTGCATTTAAATATATTGGACTGGAAATCGGACAGACTAAGTTAGGGGTAACTTGACGTCAGCAATCTTATTTGGAAAGCATCAGCCCAATAGAAATTAGTCGTGGCCGGGTTTCACAAAAAGACACAATGGTTTTGAAGATAGATAAAAGAGCAACTGCGAAGTTTAATTGGGCAACTGAACTGGTTAAGTAGACAGACTAGACCGGACGTGAGTTCTGATGTCTTAGAGTTGAGTACAAAAATGAATGATCCCAAAGTGGAAGACATAATAAGAGCAAATAAAGTGTTGGCCAAACTAAAAATGCAGGAGTGTTTTTTGAAGTTCCCGGTTTTAGGTGATCTTAGGCATTTGAAACTCAGTTTATAGTGATGCGTCCTGTGCAAATTTATGTGATGGAGTTTCAAGTGCAGGAGGTTTTATAATTTTCCTTTTCGGGAACAACGGTAAATGTTGCCCTCTTGTGTGGGAAAGAAAGAAAATAAGGAGAGTGGTCAAAAGCACTTTGGCTGCTGAGACGTTAAGCCTTGTGGAAGCGGTGGATATGGCCTTTTATATAAGTCAGATATTGACAGAAATTTTGGGATTAGGGGATTTGGGTAATATACTATTGACTGTCACATTGACAATAAATCCCTGTGGGAAAATGTGCACTCTACAAAAAGTGTCAATGAAAAGAGGTTACGGATAGACATCGCATGTTTGAAGCAGATGTTGGACAGAGGGGAAATACGAAAAATTAAATGGGTTGACCGTAGCTATCAACTGTCAGACTGTTTTACGAAAAGAGGGGCTAGTTCACAGAAACTTTTGGATATTGTGAATGAAGGGCGCCTGTTTCTGTGAATGTTTTTTTTTCTACTCAAAAAAAAGGGGGGATCACGTGTGTGTTTTAGTTTCTTGAAATTTTGTTTTCATCTTTTGTTTTCACCTCATTGTTTTTTTTTCTCCAAGGAAGGGGAGACTGTTAAGCAATGGGTTAAGAGACATTGCAATTAGTTGTCTCATTTATGTTAAGTGATGTTCAAGGATTGACACTGATATGTAAAGGGTCTTCAGGTGGCCTCTGGATCTGGTGATGTGTGGAGTTCTGTGCAGAGTCAGTTGGAACAAATAAAAGTGTGTTGGTGAAAAAGGAGCAGAACTTTTGCCTCTTCATACCACAGCATCTAATACATTTAACATGTCAAAGACCGTGCAGAGTCTAGAGAACCATTCCAGAGGGTATGAAGTGACGGGAACATGAGGTGTGTGTGGGCCACTGCAGGATAAGGATGGGTGGAATACCCGGGTAGGGCAGGGGTCAATGCCGTTACTCCACTACCCGAGCTTAACTGACCGGATGCATTTGGGGTCTTCAGGTAGGGCGGGGAACAGTGCTGTTACGCACTACCTGGGTGATCTGAGTGGATGGTAAGAGTTTGTAGTCGTATGGAAACAGTGATCTGTTATTCGACAAACTTGTGCCTTTAACTGACATTGGGTATTCTACCCTTGAATCAGAAGAGTAATGAGTTAAAACCATGTAGTAGAAAAAAGAAGAAGGAAAAATGCAGACAGGCTCCATCAGGACTTGGATAACTTAATACTTAGGCGATGACTCTTTCTCATCATCTGGACACCTCAGAGTTCTGTACAAAACAATGTTGTAAAAGCATTACCGAAATGAGAGTCAGTATCTGAATCATCATCATCTCCCGGTTGCCAGACTCGTGTCTTCTGTTTCTGTGCCACGGCCGCGTGGGCCGTCGGATATTCTGAATCGTCATGCGTCACTAGTCTGCAAGAGTTGCCGCGGTGCCAAAGAGGGGCTTGCTGGCATGAGGCATAGGGGCAGTGGGAGTGGAGGACAAGTTACTGTCGTCGGGCGGTGACTGTGGTGGTGGCGGCTGGGGAAGGGCATATAGGGGGTCAAATATATCTAAGTCGTAGTTCCAGGGGCTGGGGTGGCTGGGGGCAGAGAGATCGCACCAGTATTCAGGGATAGTAATCAAATCTGGTAGGCTCTTGGAGTCAAGTTCAAGGTGAAAGTCTGTACCTGTGGGCGGAGACAAGTTCGGGTCTGTGGGCGTGGACAAGGGATAAATGCTGACATGGTTGGGGGAGAGTTGGCGTACGGTTTGGACTAGGTTGTTAATGGGCATGGCGGAATCGTCTCTTATTGCCAGAGAGATGTGGTGGGAGTGGCGACATTGGGATCCATAGACTTTGAGTTGGTTGATGTGGAAACAATCAGTTTTACACTTTGTCGGAAATGGAGCTGGGTCCTGCAAATTTGGGGGAGAGGAAAGAACTGTGGTTGCAAAGTGAAACCATTACTTGCTGACCGACTGTGTACTTTACGGGGTGGACAGTTTTGTCAAAGCAGGCTTTACTCTGCTTCTTTCTAATGCCTAATCGGACAGCTGCAGCGAGTTGTACCACTGCCTGCAACAGTAGTGGACTTGCCAACATTAAGGGCATTTAAATGGTCATTGGATAAACATGTGGATGACAAGGGAATAGTGTAGATGGGCTTTAGAGTGGTTTCACAGGTTGGCACAACTTCGAGGGCCGAAGGGCCTGTACTGCGCTGTAATGTTCTATGTTCTATATGTTCTATTTGTAACCTGTTGGATTGCTTTTTCGTGGGTGAGGGTGGTTACTGTAAGGCTTGCCAGATCGAGGCCTAATAAATATTCAATACCCTTCATGGGCCATCCGGTCATGAGAGTGTGGGGAGTAAAACCTGTTGAACTGGAAACGTTGTTCCGAATAAGCATAAGAACAAATGGGAGGACCGTGGCATTGTTCTGTAGCACCATCTTCCTAATGGCCACTTTAAAGTTTGATTCATTCTCTCGACAATGTCACTGGATTGGGGGTGATATGCTATATGGAATTTCTGCCTGATCCCAAAAATTGTTAAAACATTTTGCATGACTGCCGGTGAAGTGGGAACCTTGGTCTGACTGATGCACTATCAATTACGATGAGACGAGAGTAGAGTGTAATCGAGGCTTTATTACGCAGAGATGTGTAGTCTCCCGCAGCTGCTGCTGAAATGGCTGCAGCTTGGAGTGCCCACACATTTATGCTCCGCCTACTGGGCGGAGCCAGCAGGCAGGGATCTAACCACTTAGGCGTACTGCGGGTTCGCATGAAGTAGCTGTACCCTCTCGACCAATGGGTCCGCCTTGCGGAGCCACATGTGCTTGCTGAGGAGAACAGGTCCTGGAGCTGCCAGCCACGTTGGGAGCGAAACCCTGGAGGTGGACTTCCTGGGGAAGGCAAAGAGATATTCATGGGGGGTTTCGTTAGTCGCAGTGCAAAGGAGCGACCGAATGGGGAGGACCTCCTGCCAGCGGGAGGCCGGGAGATTCCTGGACCGTAGGGCCAGCTGGTCGGTTTTCCAGACCATCCCATTCTCCCGCTCCACCTACCCATTGCCCCGGGGGTTGTAGCTGGTCGTCCTACTCGAGGTGATGCCTTGCTGAGTAGGTACTGGCACAACTCATCGCTCATAAATGAGGATCCCCGGTCGCTGTGGATGTAGGCGGGGAAACCGAACAGAGCGAAGATGGTGTTGAGGGCTTTGATGACGGTGGCAGACATCATATCGGGGCGTGGGACGAGGAAGGGGAATCTGGAGTATTCGTCGACCACGTTCAGAAAGTACGTGTTTCGGTCGGTGGAGGGGAGGGGACCCTTGAAATCCACGCTGAGGCGTTCAAAGGGGCGGGAGGCCTTCACCAGGTGCGCTCAGTCTGACCGGTAGAACTGCGGTTTGCACTCCGCGTGGACCTGGCAGTCTCTAGTGATAGCCCTGATCTCCTCGATGGAGTAGGGCAGATTGCGGGCCTTTATGAAGTGAAACAACCAGGTGACGCCTGGGTGACAGAGATCATCGTGCAGGGTGTTGAGTCGGTCCACTTGTGCACTGGCACATGTACCTCGGGATAGGGCATCGGGGGGCTCGTTGAGCTTACCGGGGGGGATACAGAATCTCGTAATTGTAGGTGGAGACCTCGATCCTCCACCTCAAGATCTTATAATTTTTGATCTTGCCCCGCTGTGTTGTTGAACATGAAGGCAACCGACCATTGGTCAGTGAGGAGAGTGAATCTCCTGCCGGCCAAGTAATGCCTCAAATGTCGCATAGCTTCTACTATGGCTTGGGCCTCCTTCTCAACGGAAGAGTGACGAATTTCGAAGGCATGGAGGGTGCGTGAAACGAATGCCACGGGCCCTCCTGCCTGGTTGAGGGTGGCGGCCAGAGCGACGTCTGATGCATCACTCTCGACTTGGAAGGGGAGCGTCTCGTCGACCGCATGCATCGCGGCCTTGGCGATGTCGGCCTTGATACAGTTGAAGGCCTTGTGAGCCTCGGCCGTCAGTGGGCAAATGGTGGAGTGAATGAGTGGGTGGGCCTTGTCAGCATATTTAGGGACCCACGAGGCGTAGTACGAGAAGAACCTCAGGCATCGTTTGAGGAACTTGGGGCAGTGGGAAGGGAGAGTTCCATGAGGGGGCGCAGGCGATCGGGGTCGGGCCCTAGAACTCGATTTTGAACTACATAGCCAAGGACGGCTAATCGGTTAGTGCTGAACACGCACTTCTTCTTGTTGTAGATTAGGTTGAGGAGTTTGGCAGTGTGGAGGAATTTGGAAAGGTTAGCGTCGTGGTCCTGCTGGTCGTGGCTGCAGATAGTGACATTATCCAGGTACGGGAAGGTGGCCCGCAGTCCGTACCGGTCAACCATTCTGTCCATCTCTGGTTGGAAGACCGAGACCCCATTAGTGACGTTGAATGGAACCCTAAGGAAGTGGTAAAGGCGGCTATCCGCTTCAAATGCGGTGTATGGGCGGTCCGCCTTACAGATGGGGAGCTGGTGGTCGGCAGAATGCAGGTCCACTGTCGAGAAGACCCGGTACTGTGCAATCTGATTGACCATATTAGATATGCGTGGGAGGGGATATGCGTCAAGCTGCGTGTACCGATTGATGGTCTGACTGAAGTCAATGACCATCACGTTTTTCTCCCCAGTTTTCACAACTCCCACTTGGGCTCTCCAGGGGCTGTTGCTGGTCTCGATAATACCTTCCCATAGCAGCTACTGGACCTCAGACCTGATGAAGATCCTGTCCTGGGCGCTGTACCATCTGCACCTGGTGGCGACGGGTTTGCAATCCGGGGTGAGGTTTGCAAACGGAGAAGGCGGGTCGACCTGAAGGGCCGCGAGGCTGCAAACAGTAAGGGGTGGTAGGGGCCCGCCAAATTTCAGGTTTAGGCTCTGGAAGTCCAGGCCGAGTAGCAAGGCAGCGCAGATGTTGGGGAGGACGTAGAACCGGAAGTGGCTGAATTCTACGCCCTGGATGGTGAAGGTGGTGGTGCAGTACCCCCGGATTGCCACAGAGTGAGATCCGGAGGCCAGGGAGATTTTCTGGTTAATGGGGTGTACCGTGTGGGAGCAGCGCCTTACCATATCTGGGTGGATGAATCTTTCAGTGCTCCCGGAGTCCAGTAGGCATGATGTCTCCTGCCCATCGACCTTCACTGCCATCGACACGGTCGCGTGGTTGTGCGGTCGGGACTGGTCGATCGTGATGGAGGCGAGCTGCAGCTGATGTTGGAAGGCCCTTGGCTGGTCGGCAGCGGTTGCAGGCGATGACAGTCCCGATGAGGTGTCCGACGAGCAGGGGTCCTGGGGCGGTGAAGATGGCGGCGCCCACGGGGCACATGTGGTGGGTGGCGTTAAAGATGGCGGCGCACACGGGCTGCACGTGTCCTGAGGCAAGCAAGATGGTGGCACCTACAGGCCGTACGAGGTCTGAGGCGAGGAAGATGGCGGCGCCTGCGGATCGTACGTGGGGGGTGTAGGGCCAATAGCGGCGATCGAGCGGGCCTGGCATACAGCAGCGAAATGTCCTTTCTTCCCACAGGTCTTGCAGAGGGTGCTCCGCGCAGGGCAGCGCTGTCGGGGGTGTTTTGTCTGTCCGCAGAAGTAGCACTTGGGTTCCCCGGGGTTGGTTGGCTGCAGGCTTGGGGTTGCCTGGGGGCGGTCGCTGATGGGGTCCATGATGGGATGTTCGCTGGCGGAGTCCATGATGCCCAGGTGGGGCGGGCCGTGCGGTCGGGGGCGTACGCCTGTACATTGCGGGAGGCGACTGTGAGTGAGATCACGCGTTTCTTGGTCGTCATGAGGTCGAGGGTAACCCCTTCTAAGAAGCACTGCCGGATGTAAGCTGACCCTATGCCAGTAACGAAAGCGTCTCTAATTAGAAGTTCAGAATGTTCAATGGCCGAAATGGCCTCGCAATCGCAGTCCCTCGCCAGGGCGTGCAGGGCACGCCAGAAATCTTCCACAGACTCAGCGGGGAGTTGATGCCATGTGGACAGGAGGTGCCTGGCGTAGATTTTGTTGGTCTGCTGAGTTTAGTTCTCCTTCAGTAGCGCCATGGCCTCAGCGTAGGTAGGCGCGTCCCGGATGAGGGAAAAGATATCGGAGCTCAGCTGCGTATACAGGATCTGGAGCTTCTGTGCCTCTGAGGGTGGTTCTGTTGCAGATCCGATGTATGCCTCGAAGCAAGCTAGCCAATGTGTGAAGGCCGACTTGGCGTTGTCTGCATGAGGGTGCAGCTGCAGGCGATCAGGCTTGATGCGGAGATCCATCGTTGTAAAATCTCTGCAGAATAAATTGATGCACTATCAATTACGACGAGACGAGATTGGAGTGTAATCGAGGCTTTATTACGCAGAGATGTGTAGCCTCCCGCAGCTGCTGCCGAAATTGCTGCAGCTCGGAGAGCCCACACATTTATACTCCGCCCACTGGGCGGAGCCAGCAGGCAGGTATCTACCCCAGTACCTGCAGTACAGGAGCCTTACTGTAATACACCTCATATGCAATATATATACAATACAATAGTGGTGACTACCACACTGACTCAATGCTGTGGGGGAGACCCCAGCATGTGAATATCTGTTGGGTCAAAATCTTAGCGGTGGCCTTTGCTGTGTTTGTCCGTGAGGGAAATACTTCTATCCATTTAGTAAAGGTGTCGATTACAACCAACATGTACTGGAAACCATTTCTGCAAGGGGGAAGGAGGCCAATGTAGCCGATTTGCAAATTCGTCCAAGGGCCATTAACAGGTCGGGTGTGATGTAATTGTCCTTTCTTTGTGTAATGTTCAAGTTTATTCTGAGCACACATAAGGCAATTCTCGACATAATGGGTTACATTGTTTTTTAAATCGGGCCACCAACTCAAAGGTCTTAAATGGGCAATGGTATTGTCTAGCCCCTGATGGCCGTGACCATCATGAAATTGGTAAATGAGCTGGTTTCTGTCCTGGGTGGGGACCACATAAATTCCGTTTTTTAAAAGTATGCCATCCTGTACAGTCAGTATGTCTTTCCATTTATCATAGGGGGCTGGGAAGGTGCCGTCTAAAACCTGTTTGGGGGTGTTGTCTGCTTTTTGGGCTTTGGATAGATCCTCAATATTGGTCTGGGAAACCTGGACTGAGTGTATTCGTTCGCTTTCGGGTGTATGCCAGACGTGACCATGGCAAGAGCCTGCTTTGCCTTTACATTACCGGGTAGGGACGAGCGATGATGGCTTCTTACCTTAATGATACCATATGTGCGGTCTGAGGCTGTCTTGAGAATGTGCTTTAAAAACGGGGCAGAGGGTAGGGGTTTTCCATCGGCTGAAACAAAACCTCATGATTCCCACAGGGGCTGGTATTCTGTTAAGCTGTTGCACACATACAGGCTGTCCGAGAGTATGTCTGCGGGGATTGGAAAAGAGTCGGGGTGCTG
Organism: Scyliorhinus canicula; assembly: GCF_902713615.1. NCBI lineage: Eukaryota > Metazoa > Chordata > Chondrichthyes > Carcharhiniformes > Scyliorhinidae > Scyliorhinus > Scyliorhinus canicula. Next base: position 63,196,985 of record NC_052149.1, read on the forward strand.
AACTACATGCTGCGGGTTCTGCTGCCTGTGAACCTAGGAGGCCGGGCAATTTTAAAGAGATCTCTTCTCGTGGGGGTCCCTGTGTGTCATCTACGTAAATTCCACAACCAGTAATTCTAACTCCATTTTTGATTGTGGAGGAACCATCTATATAATTTTTTGAAGTATTCCTGTGGTTTGGGAATCCTGTGTCTTACTGCCTGCTCATGGGTGTAGTGACTTTGGGATAAAGGGTCCTGTGTGTTGTTGGGCTGCTATGATCTGGCACTCACGTGGGGTCCCTGCATATTGGAGATCATCGGCCAGAAATGTATGGGTCTTGGTGCGTTTTACCGTAATGTCCCTGCCTTGTAACAGTAGTGTCCAGCGAGCTGCTCTGATTTGGCTGACTGAACCGTCTTTTAATCTACCGTCTAGTAATAGTTGCGTGGGGGTGTGCTCTGTCAAGATCATTACTGGGTTAAGGCCTGTGATGTACGCAAAGTACTTCCCAAAAGACTGCAAGCAAGTGCCGTTCGCAGGCTGAGAATCCTTGCTCTACGGGATCTAATACTCTTGAGGCATAGGCTACGCGTCCTAAGTGATCGTGTCGTTCTTGCAGGAGTACTGCTAATAGGGTTTGGTTGGTGGTTGCTACTTCTATGGCATAGGACAAGTCTGGGTCTGGAACTTGTAAAGCTCCTGTGCCTAGGGCACATTTTAAATCATCAATGGCTTCTGTGTGCTGCGGAAGCTATTCCCATGGGGCCTTCTTTTTAAGGAGCTCTGAGAGTGGGGCTGCATTGGTGACAAAACCATCTATATGATTTCTGCAATATCCTACCAAACCTAGGAATGACCGGAGTGCAGTGACATTTTGGGGCAGGGGCAATTTAACGATGGACTTGATACGTTTTTGCTCAATTTCTCTTTTCCCGTGGGTGATGATGGTGCCTAAATAAAGAACCTTTTCCTTTAAAATCTGGGCCTTTTTGGGGTTGACCTTACATCCGATGGATTGCAGTAGGCCTAGTAATTCCGATAAGAGCTCTATGTGTTCCTCTTTTGTGTCCGTTTGCAGGAGCAGATCGTCTACATATTCAATGAAGCATTCGGGTCGGTGAAATTTAGAAAGTCCGTTCGCCAATTTTCGGTGGAAAATGGAGGGGGAGTTATGGAATCCTTGTGGGAGGCATGTCCACGTGTACTGGTGCCCTTGAAACGTAAACGCAAATTTATACTGGCAAACCTTGTCTAACGGGATCGACCAAAAGCCATTGCTCATGTCCAGCACTGTGAAATATTTTGCCTGTATTCCCTGTTTGAGCATGGTCTCGGGACTCATGGCAACGGTGGGGGCTGCTAAAGAGGTTACCTTGTTAAGTTCTCGGAAATCGATTGTTAGTCGCCATGAACCATCGGGCTTTTCTACTGGCCAAATTGGGGCATTATTTGTGGACGCTCCGGGTCGAATAACTCCTTGGTCTAACAAACTGTTAATAACCTTCGAAATCTGACCCTCCTTGCTGTGGGAAACCATATTGCTTTTGCGGCTTTGGATCGGGACCTGAAATCTTTACCGTACCTGGGATCTTCCCACAATCGTGTTTGTGAAAATGAAGCTTTGTGTTTTATGATGACCTCTCTAATCATCTGGTCTGCACTAATTGCTTGTGGATTAAACCAATAGTACCCTACTGAGAAAATCCTATTTTCATAATCCCCTACTGTGAGCGTGGTGGGAGCCCTAGCTGTTTTGGCCATTCGCCATACACATTTGTTTACTGGGTCAAACAAAAGGTTATGGGAGCTCATAGAATCAATGCCCTTAAATATGCCCTACTGTTTGTGGTAAGTCAACTAAAACGATAGGGTGCCTGGTGCTAATGTTCCCTATCTAAATGGGTACGGAAGCTGTGATGTATCCTTGCTGTATGTGCCCGGTGAATCCACTCAGGGTGATGCTGTCTGTGATCGGCCATTTGTCCTGTTGAAACATGATGGAGGAGTTTAAAGTGGTACGGGATCCTCCTGCGTCCCAAAGGAAATCGACTGTATGTTCCCGGACTGTGCCTGTAACTACTGGTCTGCCTGATTTGTCCCAGCGTGTGTCACAGACCCAAGTTGGGGAGTCCGACCACAGTCAATCTGTGGAGTTAAACACTAAATCGTCTGAACGGGCGCTAACATTATGCATGGGCCGAACATTGTTCCTCCATTGTTTGGTTGTTGGTATCGTTGATGGTTCGGGGGGTTTTGCCAGCAATCGCGGGCGTAATGTCCCATGTGGCCATAATTGTAACAACCTCATGGTGCCTATGCTCAGGGCTGTTGTCCCTCGTGTCTACCCTCGTTTATCCATGCTGGGTCCTGGCTAGTCCTAACTGGGTGCATGTTTGCTTCTATCTCGTCCTGATCTGTCTGTCAGTGTAGGGTTTGTTCCCATGCACCAGAGAGTCGTTTCAATACCCAAACTTCATTGTGTGTGTGGTCTGCGGGGTCGTAGTTTACACAAGCCTTTTGACCTGTGTCTGTGGCATGCGAGACTAAGGTGCGGGATCATTTAGTGGTGTCCTCCTCATTTAGGTGTGCATGGTTCAATTGTCTGTAGACTGCCATGAAATTAATCCATAGACAACCAGCAAATGCGGTCAAGTGTTCACCTTTCTTTTGCCTGCAGTGATTTAAACACTCGACTGGATCTCCTTTGATATACCCGATGGCATCTAATATGGCTGTTTTCACTTCCTGTAGGGTTCCTCCTGCTACATTTTGGGGTTCGGGCAAAGGTGATCTTTGGACTGGCTAAGGCTTATAACTAGCTTTACTTCCTCTCTCTCATCTAGGCCGTACATAACTTTTTGTTGGCCCACTGATGTACCATCAATTGAACGCGAGACGAGTTGCTGTACAAAAGTATGGCTTTAATCAGCTAGATGTTAGCCCTGCAGTCAATTACAGTATATGGATGACTGCCGGGCATACTGGGTATTTATACCTCGCCCTGGAGGCGGGGTTAACTCAGCCTCTCGACCAATCGGGGAGCCGTCACATGACAGGCCTCAACCAACCGGTCGAGAGGCACATGACCGACCAGGGCCAATGGTAAGCCGGTGTTCTGCACCAATGGCAGGCAGCTATGCTAATCATACCATCACACCCACCTCCTCAAAGAAGCTGTGCGGGTCTGCGGTGGGCTGGAATGGACTAATTTTTGTGCAAGCTTCTCTTAATTGGGCTATGGATAGTGGGGTGGTGTAAACGATTTCAGGCTCAGCCTGATCCGATGATTTGCGTTGTGTGGTAACCGGATTCATGGGGATCAATTGTGAGTGGGGGTGTGTGCTGCCTGTGCAGTCAGTGCTGTGGGTGCTTTTCTTTTTGGGGAGTGGGGGGCTCAATTTTGATTTCCCATATCTTCTTGGATGCTTTTGCTTCATTCTTGCTAATCGGGAGCATCTTCCTCATCTGAATCCTTCCCGAAAGTGTACCTGAAGCCATTCTGTACTGAGAGTAGCGACTAACTTTTCTATCTTCTGTCGGCATTTTGCATGGTCATCGGTACTCTGTCTCTGTTCCTTTGTGGAGCTGTGAAGCGCTCGCAAAGCTGCTTTTAAATTTGCGCATTTGCTAGTGAGCTGGGCGACCTGTTGTTCTGTTTCCTCTCTTACCAGGACTGCGCGCTGTGTATCATGGTAGGCTTTATCTAACTGGGTATGAAAGCTACTAAGGTGAACTAGACAAGATTGATGTGCACGTTTTACATCGGCCATTTCCCTATCCTTAGCTGCTAACTGTTCCCGAAGTTGCTCAATTATCTTCTCACTTTCGTTACTGTTTCCCTCATTCTTTTCAAGTAACTGCCTACGTACTTCTTCACGACCTCCTCTGTGCCTTGCAACTGTGCCAATAAGGTCACTATTGCCATCGGCTTTCTGACTTTCCCTACATTTTTCTTGTGGACCTCGCTTAGGTTCTCCCACCAAGTTTGTCCTATTTTTGCTGGACCTGACTCACCATTAGTGCAAATATTCGACTTTAAGTATTTCCCCTTTAAGTATTTCCTTAACTCTTCCTCCCAATTGGGGCATTGCTCTGCTCTGTTGGTCTGGACTGGGCTGGATTCTGTTTCTGCGGCTAAGTGCAAATGCCGGCGTGGGAACTGTGGTGTTTTACGACGCCAAAATCGGCGCTGAACCCTCACCAATTCCAGGACTGGGTAAAACCTCAGGTTCCCACGGTAAGAACGGCCGGAGAATGGCCGGGTTCATGGCCACACATGTACACGGTGATGACCTACAGCGGTCACGCAGTATAACATGGCACCGGACATGCGCGGACCCAACAAGCCAACTACGGCCCCACAGGACAACACCTAGCCACCTCCTGGTCACCACCCACCAGTCCCCCAGCCCCCTGGCCGACTGTGGTGGCACAGTCCGCGGGTGCCACACCGGGTTCCCGACCGCTCAGGCCACACGTCAACTGCGTGGACGGGAACCCGGAGCATCAGGGCGGAGCATCAGGGCAGAGCCTTCCGATGACGCACCAACGACGTTCCAACGGGTGTGACGTGTGACGTGATATCGCCATTCATGAGGAGTCGGAGACTGGAAAACTGGCATCAAACCGCCCTGGATTTGGGTGTCGGAAGGGATTGTCCAACGGAAAATCCCGCCTCTGTGCTTTTACTTAAGTTACTCTTATTCGATGCCAATAAACACTTTAGGCTCGATTCTCCATCCCGGGACACCCGGAATGCATTCCCCAATGGGACAGAGAATCGGGCGCGGGGCAAAATCGGGATCGGCGCCAAATGGCGATCCAAACGCATTGCTCTGGCCCCCACTGGTGGTGTGAATGGGTTCAATGTCGCACGCCAGTGGGAGCATGTAAATAAATGTGTTCTGAACTGGTAACTGGGAACAATTGTTTTTTGGCTACTGAATCACCTCCTATAGTATCACCAATAGGAAAACATTGCTTACCGATGTTATACAGACCTATAATATGTAGCTCTGGATGCTGTAGAATCCATCTCATTTATACTCCAGTGCACTGATTACAAATGAGATATAATGGATTAGATGCAGCCTTGCACATACACATGATTAACAATTCACAATCACAGTTTCCATTTTATCTTTTTTTTAAATTGTTGTCCAGCTTTGTGGTATTATCATAACTGTCAGCACTGCAAGGGTTAATGTAGTGTCGAAAGTAGCCACTGGAGGGAGCTACAGTTACAACTATATAAGGCAGTGAAGCTAAGCCTTGTGGGAGAGTGCGTGCTAGTGAGAGTCAGAAGAGCAGATAGTGTAAGTGAGTGCAGATCATAATTCAAACCAGTAGTGAGATCAGCAGTAGATGAGTGTAGTTGAGATGTTATTAATTAACTGTGTTTTCTTTAGGAGTAAGTGTCGAATCCAAGTTCGTAATGTTAATAAATTTCTAGCTTTGTTTAAGTTCAAGCTATTTTGTGGTCTTTGTGAACACTACGCCAACATCCTGAAACAGGCAACACAAAGAACACCACAAGCTTCTCTCTTAAAGTTGTGACCTCCAGAGGGCTATTGGTTCATGAATATCAGGCACTTATCTCACCTTGATCAAGTGACACCAGACACTGGATGTTGGTAGGGCTATTTGACCAGAGGGTGTGGAAAACATAGCATGTTGTATGTTTAATACCTCGGAGCTCTGCAGGGATGACAATTTTCTCTGTGCGTGTAACAGGTTTATTTAGAGTGCTTTAAAATGTCTACTCTACGCTCCAGCTCAAGTTTACAGTACTGTCTGTGCGGAGTCTGCACGTCCTCCCCGTGTGTGCGTGGGTTTCCTCCGGGTGCTCCGGTTTCCTCCCACAGTCCAAAGATGTGCGGGTTAGGTGGATTGGCCATGCTAAATTGCCCGTAGTGCCCTTAAAAGTAAGGTTAAGGGGGATGGGGGGGGGGGGGGGGGTGTGGATACGTGGGTTTGAGTAGGGTGATCATTGCTCGGCACAACATCGAGGGCCGAAGGGCCTGTTCTGTGCTGTACTGTTCTATGTTCTATGTTCTAATACAATGACAGACAATGAAGAGCTTGAGACAGGTGCTGGAGAGTAAATTTGGCGTTACCATTCCACATGGAAAAGCTGGCCCTGTATCTGTAGATGATGTTGTCAAGGTGCAACTTACCCAGGAGAAGGGGTATAGATTCTTGCGGGACAGTGGACGGAATGGAGTGAGCGCTGAAAGTGAAGTGAGATTGTTTGGCTATGGTTGAATAGGTGGGAGGCAGAACAGATGAGGGTGGTCCCACAGAGCCAGACAATAAAGGAAAGGTGTTGGAGGCAGATTGCATGGTTGGATGTGTCAAAGGCTGCAGGAAGTTCGAGAATGTGAGAAGAGATAGTGCCACTGTCTTCGTCATTGGAAATTGCCACAAAAACTGGTTGCACACCGCTTCTTACTGGTGCTGAGGTTGCCATTTTAGTTTCAGAAATGGCATCTGCTTTGGGTGCATAACACTTCTGTTTCATTTTGTGCCAGACAGTATTTTGGGTGTAATGTGCTGGGACCATGCACGGGGCATATGCAGAGTAGGCAGATGATGATAATGCAAATCAGCATGTAACACCGATTTAACACCAGCACTGCCATTTTGAAGTTCACACACTAGTTGAAACTCTCTCTTAACCTCATAGAGTTGAATATGTGGTCAACAGCAGGACCCTGCCCACCTACAATATACAGCAAAGAGCTGGGAAGAAGCAAGAGAAGGAGGAGGTGGAGGAGTAAGTTGAAAAGGACGACGAGGAAGAGGAAAGGAGAAGGCAATCAAGATAACCTATTTCTGGCCAGCTGTCCGCAACTGACTCATCTGTCTATCATACCTGTGAACACAACTCAATTCCTCACTCATCAACAATCCCACCCTTGCCTTCCTTTTGTCTCTGATCATCAGAATAAATTCTTGGTCATGATGCTGAAACAATAGGAACCACAAAAGAAACATTCCAAAGCAAATTCATAAACCATCTAATATTCCCTAGAAAAATCAACTATTCATCCTGTGCATGTTGCATCTGTCTTGCTGAGTACTTCTGCCTGTCCTACCGCTCTTCCATTGTGCCCTGACGGGACGAGATTGTTATTCACAGTGGAGGGTGAGTCCATCATGCCACCTTGGTGCCTACACAGGCTGGATGAAGGTTGCTGGCTTTCAGTGAAGGAGACTGCAGGTAGCCTTGCAGAACAGGGTCCCACAGTTCTCATCCTGGAAGACACAACTTTGGACTTCAACCTCTCGGCATGGACATGGGCAGCAATGTGCATTGGCTGCTTGGTAGGGAACATCCACCATTTAGATCTGGGGTAAATTTCATTAGCACTAACACATCTGATATAAGTGATGGGGGCTGTAGAGGTTTGCCGTGTACAAAACTGTAAGCAGGCATTATGATAATAGGTAGACTATCATCTGTATATAATATGAGTAGTCCCTCATCACTGTAAATTCTATGAGCTATGATCTGCATGAGTATTATAAGTTATATGTTTTATTGTTGTAGTTCTAGCATCCGACCAGCAGGTAGGGTGAGTACGGAGTCCCAGGACCCAGATGCACCATGTGTTCCTTCAGAAGGTGTTTGTCAGGAGTTGGTAGCAGTCGCAGATTAGAGCAGCTCTGTTGTATCTTAGTGTAAAGTTAGTGTAAGACATCTATTTCAAACTGTATTCATCTTAGATATTTTGGGTATTTGTTAATGTAGTGATGGTAATAAATAGCTTTGTTTATAATACAAAGTGCAATGTTCTTTTTCACACCAGCCCAATCATGTGTAGGCAGAGGGTGGAATCACAGTTTCAAATTTGAAACCTTAATAATTCATCAAGAAACATAAAAGAGAAACATAAAAGAGGAAAAAAATTGACTTTAAAAAAGTGTTTTAGTATTTGGTATATAGTCAGAGGGTTCTCTTTTGGAAAATGTGTTCAGCCTAGTTTCATTGGTGGCACCCTGTTTTGGCAGTTCATTGGAGTATAAACGAGATCTGAAAGAAACCTCAATAGGGCCATAACAAAAATTATAGGGTTTAATTTGATATGCAATGCTGCACACTCAGCATTGATTCTACACTTTGAAACAAATCAATATTTTAATTCCCCCTACTTTCACACATGGTATAAGGAACCTTAGTGCTCTCTCTGGCCTGTACAAACTTGGTTCTATTTTGTTTGAGTTTGGGGGAATGATTACATACAATCCAAATAAATGCTATAAAGAAGACACCAAAGCCCAGCCATAAACTCCTTTCACAAACATATATAATTCAACCTATCATGGAATATACTGCACCCAGTTAATCTCCTGAGGGTAAATTATAGATGAAAGCTCCACGATCTCCAAAGGTGATTAAGCAAAATATAACAAATATTCATTCACACTCGCTTGCTATTATTCCGAGGTTTGCTCTCCTTCACAAAGTGCCCCAGTAGAGTGGGAGCGATTGCATTTTATACAATATTTAACTATTTTGTTTGAGTGGGGGAATGATTACATACAATACAAATAAATGCTATAAAGAAGATACCAAAGCCCATCCATAAACTCCTTTGACAAACATATATAATTCAACCTATCATGGAATATACTGCACACAGTTAATCTCCTGAGGGTTGTAGCCACCGAAGCTGGCCACTTCCCGACATAAAATGGAACATTGAGTTGCATGCAGGGAAAATTGGACAATGACAGAGAGGCAAGCAGGTTGCAGAACCTCTCTGTGGATTCTGTCTGTGAAGAAATCAGACAGCATAGAAACTAACAAGTTGCGCATATTAATTGAGTGATTCCCGGTGATTCCCAGGCACAATGGACACAACAATTAGAAGAGATTGAAACATTCTATAGCAGGTCAGACATCCCCGCGCCAGTGGAGTCTGAAACAAAAGGACACAAGCAAGGTAGAAAGAACCGCCCAGCGATCGAGGAACAGCCCCGTTATTGGACGAAATTCAAATCACTCGATTGGGAAGAGACCCAATCAATTGCACGTTTATAGAGGGTCCGCCCAGATGGCCGCGAAACCCAAAACAGTATAAGACAGAGACCCCGACCCCAGCTCTCTCTCTTAGCCAGCCCTCCTCACTCTTAGCCAGCTCTCCTCGCTCTTAGCCGGCCCTCTCAGCAGAACACCTTTGCAGCAGCTCTCCAGGAACTTGGCCATGAGAAGGAGAGGCCTGGCCAATTGCTACACTGGCATACAACACACACTACGAGAGTAGACACTCCTTTTTTTTTTTAAATTTAGATTAGCCAATTATTTTTTTCCAATTAAGGGGCAATTTAGTGTGGTCAATCCACCTACTCTGCACATTTTTGGGTTGTGGGGGCGAAACCCACGCAGACACGGGGAGAATGTGCAAACTCCACACGGACAGTGACCCAGAGCCGGGATCGAACCTGGGACCTCAGCGCCGTGAGGCAGTTGTGCTAACCACTAGGCCACCGTGCTGCCCTGAGAGTAGACACTCCTGACCCCTTTAGTCCACACCAACTGGAAGCCTGCGGATCCAGGACAAAGCAAGAGGCCATTGTTCCCTGATCTGGCAGTTCCCTTATTTCAGATAAGTATTGGCCTAGTAGTGGTAGGAACAGTTTAGTCTTAGTATTATATGCATGAGTAGCAAATAACTGTAATAATAAACGTGTCTTGTTTGAACTTACTAACTGGTGTATTGAGTCATTGGTCTGAACTTGAACTTGAACCTCGTGGCGGTATCATAAGGATACCTGGCGACTCTAGAGTTAAGGAATAAATCAGAGTCAATTGAGTGTAAAGCACACTCACCCAGAACGAGCAACAGCGTAAATTATAGATGAAAGCTCCACGATCTCCAAAGGTAATTAAGCAAAATATAACAAATATTCATTCACACTCGCTTGCCATTATTCCTAGGTTTGCTCTTTTCACAGACAACATGCTCCAGGAGAGTGGGAGCGATTGAATTTTGTACAATATTTAACTATCTCAATCCATAGTTACCTTTATGCACAGAATTTGAACCGCCAAGGAGGGATGGGTTTGTGTGCAGGCTTATAGTGTAGGAGAGTCAGATGGCTGACATGTTTTTGCCCAGTTCTGGATTTCACTGCAGAGCTTGGTGATGAATGGAAAAGGTCTGTAGAGTTGCTCGATCAGATATTTCAATATTTGACAATATAATAAATTTCGGTGTTAAGCTTCAATTCTGGGGCAACATTTTCTATTTGGGAGACTAAGGGCTCCTTATAATTTAAAAAAAAGACTCCGTTCTGGGCAGGAACAAGTGCTGAAACGCCCCCGCTATCTAACAGCCTTCTGAATTTTATTTTCCCCCACCAGGAAATGCTCTGCTGAGGCCACACTTAGCCGCATATCCTGCACTGAGAACCTCCAACGAGTGGAGCTCCTCAGTGCAGTAAGATATCAGGGAGCCATTTTTAATGGTGACCCCTGGATCCCCCAACACACCTATAAGAGGGTCCTCACCTCCTATGGGCATGGCACCCCCGGGCCCAATCCACGGCATGGGCAAAATGCCATCCTGGCACTTTGGCACTGCCAGCCTGGCACCCTGGCAGTGCCCCTTCCAGCCTGACAGTGCCCCTTGGGCACCCTGTGTTTAGACAACAGACTGCAGCAATATGGTCTGAGCCAAGCCACCCCGATCCCGAGGGGGACACCCCAAGTCTATGGACTTGGCAGCAGCCCGGGCAGCCAACCCCCAGCAAGCCCGACAGATAGTTTTCAAAGGCTTTTCAGTGTTCTTTTTAGCATCCCACTCCCTCTCCGTAGCCATGGTGTCCAGTCCACACTTGTTAATATTTGTAGTAATCCACGCCTGCGAGACTTCGCTTGAGAGAAGCAGAGCACTACGGAAGGGTGGAGCATACTGTCTGTGTCCAGAACGCTAATCAGGTTTAAATGCATGCAAATGCCAGTTTTGCACACCACCGCTGGCGCGGGGCGCAAACTTCGTTATGACCACCAGCGAGGGACTGGAGTATGGCCCCGAATCGCTACCGGAGGCGGAACCTCAATTTTTTCTGCATGCCCAATTTTCTTCCCGATAGCAATTCATATTTGTGGCATCGCGAGGCGGAGAATTTCGCCCCTGGTTTTAACAGCCAGCGAATAGGTTTCCTGAGCTGTGTCATGTGGAGCTCATTAGGGTCAACAGTCAAGGACACAGTGAAGTACCATTGATGAATAAACTGGCAGACCTGAATGCAGTGAAAAAGACACAGTGAAACTGCATCAATGTTGCCCTATGTAAAAGCTTATGCTCACAACATTTGTCCTGAACATGTGTTTTCATTGGACTTTCACAGCATTCTGTTGCAAATATCTGCAACCAACAGGAACAAAACCTTGTTCACGATGAACCAGGTAGACTCACATTGTTAGCAGCCTTAAAGGTGGGCATCACCTTAGGAATTCTGAACAATAGCCTCTTGGAAGCAGCGAGTTTTGAGTGTGAGGAATGGATTGGGTGGAAAAGAAGAAAGGACAACATTTTCATGAGGTGATTGTGACTCATGGGTACTCGATTTCAGTAACAGGTAGTGAGTACCAGTTGTGACTTTTCAGATGGGGATGTGAGGAGGGGCCTGGAGAAAGGAGGAATGAGTGGAGCTGAAAGGTTTGTTGGTCGGAGGATCTGTGCATTAATATTGGGAATCTCAGAGTGTGGGAGTTGAAATCAAGGCCAGAATTTTACGTTCCCCAACGACATGGATGGGATTCCATCCGGGATCCCACCCGCCCCAACCCCAGGCATGATTTTACAGTGGGACGGGGAGGGTCTCAGATGGGACACCCATACCTGACCCATTATGTTCCTTCACTGACCACTGAAGGGCCTTTCCCCAACCAACCTCAACTTTCAGGCTGGCAAGGGCCGGATGACTGAGTGTGAGAAATAGTAAAAAAATCATTGGGCTCGATCTCAGGCGGTGGGGGAGGTTGCTCTGTTTGAAGCCCCTTCTGACTGGGGTAACCACCTCATGGACTGGACACTCCAGATCTCTCTGGGACCCCTGCCACTTAGCTTACACCGGAGTCCCTGCAGTTACTCCCAGGTACATGCTGCAGTATCTCTTCCACCCACTGCAGCATTGTGCCTGGTTCACCTTAATGACCGACAACTCTCCAAGGCAGCACTTCCTTCCAAGTGCAGATAGAGGTCTCACCTGCCGTCAACTAAAGCCCATTTGAGCTTGAAATGACCGCCGGCCTATTGGAGCTGGCGTTCCCTGCCAACTCTCAGGATGGCGGGGGTCAAATCATTGCCATCCAAAAACTTTTTTCGGCCCAAAGGTGCAATGCTACTCATCTTTCCTTCCCTCATTAGGTCACTGAAGCTCTTGGGGTTCTGTTGCCAGGTTTGTGGGACCACACTCCATTTGCTTAATTTCTTGGCGTCTCCCTGCTTGATTTGAGAGGCTGGCCGATTCTTTCCATCCATAGGAAACATCACCCCATTTCAGTCCCTTAAGGACCCACATGGATAGCCCCGGCCCGCCTTCTCATGTTTCCTTTCAATTCCTGTGGTAACTGAAGCCTGAGGAAGCAGTATAGAATTTAGACATTCTGACTCTATGAGTTGAAAACCTCCCTTTGACCGAGTGTGGGCCATCATCACACTCGCATTCTGTGATTGCTTGGGAACTGTGGAGGCAGAATATTGATGTGGCTGAATTTAGGAGCAAGGCCAGCTGCAATTACAAATGGATTCCTGACCAGCTTCTGACCCTCCCATTGTGAATGATTTTGTTTCCATCAAATTACACCCAATGTATCTAATTTCCAACCAAATATTTATCCAGCTTCTCACTATTAATCATTTTTTAAAAAGATAATGCCGTCATCACTGCTACACATGAGGGATAGCAATTTTCAGTGTATTTCTGGAATATCCAGCAATTACCTGAAGCCCTAGCTCCTGTCTTATTCATGAGGAAAGGTTTAAATTAGCTCTAGCATTCTACATGGTTGCTACAAATGTCGGTCTGGATCTAGGAAGTTAAATCACCTGTGGCTAGCGCATGCAGCATATGTCTTCTCCAGCTTCGACAAACAAAACAAATCCCTTCCCCCTCACTCCAGTATATTGCTGTCAAGGTGCACATTATAGTTTGCAAGGTCTCATCGCCTCGTGCTTTGTTAATGTTATTGTGACTAGCCACCATGAGTAGGTCAGAAGGAACACATGGGTACTCCCGGTGGTGTCAGAGTGGAACACAAGGATCTTAATTTACTCACCTCCATTATTGCTCAGAATAAATAACCTGCAATATTTGGGAAGGTATTGATGCACTATCAATTACGAGGAGACGAGAGTAGAATGTAACCGAGGCTTTATTACACTGAGATGTGTGGCCTCCTACAGCAGCTGACGAAATGGCTGCTGTACGGGAAGCACATATATTTATACTCTGCTTACTGTGCGGAGCCAGCAGGCATGGATCTACCCCCGTACCTGTAGTACAGGGGCCTTACCGTAAAACACATATATATACAGTATATACATCAGTGGTGACTACCACAGGTATAAATATGCACATTTTAATATTAGTGATATTGCCCTTTGGCACAGATTTATTTTTGTACATTTGGAAGGATTGTTTCTTTAATTTCTCAGCTGCAAAGAAATGTTTCTGTTGAAACACGGACTTTCTGGTGGTTATACTGGGAAGCTGTGTGGGATGAACAATTCCAGTAATTCATGTGACTCAGCTGTCAATGCAGGGATCTTTCTTTGATTCCATGTAAGTGTGCTGATTCATGGTGGGGGGTTGGCGGGGGAGGGGGGGTTGGCGGGTGGGGGGGAGGGGGAGGTGGGAGTGAGGTGGTGGGTGGAATGCAAATGAAAAAGCTGCTAGCAGCCATCAGCCAGTATCAGATGCTCACAACATGCTCCCCTTGACAAAATGAAGTCCCTGGTGGGGAAACAAGATTGAGCAGTTTTGACCTTCCCAAACGAGAAGGCGTGTGGGTGAAAAAACAGGCATGCACCGAGTGTGACAGCTGGAGTCTAATCATACACAGCACAATCGAGAAACTTGATAAGTAAATTCCAGGCTCATATAACAACCCCCTTCGACTGATCCTTCCTATGACACATCAAAACCGTCACCTTAAAAACACTTGAGAGATAGCCAAGTGTTCTGAAGAGATAGATTAAATTACAGAGTGAATGCACAGAGCATTCCTCATACTGAAGCGTCGCTGGCATTGAATTCTGTTTTCTTTTGGAACTTCTGAGGTGCCAAATTCAACCCTCAGTCAAATGTAAAATTCTGCACTGACTAAAAGGGACTGTTTTAACAGCGAAATCTTCCTGGTGGCCTTATACATACAGCTGCAGGGATGAAGTATAGGCAATTTTCTGGTTACTTGTTTCTGTTTTGTTTTGTGTTGCAGTATTTGTTCGAATTGCAGATCTTTATCAAGCCAGTTCTTTCCTCTCCCTGTAAGGGCTGATTGTATTGCAGTCATACAGTCAGATGGCTACATCTGGAAGAAAATCTATCAGTACCACACACCAGTAAATTCACCTGGAAGATGTTAATGGGCTTTGTGACTATCAGAGACAACAAAGCCAAACTCAGTTCTCTCTCCAATCAATGTCCACTATCCAACAAGGGTCTCTGGATAATCAACAGCAGAAGTGGGATTTGATTTTTCAATGGTACCAAGTCAGCTACAGAGGTGGGCCGATGTGCAATTTGGCGCCACCAACCTCCATGCCAACACCACCAAGATCCTGACCCCAAGCCATTTTGAACCAGAATAGGCTGCAGAGAGTAACTAGTTCAGGTCGATTACTGATCAAAGGGCCTATATTGCCCACTTCCATACCGACTGGAGTTCGCATTAGGCAACAAGGGGAGCCCACTGTGGCTGGGTCCAAGGTTGCTGCTGCTGGTCGTTCACTGGGGGGGGGGGGGTTGCCCTGCAGAATCTTGGCCAGGCAAAACTCCATTGCTAGTCTCTCTCTTTCTCCATGATTAGATCGGCAGCTCCCAGATCAGCCAGTGAGACTGCTGATCACTGAATACTGGTGGGTCTTCCATTGCCTCTCCAGCATTAGGAGCCCACCCACTGAACTTGATCGGACAGTGAGCCCACTCCCTGGCCTTTAATTAACTGGAGCATTAAAGATTATGGTAGATATGTGTAAAGTACACCGTGCAGAGTGGGCATTGGAGCTCCCCTCCATTTCTGGTTCCTGACCACAAATTGAAAATCCAGCTCCTGATTTTTCCTTCCCTTCCTTCCCCCGCCCTAGGACACCAAACCTACTTCAGTCAATAAAATAAAATACCGCATGTTTCATTTATTCACTCAATAATTAGGGAAGGCGTCTTAAGTGAAGCTATTTCGTAATTAATTTTAAATAGGTTCAGGCTTTGTTAAAAATGAAAATTCATAAATAACAGACACACGATTCCTGGATTTAAAGAGGGTGGAAAAGATGATGTGCATCTTTTGCAATGTGAAATTTGGATCAGAGCTTGATTTAGTGATATTTATTTACAATGTCCCCTTAATCTCTGTTGGGAGTGCTGTGGGTGGACCTTTCACAGTGCTGAATATAGCACCTGAACAATGGAGTCTTGCGGCACATTAACAGTATCACAGAACTGTCGACTGAGTGTCCATCCACAGTTAAAGGAGCAACTTCTATAGAATTCCCACAGTGCAAAAGGAGGCTATTTTGCCCATTGAGCCTGCACCAACCCTCTGAAAGAGCACCCGACCTAGGCCGACTCCCCCACCCTATCCTCGTAACCCCACACATTGATCATGGCCAATCCACCTAACATGCACATTTTTGGACTGTGGGAGGAAACCAGAGCATCCAGAGGAAACCCAAACAAATATCGGGAGAACGTGCAAATTCCACACAGACTGTCATCCAAGGCCGGAATTGAACCCGGGTCTCTGGTGCTGTGAGCCAGCAGTGTCAACATGCATAAAGTTATTGGGAAAGTTTTCCCCTTATGTTTTCTGTCAGACAGTAAGTGCATCATTCACATTGCAAAAATACTGAACTAGATACAGTAGAAAACAGATAAAGAGACCCCCCACATAGACTTAAATAAAAAGTGATCTCCCCCTTGTTTTCTCCCTGACCCTGGATTCTCCGCCTCATCGGTAACTCCGCTATCGGCGGTGCGAGGCGGAGGATTCAGCCCAGCAGATCCGCTGACAGGATGAAACATAAATAAAAAGATTCCAATTCGTGTCAATCATGGTTTGATTGTGGTTGACCGTGGGCAACACGGTAGCATGGTGGTTAGCATAAATGCTTCACAGCTCCAGGGTCCCAGGTTCGATTCCCGGCTGGGTCACTGTCTGTGCGGAGTCTGCACGTCCTCCCCGTGTGTGCGTGGGTTTCCCCCGGGTGCTCCGGTTTCCTCTCACAATCCAAAGATGTGCGGGTTAGGTGGATTGGCCATGCTAAATTGCCCGTAGTGTAAAAAGTAAGGTTAAGGGGGGGGTTGTTGGGTTACGGGTTTAGGGTATACGGGTATAGGGTGGATACGTGGGTTTGAGTAGGGTGATCATTGCTCGGCACAACATTGAGGGCCGAAAGGCCTGTTCTGTACTGTACTGTTCTATCTATCTATGGTGAATAGTTTCCATTCCTCCCCATTACTCACCTGAGCAGTTACGTGTGAAATAAATCTCCACTTCTTTCTCTTTCCCTCACTCCTAAATTCTTATCTGTTTCATTCTGTCTTAGTTAGAGACCTGAGCTGAATGAGGATTAACAAAATGTCGGAGTCTGCTATTTTTTCATAGGGATAGGTGACCAAGAGAGCAGTAATGGGATGAGTTTGTGGTTATGTTTGTACTTTTGTTCTTTGTTCTCTTGGTCCTTCTGACAGGTTGCAAGATGAAGCAACACATGGCAAAATTGAGGGCAAAAGGAATGAATAAAACATTCAGTATCAGGGGCAGTAGCATTGTGCCTTCAAGGTTTCTGGGAATAACAGAGAGAAAGCACTACAATTCTTGCACTTATCTTAATCGAGTCAAAGATATCACCCATGAGCTTTACTGAAGCAGAAATACTTCAAGTATTTTCTGATTTTAATTAATTTCTTGGTGAATCAACAAATAGATGTTTTAAATCTAAAACTAATCAATCCTCTACATGTACTCCACTGAGATAATAGGGTTAACCATAATAGATAACCAAGATTGTTTTCAGACTGTGGGAATAACAAAGTAAAGTGGGCATTTTTATGGAACCATCTGCAAAGAAGGAGGTGCCAAGGTTCGGCAAGGAAAAAAAAGACAATGAAACAGGGGCATGATAAGGCAATGTGCTTTGCATAGTGGAGACTCCATAATGACCCATGTACTCACTCATGCCTTTTTTACCTCCAGGCTTGACTTCTAGTGCACTCGTGGATAGTTTCCCATGTTCTATCCTGCTTAAATGTGGCATCATCCAAAATTAACTTCTCATCTCTTAACTCACACCAAGTCCCATTCCCCTACTGCCACTGGACTCACTGGTCTTTATTGGCTCTTGGTCAAGCAATGTCCGGATATTAAAATTCTTACACTTGTTTTCAAATACCTCCATGGCTTTGTCTGTCCCCATATCTGAAATCTCCTTTCACTTCACAACCCTTGCGATTATCTGTGTTCACCTAATTGAGTCCCCCCCGACTTTAATTTCTCCATGATTGATGATGTGGAGATGCCGGCGTTGGACTGGGGTGAGCACAGTAAGAAGTCTTACAACACCAGGTTAAAGTCCAACAGGTTTGTTTCAAACACGAGCTTTCGGAGCACGGCTCCTTCTTCAGCCATCATGATTGATGGCTGTGCTTTCAGTTGCCTAGGCTTCAAACTCTCCACTACCATTCCTACACCTCTCTACTGTTCAACCTCGCATTTTTCCTTTAAGACACTTCGCAGATCCGACCTCTTTGACCACATTTTGGGTCATCTGGCCAGATATCTTTTTATCTGCCTCAACGTCATACTTTGGGTGGGATCCACCAGCCTCCCAGCTATGTGTTTCCCAGTGGTGGGAGGCAGTGGGCCACTTGCTGGTGGTGGGATTCTCTGCTCCCGCCACTGTAAATGGGAATGCCCATTGAAGCCACCCACTGTCAGCAGCAGCCCCCCCCCCCTCCCCCTCCCCCTCAACTGGCATATAGCTATGATTAACAGGTCATCACCATATTAAAAGCAGTTATGTGTTTTTTGATGAGAAAAAGAAGAAATGAAAGCACTTATCACCTAAATGTCTATAAACATGTGGTTAACTTCACAGTAGCGTAGTTGGGATATATTCAAGCATGAAGACAAATGAAAATAAACAATCCCGGCACCTGGTTGTCTGGAAGATACAGCCTACTGAAAGCTATTTCTCTTTGAAAGTGAATAGATGCCTCGCGGTTCAAAGTATCCAAGGTGGTTTAAAGCCTTGTGATGTGATTTTGGCTTTCTATGAAGTAACAGTTGCTGTTTTCTACACCTCTGTGTTTGACAGCAGGGGTAAGGGAAAGGTAAGTGAAAAAGCAGTGATCTTTTACTGTTTCTGCCTGCTCTTTAGCTTCCAGACAATTATGACTGATGGGGGAAGGGGGTTTCTGATAGGGGGGTTGCTGATATGGCGGGTCTCTGATATGGGGGTCTTTGATACGGGGATCTGATGTGGGTGTTGATGTGGGGGTCTGATGGGGATCTCTGATGGCGTGGTCTGATGGAGGGAAATATTTGCACAAATCCACCCCCATGTGAATCCCACCCGAGAGGGTTGGAGCATCATGGAGGTGTGGAGAATTGGGTTTCCATCCCGTTAATTGGATGCAAATGGGTTCAAATGACCCATTTGCATCCTCCCATTGGCGCAGTGCTTGTAGCTCACTGCTGCTGCTAGTGGGGGACCAGAGCTTGACGTGGGATTTTCTGCCGCATCCAAGACCCCACTACCAGTGGCGGGCAGCAGAGAATTCAGCCCATTAACTCCGCCCAAGGTGTTAAAGTTGCAGTTACTATGGAAGAATTAAATTCAAAAATACCAGCAAAAACAGCCATTCATTCTAACCAGACCATTTTGCCATTTACCCTCTGCATGAGCCAATAACCCTACTGGTATTTATCCACCTTGTTTCCATATGCCCTTACACCAATTTTCTTCATCCACCTATCAAATGTAATCTTAACTATGAATATTGCTTTTACCCAAACTACGAACCTAGAGATGAACTATTGGTATCTTTGGAACATGTAATTGATAAACCTCATTTTCAGTTATGAGATGCATTGAAAAGAACAAAGAATAAAGAAAAAAAGGCCCTCCAAGCCTGTGCCAGTCATGATACCACCCTTGGCCAAAACCCTCAGCACTTCCTAGTGCCATATCCCTCTATACCCATCCTATCCATTTGTTTGTCAAGATGCCTTTTTAACACAGTTACTGTAATTGCTTCCACAACCTCCCCTGGCAACGTGTTCCAGGTACTCACCACCCTCTGCATACAAAACCTGCCTCGCACATCTCCTCTAAACTTTGCCCCATGGACCTTAAACCTATGCCCCCTGGCAACTGACCCCTCCACCCTGGGAAATAGTGGCTGCCCATCCACTCTATCCATGCCCCTCATAATCTTGTAGACCTCTATCAGGTCACCCCTCAATCTCCGTCTTTCTAATGAAAACAGTCCGAGTCTATTCAGCCTCTCTACAGCTAACACCCTCCAGACTAGGCAGCATCCTGGTAAACCTCCTCTGCACCCTCTCCAAAGCCTCCACATCCTTCTGGTAGTGTGGTGACCAGAATTATGCGCAACATTCCAAGTGCAGCCTTACCAAGGTTCTATACAACTGCAGCTTGACTTGCCAGTTTTTATATTCAATGCCCCGTCCAATGAAGGCAAGCATTCCGTATGCTTTCTTGACTACCTTGTCCACTTGTGTTGCCACCTTCAAAGATCTGTGGACCTACACACCCATATCTTGGACTTTCTATATTCCTAAGACTTTTGCCATTTACAGTATATTTCCCCTCTATATTAGACCTACCAAAATACATTACCTCACATTTGTCTATTTGCCATTTCTCTGCCCAAGTCTCCAACCTATCTATGTCCTACTGTATCCTCTGACAATCCTTAACACTATCTGCCACTCCACCAACCTCGGTGTCATCTGCGAACTTACTAATCTGTCCGGCTACATTTTCCTCTAAATCGTTTATTACACCACAAACAACAGAAGTCCAAGCACCGATCCCTGTGCAACACCACTAGTCACAACCTTCCATTCAGAAAAATACTCTTCTACTGCTACCCTTTGCTTTCTGAGACTGAGCCAGTACTGTATCCATCTTACCACTTCATCTCTGATCCCTTGTGACTTCACCTTTTGTACCAGTCTGCCATGAGGCACCTTGTCAAAGGTTTTACTGAAGTCCATGTAAACAACATTCACTGCCCTCCCCTCATCAATCACCTTTGTCACCTCCTCAAAAAACTCGACCAGGTTAGTGAGACACAACATCCCCTTCACAAAACCATTCTGTCTATCGCTTATGAGTCCATTTGTTTCCAAATGGGTATACATCCTGTCCCTGGGAATTCTCTCCAATAATTTACCTACTACTGACGTGAGCCTTATCGGCCTATAGTTTCCAGGATTATCCCTGCCACCTTTCTTAAACAGCTGTACCACATTAGCTATTCTCCAGCCCTCTGGGATCATACCTGTAGCCAATGAGGATACAAAGATGTCAGTCAAGGACCCAGCAATTTCCTCCCTTGCTTCCCTCAATATTCTGGGATAAATCCCATCCAGCCCAGGAGACTTATCTACCTTAATACCTTTTAAAAGACCCAATACCTCCTCCTTTTCGATGTCAACATGATCCAGACTGTTCACACACCCTACCCAAAAATCAACTTCCACAAAATCTCTTCCTTTAGTGAACACTAATGTAAAGTATTCATTTAGTACCTCACCCATTTCCTCTGGCTCAATACATAGATTCCCCCCACTGTCCTGAAGTGGTCCAATCCTTTCCCTGGCTACCTTCTTGCTTTTTACATATGAATAATAAGCTTTGGGATTCACTTTAATCCTACTTGGCAAGGACGTTTCATGACCCCTCCTAACCCTCCTAATTTCCCGCTTCAGTACCTTCCTACTTTCATTATACTCTTCAGGGGTTTCCACTGTTCCCACCTTTCAAGACCATACAAAAGTCTCCTTTTTCTTTTAACGAGGTTCACAATATCCCTCGTTATCCAAGGCTCCCTAAATTTCACATACTTATCCTTCGTTCTCTCAGGAACTTGACTTTCCTGAATCCTAATCAACTTGAAAGACCTCCACATGTCCAAAGTTGATTTATTATCCAACAGCCACAGTCAATCCAAATTCTTCAATTCCAGTCTAATTTATCGTAATTTGCCTTTCCCCAGTTTAGCACCTTAACGCAAGCGTTACCCTCATCCCTGTCCAAAAGTACCCTAAAACCTACGGAATTGTAGTCACTAGTCCCAAAATATGCCCCTATTGAAACCTCAACCACCTGTCCAGGCTCATTCCCAAATACCAGATCCAGTACTGCCCCTTCCCGATTGGACTATCTACATATTGCATCAAGAAAGCTTCCTGGACACACCTTTCAAACTCTGCCCATTCCAAGCCCCTAGCACTAAGCGAGTCCCAGTCAATATAGGAGAAATTAAAATTCCCTACTACAACAACCCTGTTACTTTTGCACCTATCCAAAATCTCTCTACCTATCTGCTCCTTTATCTCTCACTGGCAGTTAGGGGGGGCCTGTAATAAACCCCCAACATTGTGATTGCCCCCTTCATGTTCCTAAGCTCTACCCAGATTGCCTCATTGTTTGAGCCCTCCAAGGTGTCCTCCCGCAGTACGGCTATAGTATTCTCCTTAACCACCCCCACCCCTTTTTCATCCCCCTCTATCTCACCTGAAGCATCTATAGCCTCCAATGTTCAGCTGCCAATCCTGCCCTTCCTTTAACCATGTTTCTGTGATAGCCACAACATTGTATTTCCAAGTACTAATAAGTGCTCTAAGTTCATCTGCCTTACCCGTTATACTTCTGGCGTTGAAACGAATACACTTCAAACCACTGTGTTTGAGCACACAGGGTGATGTTGTTCTCTTATTTCTGTTCTCTACTTCCTCTTTTACACCTTCTAAGCTAGCACTCTGTTTCCCACCCCCCTGCCATACTACTTTAAATCCTCCCGGGTGACTCGAGCAAACTTCCCAGCCACGATATTGGTGCCCCTACAGTTTAGATGCAACCCGTCCTTCTTGTCACTTGCCCTGGAAGAGATCCCAATGGTCTAGAAATCTGAAATGCTCCCTCCCACACCACCGGTTTAGCCACATGTTCAGCTGCACTATCCTCCTATTTCTAGCCTCACTGGCACGTGGCACAGGGAGTAATCCTGAGATTACAACCTTAGAGGTCCTGCTTTTTATCTTACTGTCTAACTCCCTGAACTGCTTCTGCAGGCCCCCATCACTCTTCCTGCCTATGTCGTCCGTACAACCTCTGGCTGTTCAACCTCCCCCTTCAGGATGTCCTGTGTTTGTTCAGAGACATCCTTGACCCTGGAACCAGGGAGGCAACAGACCATCCTGGAGTCTCTTTCCCATCCACAGAAGCGCCTATCTGTGCCCCTTACTATAGAGTGCACAATAATTATTGCTCTCCTGCACTTTGCCCTTCCCTGCTGAGCAAAGAGGCCAGTTGTGGTGTTGCTGTTCTGGCTGCTGTTTTTCCCTGATAGGCTATTACCCCAACAGTATCCAAAATGGTATATCTGTTAGAGAGCGGGACAGCTCCAGGAGATTCCTACACTGACTGCCTGCCCTTTCTATCAGTCACCCACCTGTCTGCCTGCACCTTGGGTGTGACCGCGTCTCTAAAACTCCTATCTATGATATTTTCCGCCACCTGCATGCTCCTCAGTGCATCCAACTGCTGCTTCAACTGAACCACGCGGTCTGTGAGGAGCTGCCATTGGTTACACTTGCTGCAGACATAGTCGACCAGAATGCTGGAAGGGTCACGGATCTGCCACTTCTCACAGTTCGAGCATTGCACCCACGTGAGTGACATTTAAGTATAGAACATAGAACATAGAACAGTACAGCACAGAACAGGCCCTTCGGCCCTCGATGTTGTGCCGAGCAATGATCACCCTACTCAAACCCACGTATCCACCCTATACCCGTAACCCAACAACCCCCCCCCCCTTAACCTTACTTTTTAGGACACTACGGGCAATTTAGCATGGCCAATCCACCTAACCCGCACATCTTTGGACTGTGGGAGGAAACCGGAGCACCCGGAGGAAACCCACGCACACAAGGGGAGGACGTGCAGACTCCGCACCGGGAACCGAACCTGGGACCCTGGAGCTGTGAAGCATTTATGATAACCACCATGCTACCGTGCTAAGCACTTGCTAATTAAATAAAAATAATCACTCAAATCATTATTAGATTAAGTTATGATTAACTATATGGTCCCTGGCACCAGATTGCCACTGCAAAATTAAAAGCTAAATACTAATCAAGATTATTCCTCTACCTAGTTAAGTAATTAGTTTTAATGTCAAATTTAACATAGATTCCTTACCAACCAATCAGGTCACAACTTTACTGTGATGTCACTTGGTTTTTCCCCCCACAATTTGTAAACACAGAGAGACACAGACACAAATACCACTTACCTTCTCAGACTGCAGTCCCAATTTCTCCCGCTCAGCTCCGCTCCCGTTATGAAGGACTTACCTGCCTTACCTGCGACTCACCAATCAGCTCTCTCCCTTGTAGTCACCTGCAGCAGGACAAGGCCACTCACTGGAAAATTGAGTGTAACAAATCAAGAGATAAAAAGCACCTCCTCCCCACTCAGCGTCAAAGTCCCACCTAGCTTCAAATTCCAAAACTCACTCTTCGCCGTGTCTCACTCGGGATGTATCTTCTCTGGCTCACTGGAAGTGAGTTTCAAATTGCTCTTTTAAATTGGCCTGAGATGACTCCCTCCACCTGGTAATGTTAGATCAAAGCAGCTCCGATAAGTGCCAAAGATTTGGATGATCTGACATCTGTAATTAAATAAAAAAATGTTAAATTAAGACACATACATTGTGAAAGCAACATACAATATGTAACAGAAAACTATATAGTTGCTTAAAATGAGTACAAGCAAACCTTGGTACATGTAAATCAAACAAAAACAATAACACGTTACTTAACTTCTGACGTGGTGCTTAAGTATTGATGTTCCAAATTACCACAATGGTTTGAGTGCTAGAAATCAATGTGTGCAGCGCATATCTTGGAACACATTAAAGGGTTAACAAATTGTTACGTGTTTATTTTGCTTGGAAAGGCTGAATTATTCTCTGTTGCTGCATCTTTTTTAATTATGCAACTTTGCCGAGGAACAGTTGTGAAGAACAAGACATAAAAATAAATTGCTTGCAGAGTGTATTGTTTAATTTGTAGAACTTACAGGCAATTTAAAAAAAGTTATTACAGAAGAGTACTACAACAAAAACTGCAAAAATAGTAATTACTATATACTATAAGCAGCAAACAGCTAGACGTGTAACTGAACATCTCCTTCAGCCAAATGCAAAGTTGGACAGTTTAATACATTCCAAATAAAATCTCCCTTTAGTGAGTTTCATCAACAAAAGAAATCCCTCAGGCAATTGCACATACCTGTGGCCTAAGGACAGTTTGTCACTACGCATCTTCTTTACAGTTGTAGCACTATTCTCCATATGCTTCACCCGATGTTTATATCTATGTGTTTACATTGTGTATTTATTGTTTGTTCTGTGTTTTTCATGTACGGAACGATCTGTCTGGACTGTACGCAGAACAATACTTTTCACTGTACTTCGGTACACACGACAATAAATCTAAACCTAAATCACTCTAATTATTTTAGAATATATTTCAGAAGCACGAAATTCAGTGTACATAATATCCTGTATGCAAATTGCATGGGTAATATTGTGGCTTCTGGGTTACTTTATGTGGGAGACCTGCCCACATAAATTAAATTTGCTTGATTATTGCTACATACAGATCACTACCATAATCACAGGATCATGTCCTATTACACCTGTGGTAGACTCACGAATGTTGATTAAACTACTCGGAGCACTGATACCAGTGCAACAATATCTTTGCACAATGGAAACAGTGATGAATATCTTTCATTTGGATTACCTAAGCTGTCCACACACGTTAATGTAATATCAAAGCTGCTTTGGCTGTGATTAGTATGGTTGATTGATTGAGTGCCACACAATACCATAGAATTCCATCTGCATGCAGGGTGAGGGAGCCATAGAAAATCTGGCTGTGTGTGACACACTCTGCTAAAATCAAGCACCTTGTGAAATCACCATTCACTGTTCATACCTGCATATCCCCACCCCCACCACCAATACCTCCCACCAAACTGTAAAAAGGTGTCATGCAAATCAGCTATTAAGGTGCCCAAATAGAGAAGAGGATTGGGGAATAAAACCTGGTAAAATAATATTGAATTCTAATACATAGCGCAGTTGCAATAATATATTTGAATCCACTTATGAAGTGATTAACCCAAAACACAGGAAAACTGATTTTTACAATTTATGGAAAATTGGAGAAAGTTTCTTTGTTGAAGAAAAGAGATCTGCAGTTGAAGCTTTTCATCTTGCACTCACCTGGACACTTGCAAGAATACCTAATTTCAAAGTTAACAACAATTTATACTACATGAGAAAATGGTGTTGATTGATTGGTTAAGTGGATTCTGATTCATTGAGGCATTGCCATAGGGAATGCACCAGGGAACAGTTGTCCCCATGCTTTTATTTAGTTGAATAAAGTGCAATTCCTGTACATAATCTTTTGGTTTTGTAGAGGATAAGATCCTGCATTTGAATTTCTGTAGTTTATATCAAGCATGGGGGCAGCATGATAGCATAGTGGTCAGCACAGTTGCTTCACAGCTCCAGGGTCCCAGGTTTGATTCCTGGCTGGGACACTATCTGTGCGGAGTCTGCACGTTCTCCCCGTGTCTGTGTGGGTTTCCTCCAGGTGCTCTGGTTTCCCCCCGCGGTCCAAAGACGTGCGGGTTAGGTGGATTGGCCATGCTAAATTGCCCTTAGTGTCCAAAAAGGTTAAGTGGGGGTTACTGGGTTACCAGGATAGGGTAGATGCGTGGATTTGAGTAGAGTGCACTTTGTAAGGGCCGGTGCAGACTCGATGGGCTGAATGGCCTCCTTCTGTACTGTAAATTCTATGATTCTATGATTCATAAGTGAGCAGCATTGCGAGCTTGATTGATAATCTTAAATTGGTTGTTACATACTGAGTATGCTAGGAATTGTACCAATAGCTCATTTATTCTCCCTTGCCTTTCCCACTTGCTACAATATCTCCTCTCCTGGAGAGAAGACTGTCCCACAGTGTTATGTATTGTAGCCAATGCTCTTCTGTATAGTGTGTCACATGATTACGTGGTGACATCATTAAAGGCACTTGGAGATTTTTCCCTGTCTTCCATCTTAGAATGTGAGCAAGCAACACCACTGGATAAATAAAGGAGGAACACAGAATTCAAGCTGTACTGAACAAGGGAACTTGAATTAATGGTACAAAATGAAATACGTCCATGGAGAATAAAAATTGATTTGCTGTTCCCGCCTGACACTTCTACAATTGTAGAGCGTCAACAAGAAAACCAAGATACTCACTATGTACAGACATTGAAAGCAAGAATTTTTGAGCAAAGGGAAAGAGTTGTAGCAAGAAACTACTCTTGGGTCACTGTCTCTGTGGAGTCTGCACATTCTTCCCCTGTCTGCGTGGGTTTCCTCCGGATGCTCCGGTTTCCTCCCACAGTCCAAAGATGTGCAGGTTCTGGTACACATTCCGTACCAGCCTCCCCGAACAGGCGCCGGAATGTGGCGACTAGGGGCTTTTCACAGTAACTTCATTGAAGCCTACTTGTGACAATAAGTGATTATTATTATTATTATGTTAGGTGGATTGGCCATGATAAATTGCCCTTGGTGTCTAAAAAGGTTAGGTGGGGTTACTGGATTGCGGGGATAGGGTGGAGTTGTGGGTGCTCTTTCCAAGGGTCGGTGCAGACTTGATGTGCCAAATAGCCTCCTTCTGCACTGTAAATGCTATGATTCTATAATAAGTAAGAAGTGGGTAACTGCTACAATACACACAAAGACATATATTTCTTATATTGTGCAAACTGATGAGACAGAGTTTAGAAGGGATATATCAACCAATTCTTGCATCAAAAGAGAATTTCAGAGTCAGTGTCCAAAATGAATTCTAACAAGGTCCATCAACTTGCAAACAGACTATACCAAGAAGCAAAAAGTGACTTCAGAGTAGGCAGATCCACGGTAGAATTGACATTCTCCCTGGCAGCATCAATAAAAGTGCAGAGAGCAGCAAACGCCATTGTACCTTACTTTTATGGATTTCATAAAAGCATTTGACACCATGAACAGGATATGCCTCTACAAGATACTGGAGAAAAAAACTGCATTCCCAAGCTTTGCAGTCTCATACCTTCCTTCCAGGATAACGCACATGCCATCATTCAGTTCGACTGCTCCAGCTCTGACAGTTTTGAGATCAAAATGGAATGAAGAAGGGCTGTGACTTAGCCTCTACACTGTTTTGTATCTTTAATAAGCCAATGCGGGAGAGTAACAGTCTGTGATTGGAGGAGCAGCGAACAATGGGAAGGTGAGTGAAGGTGTAACCTGAGGCCCGTTCACCAGAGTGGCAGTGGTGAATCTGTTGGAACAGTCACGGGGGAAAGCTGCCAAGGAGTATCTGATGCCCGGTGTCTGAGATAAGGTGGTGCGAGGGAGTGTCTCTTTGCTGGAGGGAGGTGGGGTGGAATAGATAATATTGAAATTGTACTGTCCCACTTTTGCGAATCCAACTTAGTTACAGAAGATATGCTACATTTCTACTCCACAAGCTCCAGCAGGACTTTCTTCCTACTTTCTTTGCATGCTGTCACTCAATGACTGAGTGATGTGACTAACTGACATTCAAACCATTCGGAGGTCTAAATCTACATGAAAGCAAATATGTTCAAAAATAACTGATCTCAACTATTGCCTTGCTAGTGAATGGACCAACTTTATTTATTTATTGGCATCCATCTAAGAAGGCAATGGACTGTACCAGAGTGTATATCACTTCTTCACTGATCATAGTTTATTGATATTTTTTCCTTCCAGCGGGGTTGCTTTGCTGCCATCTGGTCAATTCCTTCGTTCGCTACTTTTTCCATATCCTTCCTGACTGCTGGTCTCCAGGACTGGTTAATGACTGGCTATTGTATGCTTTTGTGGAAACATTCCTCCTTTTTTTTTACAGCTTTCATGATAATCACGTCTTCCAAATATTGAATACTAAATCATCTGAGCCAATAACTGATGGCTGAATAATCCCGGGGGGGCCTCTTCCGCCATTCTTCTTTGTCATCAGCATCAATAAGCATATGTTGAAAGGTCAGATTAAATACTTTGGAAGTGTAGTCACTGTTGTGAGGGAGGAAATGTAATGAAGTAAAAGATCAATTAATTTTGGTACATCTGGGACAAAGGAGTATAATCCAAATATTAGAACTTTTCAGGAGTGAGGCGGTCGAATTTTGAAACTCTCTTACAGAAGAACATAAGAACTAGGAGCACACATTTTAAGGTGTAATTTAGGACTATGGTAGGGACGACAAAAAATGAACTGAGGAATGGTCCTTGACCTTAACTGTTCATGGATCAATCTGAGCGCCCACACCAGCTCAACAGACAGTTTTTATCTTTCTAACTTATACAGCTCATGGGACTGTGTAAGGCAAAACATGAATGGAAAAGTAACAAGCAAACAGCAAGCGTTAGTAGAGTGGAAAGTTAGATGGTAATATTTTAGGGTATGAATATATCAGGCTGACTCTTCAGTCATTGTCAAATTCAACAATCTGTTGAGGATGGAAAATAAAGTTACAATTTTAAAATTAACCTGATATATGCTTTCTATTAATCACGTTTCAGCAGATATGTTTCCAATTAAATGAAGAATTCATAGCAATAAACAACAGCTAAAATTATTCATAGTGATTGCTTGGCCTCATATCTTCCACCCTCCATAAATGTCAACTGACCATAATTTGCACCAAGTCCCATTCATCCTCACCCCTGTGCTTGCTGATCTCAACCTGCAAACAGATCATTTCATAGCCTTTCCCTTCCCTAACTCTGTAGCACTCTGGGAACTCCATATTCCTCTCATTTTGGCCTCCACTATTGGTGCCTGTGCCTTCAGTTGTACAAACCCTAACTTCTGGGATTCCCTCCCTAAATCTCTCTACCCTCTACATATCTCTCCTGCTCTTTGGCACCCATTATAGCCTGCACTTTTGAATAAGTTTTCAGTTATATACCTGACTATTAACCTTTTGGCTTATGTCAAATTTTATCTGATAAAAATTGCCTTGGAATGTTTTACTATGTTAAAGACAATTGGCCGGGATTTTCCAGCACTGCTGTAGTGAATCCCACTGCGGTATATGAGACGAGCCAGCCAAAAGTCCATTGACTTTGGCCCCACTGTCAAATCCCGCTGGTGCCCACCCATTACATAAATACAAGTGATTGCTGTTGTGCAATGTGGTTGATGCTTGCCTGCTCTCTGAAATAGCCGATCAAGCCACTCAGTTGTAACAATTAGGGATAGGTAAACAATACTGGTCTTGCCAGTGATGCCGACATCTCATGAAATAATGATTTTTAAAGAATAGGTTTGTAGTTTCTTGTCTATAATTCTCATTCGGGAATTCCAACAACATAACAAAAGCTTGCATTTACCGTTAGAAAATTGTCTCAAGGTGTTTCACAGAGGTGCAGGGAAAATGGGAAAGATTCGCAAGCATGACCAACAGTTTGATTCAAAAGGCAAGCTTAGGATGGTTTTAAAGGAGGAGAGTTCAAACAAGGAGAGGAGGGTGGGATTTAGAGAGGGAGTATGGTGACTCGACAGCTGAAGGCATGGCCTCCAAAGCTGGAGTTAAAGGAAACGAGTTCGGGAGGGGTGAGACAATTGAGGGATTTCAAAAACAGGATGAAAATCTTGACATTGAAGCTCTGTGGGCAAGAAACAAATCTAGTTCAGAGGAGTGATGATTGATCTGAAGGGTGATCAAGACTTGGTGTGAGATAGTGTGCGATTGGTGTGCGATTCTCCCATACTGTGCCGTATGGGAGAATCACCGTTCGCACCATTTTTTCCCGCGGCGCCGGTCTGACGGCGGCAGGCAATTCTCCGAGGAGCGGCGAACCGGCGCCATTTGCGCCGGCGCATTTGGCGCGGTGCCGGTCGCCAGTCGCTGTCTGCGGCCGGGCCGCCAATTCTCCGGCCTTCATGGGCCGAGCAGTCGCACGGAAATGGCAGAGTCCCGCCGGCGCCGTTCACAGCTGCTCACAGTTGGCAGGAACTCTGCGCGTAGGGTCGGGGGGGGGCGGCCTGTGGGGCAGGAAAAAGCTCTCCTTCATTGGGGGGAGGGGGCCTCCGATGGGGTCTGGCTGGCCCACCAGCCCCAGCCCTATTTTATCACGCGGCTGGCACCTGAACCCCCACGCCATGTTGCGTCGGGGCTGGTGTGCTGAGGAAGTCCCCCGCGCATACGCGGGTTGGCGCAGCCCAACTGCGCATGCGCAGGTTGGCACGCCCAACTGCGCATGTGCGGGTTGGCACAGCACCCATTTGGCACCGGGAAGGGAGGCTGGAGCGGCGTGAACCGCTCCAGTGCCGTGCTGGCCCCTATGGGGGCCGGAATCGGTAGTGCCCGCGCCCTTTTCGCGACGACTTGAAACGCTACAGCGTTCATGATGGCGCGAACACTCTGTCTCCATTTCAGAGAATCGCGCCCCTGATATGGGCAACAGAAGATTAATTGAGTTATTTGAGACTCGAGATGACAAACCCATGAATGAGGTTTTCGTTGGCAAATGAAATGAAATGAGTCAGCGATATGGAAGTCTTTGTAATAATGAGGACAGAGAATCAGGAACCTAGCTCAGGATAGAACATCGAAACTTAGGAAATAGGAGTCCTGTCATTCAATATGATCATGGCTGATACTTTATCCCAAAGCCATACTTCCACCCTCTCCCCATACCCCTTGACACCTTTAGTGTCTTGAAATATATCTATTTTCTTCTTAAATATATTTAGTGACTTGGCCATCTATGGGTTTCCTCCCACAGCCCAAAGACGTGCAAGTTAGGTGCATTGGCCATGATAAATTGCCCTGTGAGCCAAAAACGGTTGGAGGGGTCATTGGGTTCCGAGGATACGATGGAAGTGAGGGCTTAAATGGGTCGGTGCAGACTCGATGGGCCGAATGGCCTCCTTTTGCACTGCATGTTCTATGTTCATCACAGACACATGTGGTAGAGAATTCCATAGATTCACCATTCTCTGAGTGAATAAATCTCTCCTCATTTCATTCCTAAATAGGCTACCCTGTGTCCTGAGACTGTGACCCCGTGTTCTATTCCCACCCCCCCCCCCCCCCCCCCCCCCCAACACGTCCCCACCCCCAGCGGGAGGAAATGTTAACCCTCCATTCAGTCTATCCAGCCCTGTCAGAATTTTATCATTGCATGAGATCCCACCTCATTCTTCTAAATTTCATGAATACAGGCCTAGTTGACCCAATCTCTCCTCATAAGACAAACCTTCCATCCTCGGAATTATTCTGGCGAACCTTTGCTGCACTCTCCCTATGGCAAATATATCCTTTCTTAGGTAAGGAGACCAAAACTGCATACAATACGCCAGGTGTGGTCTTACCAACGCCCAATACAGCTGCAGTAACACATCCTTGCTCCTGTACTCATAGCTTCTTGCAATGAAGGCCAGCATAGCATTTGCCTTCCTAATTGCTTGCTGTACCTGCAAGCTTGCTTTCAGTGATTGGTGTACAAGAACACCAAGGTCCCTTTGTGCATCAACTTTTCCCAATCTATCATCATTTAAATAATACTCTGCCATTCTCTTTTCCTACTGAAGTAGTTAACTTCACACTTATCCATGTTCTACTACATTGGCCATGTATTTTCCCACTCACTCAACTTGTCTAAATCATCTTGAAGCCTCTTAAGATTCTTCTCACCAATCACATTACCACCTAGTTTTGTGCTTTCAGCAAACTTGGAAATATTACATTTGGCTCCCTTATCCAAATCATTGGTGTATATTGTGAGTAGCTGGGGCCCAAGCACTGATCCCTGTGGTACTCCACAAGTCACCCAACGCCTGCCTCTCTGCAAAAGACTCATTTAGTCCTATTCTCTGTTTCTTGTCTGCTAGAACCTCCAACTTCTGCACCAAGTCTGTGGTGTTCTTTGTGATTCTTGTTGTCAGGATGGTTGTTGTAGTGTTCACAAAGACCACAGAAGCTAAGTTCATTAACAGAGCGAACATTTATTTGCACTACTTGATGTGTTGGCTTGTGTAGGCTTGAGAGATGAACAGACACTTCCAACACTGATGAACGTTCAACTCAATTTTATTAACTACTTCTAACTAACTAACACACGATGACTGTGGGTCTAAAGAATGCTAACTTGAACTAGAGACCTAAGCCTTGTCCGAACCAGTTGATTCTCGCAGCACGTGTTGTGAGTCCGTGCTGGGCTGAATAGGTTCCTGTTACACTCAGAGGCAGCACCCAGAATGAGCGGGAACTGTGGTGCCCTCTGCCTTTATAGTGTGTGTGTTCTAACTGGTGATTGGCTGCGGTGTTTGTACATGTTGATTGGTCCCTGTGTGTGTCCATCAGTGTGTGTCTGCACCATGATATATTGGTATATATTATGTCACTACTTAATTAAACTCAACCACTTACTCCTATAGTAAACAATAATCTAATAATCTACAATCTACACTCAACTAACACAAGTCTCTATCTATAACTGTACTATACTCTCTATCACTGTCTCTCTAGCTCTCCTCCAGCTCGCTCCCAGAAGGCTGTGAGTCAATGCTTTATATAGCTCCATCTAGTGGCTAATTATGATATGACATTAACCCTTTATATTCTGAACATTTCCCATAATGTCACAACACCAACATTGATATATGTCACTGTTCTTTCATCGCCGCTCGGTTAAAATCCTGGAACTTCCTATTGTGGGAGTATGTCCAACAGTTCAAGATTAAACCTTACTACCAGCATCTCAAAGGGATCTAGTGGTGTGCAGTGAATACTTGCCACCGACACCCACATTCTGAGGATTAATTTTAAAAAGCAGTCAGAAAAATGGAGACAGCGAGGAGGTTGACAGAGGTGATGGAGAGATAAAAGCTGACCCGAACAAGTGACAAGGCTCCAACAGGAAATTGTACATTTCCATATCAACATTTTGAGAAGTTATGGGGATAAAATACATCCAGGTTCACTGCAGTAATCTCAGCCATTAGATATATAGATATATACTGACAATCACCATAATAAGAAACAGATGTTGCAATATGCAAACTAATACTGCACTTGTGCAGAGTGTTTTAATTATTTTTAATAATAAACATTGTGTGTGAATGAATCACAATTCCAGCATTAAAGTTAAAGACAACATGGGATGCCATGAAAGTGATGAAACAAGAGGTATACTCAATTCAGTGGTTTAGATATAGTTAATATAATATTGAAGCCTGTAGTTAATGAAACAGAGATAATTGTGTGCTTGCAAATTGTAATGTGGTTCAATTGAATCCTGCACAGTTTAGCTAATGATAATGCAGTCTTTCTCTTTGATATGCTTTCAATACATTAGCGTTATTTGTTATTATAAGGCTTTAGTTTTGATTTATTGTTAGAACACCTGGCCATTTTAATCTATAATTATATCGTTAAAATCCATGGGCCGGATTCGCCGTTTCTGTGACTGAGGGCTGGATTCTCCGATTTTGAGGCTATGTCCGGAGTATGTGTCTAGTATTACAATCAAAAAGCCGGCGGCACTCCCGCACAGATGCTCCACCCAGTGGGGGGCTAGCAGCTGCGCCACGTAAAACCCCCGGCATTCCCTGCAGATACGGACGGAGAATTGCCATGGCCGAGCATGTGCATTGGTGGTGACCTGCGGTGGTCGCGCCGTACAACATGGCGCCGGCTGCGTGCGGACTCAGCCTGCAGGATAGTACCTCCCGTAACCCCCCTTGCCAACCCTGGACCACCCCCCAGCCCTCGCCGTAGCCCCCCTGACCAGCGGAACAGCACCTCCCGCCGACTGGACTGTCCGCAGCCACCACACGAGGTTGACGAAACATCAGACAACAAGTGATCCACGCCATCGTGAAGTCAGCCCATCGGGGGCGTAGCATCGGGAGAAGGCCTTCAGGTGATGTCCAGAGGCCACCCCAATGGCATGCGGCGTACTCACCGATGGTGCCATTTTGGAGGGGGCGGAGCATCCG
This sequence comes from Scyliorhinus canicula, assembly GCF_902713615.1. NCBI lineage: Eukaryota > Metazoa > Chordata > Chondrichthyes > Carcharhiniformes > Scyliorhinidae > Scyliorhinus > Scyliorhinus canicula. The sequence continues at coordinate 63,231,558 of NC_052149.1, forward strand.
AAAAACGGCACTGCCCCGATTTCGGTGTCAAAACGGATTCTCTGGCCAATCACTGAATGCGATTTTGGCGTCGGCAATCGGAGAATACAACCCTAAGCGCTGACGCCAACGGAGAATCCATGAACTTTCATGCCAGAAAAATCGGCGCCACACCTGCACCATCCTGCTACCGGTGAGGGGCTGATAGCGGTGCCACGTGGAACACCATCGAAACGCATGGTAAACGGTGCAGGAATCGCCGTGTCCATGATGAACACTCGCAGGGCGGACAAGCAGCAGCCACATTTAATCAATACAGCCCCCCCTCCCCCCCACCATACACACTGGTTGTGCTGGAGAGCCCAGATCGCTGATGGGTCAGCTGGGGCCAGAGGACACCGAGGAGGGTGCCCCGGGGGCATGACCTGTACGACCAGGGCCGGCTCAAGGTACCGGCAACTCGGGCAGTCGCCCGGGTCGCCATGTGCTAGGGGCGCCGCGTAAAAGACTCGGGTCCCGCGCATGCGCAGTTGGGCCGGTGCCAACCAGCGCATGCGCGGTGGCCGCCCTCCCTCAGGCCGCCCCGCTCAAACATGGCGGATGGATCCAGGCTCACCCGTGGTCACTCCGGCGCCCCCCCCTCGGGCTCACTCCGCCCCCCCCCCTCCCGCCCCCTCCCCCCTCTGCCCCCCCCCTCCAGTCGCCCCCCCTTGCCCCGCCCCCCCGAAGGGCGCCGAAGTTCAGCTTGTCCGGGGCGCCAGCAACCCTAGGGCCGGCGCTGTGTACGACCCAGGGCACCAGGTTTAAATCGGGCTGTCAGCGGCATGCATAGCTGCATGGCATCTGCATGGCTGCGGTAATGGTGTTGCGTATCCGTCTACCCCGACCCCAAAGCCCACCTCCTGGCCACTCTCCACTACTCCCCCCAGCTCTGGCAGAAGCCCCCCAGCCAGCAGCACAGCTGTTGGCGAACTATGGTGGTGCTGGACACTGTCTGTATGCCCTCTCTCTCTCAGCAGCCATCACACCAGGATCACGATTTGTGACAGCACACGTGGGCCGCAACATTGGAAATCCGGCCCATCAGAGGCGGAGAATCTCGGGTGGGCCCACTCATGATATGCGAACGGTGTTTCAACTATGTGCGGCGTGCGCAACATTGACGCCGTTTTCGGGGAGAGACAGCATTGCGATTCGACGCCAAACTGGCGCTTGCCAGGATTTCGGCATCGGGAGCTATTCTACGCCCGATTGCACGCCCTGATTTTGACATCGGCCAACGGAGAATCTCACCCCATGTCTTTATGTTTCATTACTTTTCTTTGACTTCCTAAGTGCAGAATCACAGACGATTGGTCTGTGTGTTATAAATGTAGGGTGCGATTCACCTGAATAATATCTATGTCTGGGTTTTCTGCACGTGTTTCTCGACGGTTGCTGCACCGAGAAACATCTCGCTCTTCAACATCATTTTGGCCTTGGGGAGTTTCTGTCCGCCGAGGCTGCACTCAGAGGGATTTCCTGCTGGCAAGCTTCAGCCTCCCCTCACTCACCCTCTACCTGGTAAGGCTCCCCAGGCCCAGTCCCTGGCATTGCCAACTTGTCACCTGGGCACCCTGGCCCTGCCAGCTTGGCACCCTGGCACTTCCCTTGCCAGGCCGGCAGTTCCAAGGTGCCCAGGTGCCAGGGTGCCCTGTTTCCGACCGGGGGGGGGGGGGGTCTCGAATGGATTGGGAAACCCCCCAGGTGCCATTATGCCTGGTCCACGTTTTCGTGGACCAGTACTAGAAGATGCCCTGGCGATGTCTCAAAGGTACGGCCTGTGACCGTGCGGCATGAGAATCCGGCATGGCTCATTTAAATATGCTGATCTGGGACACGCCGTTGGATCTTGCGAGACCTTTTGAATGTTGCAAATCTCACGAGAGTCTCGTCCCAACACCAAGATGGGCTCAATGCGGTCGCTGAATTTCAGGTTGGTGTTTTGAACTGAATGCACTCATTGCATCAAACACTGAGTCGATAAAAGTACCAATTGATGATGTGACTGCACTCAGTTATTGAAATGAGATTTGTTATGCTGGAGGTAAGTTTTGAAATTACAGAGCTCCTACAATTAATTAGGATTGCAAATTATACCGCGCAACTGTGCAACTGTGTCCAGTGATGTGCACCACATTGAACTTAGTTAAGATTTGTAATTTCATGCCTTTATCTCCTTGCAGTATTTTCTACTTTCCCCTTTCTCATTGTCAGTAATTCTTGGTGTGACACAGGCACAGTTGGATCTCCAGAACCTCCTCCAGATTGCTGTCTTTTTTATGTGTAACGAGAGTTTCAACCGGTTTTTCAACTTGGGAACAGGGACAGGGAGGTGGTCAGTGACAGGGGGAGGGTAGTGTGGGTGTGGTAGGGGAGTGTTCTGCGAAAAATTGTGGTTATCACGCAACTTTTAGCCAGCTTCATAGACTGGAGATCAGGAGCAAAAGCTTAATAATGTATTTTCCCGAACCTAAAGGACCTCATAGCTGCTGTGGTTAAAATATGTCAACTCAGCACAGATCAGGGAATGAAAATAGGCCTGTATAATCTTGTTGACTCAATGTTGCACTGTGTGGTGCAGTTATTATTTGGATATTGAGACATTGCCCATTCCAGATTAATTTGTGTGCCTGGAATTTGTTTGCAGCTTCATCTGAGCAGCTGCCACAACTCTAGTGGAAGATCAGTGGTGTTCTGGTTGGATGTGCAAATTGCGTTTCAAACTGATAGATAAGTCAAGAGGACATTCCCACTGATTAATTTGAATATCTCACTAAAAGTGCATCATTTTGTATTAGCTACCCCTATTTCGTTAAGAATAGATGCAATGTTTGCATTTGATAATGAGAAGTTACCTGAAGACAATGGCCCCGAAGTTCCTTTTGGCATAATAGAAGTTTTGTTAGGGTCACACCCACCAAAGACTTCTGGTGCTGATCTGGCTGGTGTTTCAGAGAGGCACTTAATCAACAGAGAAAATGAGCTGTAAATATGGGAGCCACTAGAGGTTTATTTTTAACACTCAGGTGTCTCATACAGCTGGAGAATCAGGCACCTGTACATCAATTGGTGGGTTGCCCAGACTCTGACCATGACCACCCTTAGTACAGGCCTAAATAAGAATTTTCTTTTAAAAATGACACCTTTTTTGAAAGGGCCCACGTTCACTTATCTGGAGGCTGCAATGTCTCATCAATCAGTATATGGCCTTCAAAGATAAAATAGTTCCTGACTGGTACAAACAAATGACAGTCCTTGCATAAGGGAGGTTCTGCCTCGCATAAGCTCTCAAAACTGGCAGAAACCCAATCCAACCTGTTAACAGTCAGGACGTAAAATACCAGGGGTACAATGTCAACTGTGCAAGTACAGTGGAGTGGAACTTCCAGCTGCTCAAATTCACAGATGCAGACCCCATTCCAAATTCTGTAGTTGGTATCATTTAAATGGCCAGGATGTGTTTTGCGGCCCGTGACAACAATTCTGAAGTGCCACCCCTGATGCCTTGGTTGCAATATCACAGCGATGCCATGCAGTTCCGATATTATAGTGGGAATCTGCGAATCAACCTATAAAAAGGTAAATGAGGTTCCTTGTGGAACTAGCTGGACCATTTTTGGCAGAACATGACATAAGAACATAAGAACTAGGAGCAGGAGGTGACAATTCAGCCCATCGAGCCCCGCTCCGCCATTCACTACGATCATGGCTGATCTCCTCCACTTTCCTGCCCATTCTCCATAACCCTTCAACCCATTAATAATTAAAAATCTGTCTATTGCCTCCTGCAATTTACTCAATGTCCCCGCATCCACCGCACTCTGGAGTGGATACCAGCAGGTAATGGATCCTTCTATGGTCAATCACATTTGGCTTCTAGACTTTTGATCTTCACTGGGACATACGCTACTGCTCATTTGGCCCACATTTCCCTAAATCCTGCCAAGTGTGTATTGGGAATTTCCCATCAAGCTTGGGAACTCCCTGACATGCTCTCCCGGCAATGAGGGAAGTGGGGGGAAGATTTGTCTTCCCCTCATTGGATTACCTAGCCAGTGCAAATGGGGAAGAAACCAAGTTCTTGGCCAAAACTTGGGTGGAAAACTTTTTTTCTGTCCTTCCATAATGCAGGACTTCTGGTGGTTCAGTGTTTCATTCACAGGTATAAAATTCACAGGTGGAATACTGCAGGAAGATTCACATTGCAAGTTGTTAACTTAAGGTGAAATAAAACTGGAGAGGGAAAAAAGAAAAACAAGCTTGGTAGCTGTGATTTAATTCAGAGAATGTTCTGAATTCAGTAGCATGCTATGGTTCCATAGCTTCTGCTGATTCTGGCTGACCAAATCCCGCATTTCACAAACAATCATGCTTGTAAATGTTGCATGTGGAAAAAAACCATAAGCTGCAAAGACCATTCAGTGCTGTAAGGGTTAACAGGAACTGCATGAAATGCTCTGTATGAATATTTGATTCTCTTAAATGGTCTAAAAATGCTGAGATACCAGTAATCATGAGCTGTTCCAGCTGTGGTGTATGGTATCAAACACAGGTGCAATTCATGTACGGAGTTTCAGATAATTGACCACAGGAATCCAAGAAAATTCTTGTGTGGACTGACAGCTAATGACACTGCCCCTTAGTTCACTTGAATGAAAATGTAATATTGACTTTGAAGTCTAAGTGTCCAAATCAAATTGTCGTTCAACTCTTTGTTGAAGGAATCACCGACTATTTGTAAGAGTATGGCCAATTAGACATTATTGAAGAAAGCAGTTATTGATAATCTGAATGTGCTCCACGTTGTCCTCAATGAAGAGGATAAAATACATAGAAACATACATAGGAAAAAAAAGCAGGAGGAGGACATTCGGCCCTTCGAGCCTGCTCTGCTATTCATTATGATCATGGCTGATCATCAAGTTCAATACCCTGATACCGCCTTCCTCCGTACCCCTTGATCCCTTTAGCCCCAAGAGCTATATCTAATTCCTTCTTGAAATTACACAATGTTTTCACCTCAACTACTTTCTGTGGGAGTGATTCCACAGATTCACCACTCTCTGAGTGAAGAAATTGCTTCTCACCTTAGTCCTAAAAGGTTTACCCTTATTCTCAAATTATGATCCTTATTTCTGGACTCCCCCACCATCGGGAACATTCTTTTTGAATCTACCCTGTCTAACCCTATTAGAATTTTATAGGTTTCTATGAGATTGCCCTCTCTCTTCGAAACTCCAATGAATATGGTCCTTGCCGATTGAGTCTCTCCCCATATAACAGTCCCACCGTCCCAGGAATCAGCCTGGTAAACCTTTGCTGCACTCTCTGCATTGCAAGATGTCCGGATAAGGACCCACTCCCATACACCCACGATACTAAAACCAATGGCAGTTGGTGTATTATCAAGGAGAAACAGAGAGACTGAGTATAGATTTCCTAGTTCCTTCAGGAACAAGGAGGATGTGAGACAAGGGTTGACTGGAGTAGGGGTGACAAAGTAGATGAGGTGGGAAGGAAAAGTAAAATGGTAATTAGTGTTCTGATCTGAATATTAGATCATGGATGTATTCTCATCTCCCTCACTGGCCTGATAGGAGAAGTATTTAAGCAAGATAAATTAAACTTCAGTTAATTCATATATCGATGTTCTTGATACATTTTGGGTGATCATCTGAACTGTAGAAATGGCACAGCAATGGAATTAAATAACAGTGCCACCTTCAGCAAAATAATCTACACTTCCTTTGAAACTAGTGCAGAAATTGGGAATCTGTTGAAAACTTCCAAAGAATTATTGCCCTTTGTGGAAAACTGTTTTATAGAAATTCCTCCACAATGGTGGAAGGCTCATATGATTTGTTCTTACTTTGAGTGAAAGATCAAGCGTAACATGCAATTAATGTTCTCAACTTCCATTTATTCAATAAGAATAATTTTCTAATTTCGTGCTCCTGACAGTGGGCAGTGTTCTCCCTGTGACTGGAAAGTTGCAAAATTTGTATTCACTTCTAAGTGCATTCCTGGACATTAAATGTGCAATGGATCTTTATGTAATAATTAATGTTAAAAAAGGTCAGAATAGTGGAAGCAGGAAAGAAGCCATAACAAACCCCAAACGGACCTTTATAATTCGCATTGTCATGATCACTCACCAAATTATTAAAATTTGTTCGGAACAATTATTTCTTGTTTTAATTTTTGTTGCTTATACTGGAGAAGGTTAAAAATAAGAATACTCACACAATAGCCACTCTTGCAACCTTAAAGTTTGGCCTTGCATTGGCCAGAACTGTTCCCGAGGAAGCAGGGTGGGTTGCAAGGAGGCAAGATAAATTGCGGGGAACTGGCTCCCGCATTCAGTTGTGCTGCTGGGGCATTTTACCCACTGGAAGCAGACAATGAGGCGAGCAGCCAGTTTGCATAATTAAGGGCCCAAATATGAGCCATTTAATGATGCTGTCAGCATTTTACTGGCAGTGGACCGACACCACGCCCACCATCTCACCATGTGAGAAGGCTGCCAGCTAAATGTAGGTGGCTTCCCAGCAACAACCCAGGTGGGAAAGTTTGATAAAACAGAGAAGACCGTGGGCAGGGAAGGCAAGCCCAGTGGCTCTAATGTTATCCCCAGAGGGCTTTCCCCTCAGCATTCAGCCAAGTCATTTTTTCAAAAAGCTTTCCAGCCTTAACGCTGCCTTCCTCACCACCCCTGTTGGCGTTACTAAAACTACTGAGCTGCTAGCCCTCTGACTGGGCTTGGGGATGGAGCATTTGTTCTTGATAGAACATCAGCCCTGGAAAAATGTGGCAATGGGTTCTCCTGCGTGCCAAAGCAGAGTCTCATTCCTCTCCTATCCCACTTCCCGCATCCGGAAAATCCCAGCGTCATTGCTTTCCTTACATCGTTGCCATGTCTTCATGGGCATCCGTATTGATTGCCATCCATCTTCATTGGTGTGTGCGTAATCACTGCCTGTTGCCATCATCGTGCACAGCTCCCTTCTGGTAACGCTGGGTCCTTTGACCCCATCAGCATCATTGTTAAGGAGGTTGTTTGTACTGTATTCAAGGCAACAATGATTGAACAAAAAATACTCAGAAACATAAGCCAGAAATGCCAAGTAATTGCTGGCAGTGTGCCTGCTGCTGCACAGAAAGCAGGAAAATCCAACAGCCTAGCAGTGAAATTGAATGTTTTAAAAGGTCTGATGGCTGGTCAGTAAATCTAATTTGAATTTACACAGGAATTATTTTATAATTAATGATTTATGTTAGTGGAAGTTATTTTATATAGGAATGCACAGTGTTGCACATGTATGGTATACATTGGATGTGATTGACCGGCCTTGTTGCGCCCGACTTGGTGACGTGGTAAGGCCTTTGACTCTCGAAAGAGGCCTCTCGTGAAATTCGCAACGCTTGAGACGTCTCACAAAATTCAATCAAACCTCGTGAGACGTCGCGATCTGGATCTCGCCCGCGCCTGGTGTCGATAGGGCCCAGAGGTTCACTTTGGGAGGGAGGGGCTGGTGATTCGAGACACGGCTGCCCATGCATCATCTGGCTCTACCAGCCCTGATGGATCCCCAATGTCTGTAGCACAGTGCCGACACCCTCAGTGATGTTTCTCAATGACTGGGACGTGCTCTGGAGGGCCTCAGCAATTCCCACCTGAGACTGGGACACCCTATCAAGATCAGTCTGTTACTGGGTCATGTCACCCAGTGACTGGGACACACTGTCGAGGCGCGCAGGCATGGCCGTCACTGACTGAGCCACGCCTCAGACACTTACACTCATGCTTTTGACATTGTGTACCAGGCTCTTTACTACTGTTGCTAAACTAGCAGTGTTGGCCCATCTCCTGCGCCCGTAACCTTTGGGACTCCTCCAATCGTCTATGGACCTGCTGGAGAGTCGCTGAAATCACCTTCTGAGTGTCACGGCTGCATTCTATCGTCTGCATCAGCTCCACGTAAACCTGGTCCAGAGGCTCAGCATCTGACTGGGACCTCCGACTGCTGTCTCATCTGGGCATTCCTTCCTCCACCTGATGTGCATCCGCAGCTATGTGGTGCTCACCAGAATGTGCCAAGAACCCTGACCACTACCATTGCCAACTGAGGTGTGTGAATCTGTGCTGGTGGAGGGTGGGGATGACAGCTGTGACACTTATACGGTGGTTTCCTCGTAGCTGCCATCAGAGGTGTTCTCATGGGAAGCATGGGGGAATGGATGGGCCATTGCTGTCGGGGGGAGGGGCTCAGAAAGAGGATTTGGCAGGGGAGGGTTCGGGGAGTATGGGGGGGTTATGGCGGTTTGGGTAGCAATGCTGGACATGGGTGGGCTGGGGCACAGAACGGTGCTGGGCAGGAGCAGTGCCAGGCTCATACTCATCGTGGGGAGGGAGAATCAGAAGTCCGGTGCCAACTAACCTGTGCGGCCCGGTGGAGGTCATTGATCTCCTTGCGGCACTAGATGCCAGTCCTTGTGGTTGTGGTGATATGCAAAAGCAGTTGTATATGTAAATATGTTGGACCTCCGACAACTAAGTGGCAGGCAAGTTATATTGTGTGACACTGCAACCTAGGGGGAATTTGTTGAAGAAGTCATTGTGATTAGTTGTGTTTGTGATTGTTCCAGTTTGTTAGTATTAGTTTCCACCCCACAGTTTGTTATACAATAATAAATTTGGCTAGTGTAGAACTTGATGTTCTTTGATGCGCTGACTCAATCATTTTTTAAAAATAAATTTAGAGTGCCCAATTCATTTTTTCCAATTAAGGGGCAATTTAGCGTGGCCAATTCACCTACCCTGCACATCTTTGGGTTGGGGGGGGGAAAAACCCACGCAAACACGGGGAGAATGTGCAAACTCCACATGGACAGTGACCAAGAGCCGCACTAACTCAATCGTTGTCCATGTACTAGAACATAACATGGTGCCAGAAGTGGTGATCTACAAGCTGAATATCAGAAGTGTGAACATTTGAAGGACACAGGCTAGATCCTCTGATCCTCAACGCCCAAATAGCGTTCGGCGACGTGGCAGAGAATCAGTTTTGGTGCCAAAATTGGGTGAGCGCCGGTTTTTGAATTCTCTGCCCAATTACCCACGCCGTCAAGCTATTGCCTGAGGCCCGCCCCACGATGCTCTGTCCCCAACTGGCTGAATATCCGATGGTGTGGGACTCTCATGGTCTCACCTGTTCGGGAACCTCGCATGGCGGGTGCGGACTCAGTCCAGGGCCGCCACAGTCGGGGGATGGCCAATCTGCGGGAAGAGGTGCTTAATTCGGGGATGGGGGCACTGTGGGCAGGCAGTCCGGGGCGCAGAAATGGCCGAAGGGGGGCACTACTTCTGCGGTCCTGGTCCGCAAGCTGAGTCCATGGAGAACGGCGCGGCCGCTGCAGGCCACCGATATGCACATGCGCTGCCTCAGAACCGGAAGTGCTGAGGGCCTACGCTGAGGCGAGCTCTACGCTGCCTCCCTACTAACCCCCAGCAAAATGGGGAATTGGTGACCTAGCGTAAAAGACCAAAGTTTTCACGCCGTTTTCAAAACGGAGAATCCAGCCCAGAGTCTTCAAATTCAGACACGGTGCTACAAAAAACCAAACAGGGAACATTGAAAGAAATCTCTGAAAATGCTAAACTGGTTAATAAAAAGAATATGGAAAATTTGAAACCGCCTCAGTATTTTCGAGTAACTGGTATGTAGATGGCAATTGGCATGCATTTAAGCAACTGTTCACGTTGTATGTGGCAGCCTTAGGATTACAAGTTCAGCCAGATGAACGAGCATTATTGCTAACTGTAGCAGGTCCCCAGGCGTTAGAGATTTGCAACACATTTGTTTTTGAATGAGAGGAAGATGGCAAAAGATTCGATGCCATCATTGAGAAGTTTGCTGAGCATTGTACTCTGAAAAAGAATGAAACTTTTGAGTGGTACATATTCAGAACATGCCCGCAGAAGATGGGCGAGTCCTTTGATAGCTTTTTTACCGACCTCAAGTTGAAAGCACAAACTTGTAACTTTGCGATGTTAGAATCCTCGATGATTCGAGATCAGATTGTCTTTGGAATTACTAATGATAAGGTGCATGAATGTCTCTTACAGGAGAATGAGCTTCAGTTAGAAAACGCAATTAATATTTGCCATGTGAGTGAATTAGCTGCGCAACATGTAAACACATTGAATGCACAGAGTTTTGGCGCAAAAATTGGGAGTGATACTGACACCACTGATGTTGTAATGCACTTGAAAGTAAAACATGGTCTCAGCAGAGGTGGCCATTGTAAACGCTTGCTGGAAGCAGCCATTACATGTAAAAGATGTGGAAGCAGATGCCTACTGAGGCAATGTCCAGCATCTGTAAAAATTGGCACGAACTGCAAATGCAAAAAACATTTTGCCAATCAATGTTTTACAAACAAGAAAGTTAATCGTGTTTTACCTTTCACCTACAAGATTAAACTCAAAAATGATGCTCAACCAGTGATACCCGCTCTGAGAAGAGTTCCAGCACCATTACGTGACCGTCGAAAAGCTGAATTAGACCGAATGACTAATTTTTTTTTGTTTCATAAATTTAGAGTACCCAATTATTTTTTTTACCAATTCAGGGGCAATTTAGAGTGGCCAATCCACCTAACCATTTGGATTGTGGGGTGAAGCCCATGCAGACATGGGGAGAATGTGCAAACTCCACACGGACAGTGACCCAGGGCCGGGATTCGAACCCAGGTCCTCAGCGCCGCCAGAATGACAAAAAGAGTTTGATCAAAAAGATTGAAGAGCCAACAGATTGGATCAATTCGATGGTGTGTGTTAAAAAACAAAATAATAAGCTCAGGATATGCATGGATCCTGAAGACCTCAATGAAAACATAATAAGGGAGCATGATCCAAAACCTAAGCAAGTGAAGATCACGAGTGAGATGACAGGTGCGACATAGTTTAGCAAACTTGTTGCTTCGCAGGGATCCTCGTAACTTAAGTGAGATGAAGAGAGTACTAAATAAGTACTGTACATTCAATACTCCGTTTGGTAGATATTTCTTTCTTTGTATGCCCTTTGGCATAATCTCAGCATTAGAAATTTTCCATGATGCAATGGAACACATTGTTGAAGGCATTCAAGGTGTTCGAATATATATCGATAACATCATCATTTGGGGTTCCAGTGTAGGCATCTGGGATGGCCACTTGTAGAATACAAAATGGACACTTGCAAAGAATGTAGGGAATTGTGGACAATGTTAGGAAAACAAGCAGGCAGAGAGCCTGCATGCATATTGGAGAGACAGCTCCCTGACGGAATTGAAACAATAGGTCAATTAGCATATTGATGGCCCATCTCCGGGAACAAAGGAAAGACACTCAAGCAACCGATACTGTTGCAGACATCCCAGTTCCAGTTCCCCAAACCGAAAGCACAAACAAAGCCAAGCCAACGGCCACCTAAGACACGCCCAGCCATCAGGGCACCCACCCCTTTATTGGTCAAGATCGATAACAGTGATTGAGAAGCGGCCCAATTAATTGGGGCCAAGTTTAAGGCCCGCCTAAAAGCGCGCGAAGCCCCTCCAGGTATAAGAAGGAATCCTGAGGAGAGATTCTCTCTCTTGGAATTGGCTCTCAAAGTGGAGAGACCCTTCCACCAGCTGCACCAGAAACAAGTAAGTTAGAGATAGTTTAGTTTGTAGCATTTTGTGCATGAGTAGATCTTACTGTGTGTGTAAATAAATAGTATTGACTTTGAACTAACTAACTGGTGTATTGGCTCTTTGATCAGTATGGGCAGCACGGTAGCATGGTGGTTAGCATAAATGCTTCACAGCTCCAGGGTCCCAGGTTCGATTCCCGGCTGGGTCACTGTCTGTGCGGAGTCTGCACGTCCTCCCCGTGTGTGTGTGGGTTTCCTCCGGGTGCTCCGGTTTCCTCCCACAGTCCAAAGATGTGCGGGTTAGGTGGATTGGCTATGCTAAATTGCCCGTAGTGTCCTAAAAAGTAAGGTTAAGGGGGGGGGGGTGTTGTTGGGTTACGGGTATAGGGTGGATACGTGGGTTTGAGTAGGGTGATCATGGCTCGGCACAACATCGAGGGCCGAAGGGCCTGTTCTGTGCTGTACTGTTCTATGTTCTATGTTCTATATTCGGGTTTGAACCTTGTGGCGGTATTGAGAAATACCTGGCGACTCTAAGTGTAAACATAATTAGGATTAAGGAAGGCGACCATATTGACTGCCATATTTATAACCAAATAAATGTAGCAACACCACCTAAGAGGAACACAATGACAGGCTAATATGAGTATTGCAACGTCTTAACAAGGCCAAATGTCAATTTGGTGTGAAGGAATTTATTGTGTTCTGTGGCTCCCCCAATGATGAAGACGCACAAAGAACATATGTGTTCAATCAGAACGATGATTTATTGTTAAACACGTGGAAAGATAACTAACAGATTTATATATAAAGTTACCTAAATTCCTAAGGAGCAACTCTAAGTGCCACTGTCCTACTGTACGTCCTACAACCAACTGCCGAGTCACGTCAGTCACGTGATGCATATCTGGCACCACCGGCTGGCAGCAGATCATACCTATGATTACACATACTGTTAAACAGCTTTATACATGTGATGAATGGTATCGGTAACTGCTGTAACTGTACCTTGCCTTTAATACATTGGCCCTTTAAGACCGGGCTTGGAACCCTGGGGGACTCTGCCTCTGGCTCCGCCCCCAGGAAATGGTACATAAGATGATGCTCACTGGGCAGCAGGCTGTGAGCACACTTCTCGGCAGCTGTCCGGTTCTCTGATGATTAAAGCCTTTGAATTACCAATCTTCTCACCCATGTCGTAATTGAGGGTATTACAATACATTTATACAGCTACATACAGAAATGCATGTATGCATATCACCACACCCTCCTTCCTTTGGAGAGATAGATATTTACAAACACATATAATGCACATTTTGTTATAAGTTCAGTCTGTCAGGCATATGCCTTATTCTGGCCACTCAAGGTGCCGTCCGCACTGAGGCCACAGTTCTTTTCGGACTGCGTCACTATGCTTATGATGCCAGCATCTTCTCCAAGATTGTCAGCAACATGTTGAGCTGAGGATACTGATCTGTTGTGCAGCCATCTCACTAGCCTGGCAGATCTTGATGACATTTTCTAATGTGAGAGTGTCTTCCCACAATCATCACTCTCAAAACCTATCATTCAATGTCCCAAAAACAATTTGGTCACGGAACATCGATGACTGAAGATTTTTGAAATTACAAGACTGGGCTGTCAACTTCAAATCTGTCGCAAAACCATTGAACGATTCAATAGCTTTTTTGGTCCGCGTATGGAAAAAGTATCTTTCAAATATCTAATTCTTTCTCAGAGAGCAGTGCCAATTGAAGCAATCAATCACCTCATAGTAATGCAATGCACCTCCTGTCAGGCTGTGCCTGGAGGCCAAGAGCTAAGACAGTTTGAAAACCCACCAGTTTTCGTCTATGTTAACCAAGACTTGAAGGTGGCGGGATGCCTTTAAACCTTCTATCTCAAACTTCACAGTCGCCTGTTGCATCGAGTCGCAAATAGCCGTAGTTCACCAGGTTGGTGGAGAATTTGCTTGTTTTGATTCTAGTAGTCTTCAGCGTAGTTTGCCTTGTCTTGTCTGTAGTTATCTTTAGTTATTCAACACTCCTGATTTCATGTTGTGTTCCCGCAATGATGAAGACACACACAGATCATATATGTGTTCAACCAAAAGAATGATATATTGTTCAACATGCCGGAAGATAACTAACAGGTCTATATACAAACAAAGTTACTCAAGTTCCTAGGGAGCTACTCTAAGTGCAACTGTCCTACTGTACGTCCCACTATTAACTACCAAGTCATGTGAGTTACGTGATGCACGTATGGTGCCACCCGCTGGCAGGAGGTCATACCTGTGATTACACATACTGATAAACAGCTTTATACATTTATACAGCTATATTCAGATATGCTTGTATGCATATCACCGTAGAAATAACATTCCTAGGAGACAGATTGTTTGTTCAAGGAATAAAGCCTGATGACATGAAAATACAAGCCATTGCCCCAACCAACAGACAAAAAGGGAGTACTGAGAGTACTAGGCATGATTAATTTTATTGGTAAATATATTTCAAACCTCTCAGCGAAGCCAGCATGTCTGACAGAAGTTCTAAAAAAAGTGAATACATCCTCTTGGTCGGACAAACATGAGCAAGAGTGGAGCACATTAAAAGCAGCTCTAGCGGCAACTCCAGTTCTAACATTTTTCGAACCGGCCCTGAACATTAAGATTTCGACAGATGCATCGAAGGATGGGTTAGTTGCAATATTGCTGCAACAGGGAAATAGAAGTGAGTGGAAGCCAGTAGCTTAGGCATCCAGATCAATGACAGACTATGCTCAAATTGAAAAAGAATGTCTAGGATTAGTCAACGGATTAGAGAAATTCCACAGTTACGTGTATGGTCTACCTACCTTCATTGTAGAGAGAGATCACAGACCGTTAGTAGCCGTTGTCAAGAAAATCCTTAGTGAAATGTCACCTTGCATTCAAAGGATGATGAAACGTCAGAAGTATGACTTTGAATTGATCAATACACCGGGCAAGCACATTGTAATAGCCGATGCGCTATACAGAGGTACAGCAGCACTGGATCACAATTCCATGGGAGAGGATGTGCAAGTGCATGTGGATATGATCACAAAGACACTACCAGTGTCAGATGCAAAGTCAAAACTGATTGTTGCAGTAAAGAAAAAACTGATGTTCTGCAAATGGTGATACATAATCTCAACAGTGGATGGCTGAAAGGTTCATGCTCCAAGTATCATAATATACGATCAGGGCTAAGTGTAGCAAATGATTTGTTACTAAAACAACAGCGAATCATTATTCCACAGTCTCTACGCAAAGAAATGCTGCAAAAGATTCATGAGGGTCACCTTGGAATCGAGAAATGCAAGAGAAGAGCGCGAGATTCGGTATATTGGCCAGGAATAAATAAAGATATACAGACAATGGTGGAAAAGTGTACCAGTCGTTAACGATACCAATATCGACAAGCAAAGGAACCAAATTAGATGGGCAAAATTGTGTCAATTCCTTTGCAAAAGGTGGGGATAGATAGACTTATTCTACCTTGAAGGTAAAGAATATTTGTTAATAGTCGACTTCTATTCAAACTATGCTGAAGGGGCACAGTTGTTATGTTCGTCAACCAATTGTGTTATGATGTGCATGAAAGCAACATTTACACATAATGGCATTCCTCAAGTTGTCATGAGTGACAATGGTTCGTGCTTCAATTGTAAAGAATGGAAGGCATTTGAACAGTATCATGACTTCAGACATGTAACATCAAGACCACTGTATCCTCAGTCTAATGGCAAAGTGGAAAATGGTGTGCAGATAGTCAAACAACCAATGAAAAAAGCCATGGACAGTCAAGGTGATCCATATCTAGCACAGCTCAGCTATCGAGCATCACCTTTAAGTGGTTTGTCACCATCAGAACTGTTAATGAGTCGAAAGCTATGAGCAATTCTGCCATGCCATACCAAACAGCAAGTAAATGACAAGATAAGCAATCAGTTGTACTCTCAAAAGAGAAGCAAAAGAGTTTCTATGAGAAGCCAACCAGGGCTCTGAAACCTTTAAATCTGAATTAAGTAGAGAGAGTCCTGATGGCTGGTCAAACTGTGCAACAGTATTACAGAAAATAGGTCTGAGATTTTACACGGTAATCATGGGCACTCCTGAAAGTTAAACAACCTGCTGCTCGACTGCAAATAGATAATGCCAATGAAAACGTATATTCTTCAAAACCAACACAACCACAGGACAAATAAAATATCAGTGTACAGTCTAAAGTTCCCAGCAGTGATGTGGTCATAACTAGTTGCATTTACAGAAATGCAAGACTGTCAAACAAATTCGTCATAACTACCGAAGCTAAGACGATCAAAAAGACATAGAAAGAAACCTGAAAGACTGAATCCGTAATTGGACAATACAGCTGTGTAGATATAAATTACTGTGCTGGGCATATCATATATCCTATACAATATTTATTGAAATGATGTATATATGTTTTTGTTCAAAATCTCAAGGAAAGGGGATGTAGTGATATGCATAAGCAATTATACATGTAAATGTTTGACATTGGACCACTAGGTGGTACACACATTATACCATGTGACACTGCAACCTAGAGGGAGTAGACAGTTTGTTATACAATACTAAATTCAACTATTCTAGAACTAGATGTTCTTTGGTGCACTGACTCAATCATTGTCCATGCACTAGAACATAACATTGGTCACACTACCTAAGCTGACGGCCACTGCTACTTCTCCTCAGGCAGCACTGGCTGCACTGTGGCTGATCCTCCGGGTCTCTTGGGGGAACAGGACATCCCATCTGGCCTCTATCACATCCAACAGTCTGTCCAGATCGACATCCCAGAATCGCGGGCCTGGTCTTCTCGGCGGCATGGTTGCGAGCCGATTGGGGTTGACTGTGCAGGATTGATTTAAGTGGTGCCTTCCTTTGTTAACGTGGGGCCGGCGATTCAGCTGGCACGACCATCATTTGTGACTTGAAGCCAGTGGGGCCTTGTTAAGTGGACCCATTCACGTTTTATAGTGATGACGGCTTCGCCAGGCTGAGCGTCGGGAAGCACGCAACAGTTTCCACTCGCTACCACACTCAGAAACCTTTCGGTTAATTTACGCCCTAAGTGTTGGTAAATACTGTGCGGATCTTAATCAAAAAGCTGGCAAGAAACACCCTGCCAAGCCCGACCAAAATGACACTTAGGGCTGGATTCTCTGGCTGCATCCGCCTGCAACTGGAAAATTCATGCCCGATGTCAATGGGCCTTTACATGGTCTGCGTTCTACTCGTGGCGATCTTGGCAGGTGGGCCGGAAGAATCCAGGCCTCGTAAATTTTTTGGTTGAATTCTGCCCATTATCTCAACTTGTAGATTGTATCTTCCGGTGGGAAATGTCCGACGGAACCTAATTTTAGCTATATCATTGGTTCCTATAGGAAAACATGATTCGGATGAAGTTTTTTTCCTTTATTTGTTCAAGGGATGCAGGCATCGCTGGCTGGGCCAGCATTTATTGCTGATCCTTGAGGGGATTAGTCAACCACATTGAAGTGGTTCTGGAGTAACATGTAAGACAGACCACGTAAGGATGGCAGATTTCTATCCCTAAAAGACATTAGTGAACCAAACGGGTTTTTACGACAATCAAGAATGGTTTCATGGTCACCTTTAGACTTTTAATTGCAGATTTTTATTGAATACAAATTCCACCAACTGCCCTGGTAGGATTCAAACCCAGGACCCCAGAGCATTACCCTTCATCTATGGATTACTAGTCCAGCGACAATACCACTATGCCACTGTCTCCCCTTATTTCACTTAAAGTTGTGATTTCCAAGAATGCAACCACAACTTAAAATAAGGACTTACTGTCTTGTGTGTCACACAGTATGACACTTTTAACATTGAAAAAGTCCATCACAGCACCATTTACAGGGATAATACAGCACTCTTAATGTAATGAAACATTCCAAGGCATTTCACAGGACAGAATATGACACCAAGCCATATAAGGGCATATTAGACCAGATAACAAAATCCTTGGTTAAAGAGGTAGATTTTCTGTTCTTAAATATCACAGATTGGAATCAACACAGTGCAGAAGGAGGTCACTCAGTTCATCAAGTCTACACTGACCCTTCGAAAGAGCACCTTACCTCGGCCCATTCTCCCACTCCATCTCCGCCATACAGTAACCCCACCTAAATGTTTGACATGCAATTTAGCATGGTCAATCCACCTAATCTATACGTCTTTGGACTGTGGAAACCGGAGTACCCAGAGGAAACCCACGCAGACACGGGGAGAAAGTGTAAATTCCACACCGTTACCCAAGGCTGGAATTAAACCTGGGCCCCTGGCGCTGTGAGACAACTGTGCCACTGAGGAGGAAAATGAGGTAGAGAGGCAGAGAGGCGTAGTGAGGGTATTCCAGAGCTAGGGGCCTACCCAACTGATGGCTGGCCTGTTGGGAAGCTGGTGATAACAGAATAGTATCTCTTAAAGAAACCTTGTAATCTTCAGTTGGTTAACAGCAATTCTTTATGAACTACTTGTAATTATATACACATGTACTGGAAAAGGTGCAGGCAAGAAGTTATCCCCATGTCTAGGTCTTTTTATTTTTATAAATTTAGAGGATCCAATTAATTTTTCCAAGTCAGGAGCAATTTAGCGTGACCAATCCACCTATCCTGCACATCTTTGGGTTGTGGGGGTGAAACCCACGCAAACACGGGGAGAATGTGCAAACTCCACACGGACAGTGACCCGGGACCGGGATTGAACCTGGGACCTCAGTGCCATGAGGCAGCACCATGTCTCGGTCTTAACCCGCCTCTGCTCAGCACCACACTGACCCTAGGTATGGGTCATGTGCTTCTTCCAGCACTCTGGGCAGCCAATTAAAATTTGGAATGCACAAGAAGCCAGAATTAGTGGACCGTAGGCATCTTGGAGGGATGTGGGGCTGGAGGAGATTATAGAGATTATCGAGATAGGGAGAGGCGAAGCCACGCAGCAATTTGAAAACAAAGATGAGAATTTTAAAATCAAGATATTTCTTGAATGTGAGCAACTGTAGGTCACCGAGCACAGGGGTGATACAGGAACAAGACTCGGCACAAGTTAAGGCACAGACTGCAAAGTTTTGGATGACTTCAAGTTCATGGAGGTTGGAACATTGGAAACCAGCCAAGAGTGTATTGGAATAGTCGAGTCTAGAGGTAAAGAAAGCATGACTGACGGCTTCAGCAGCAAATGAGCAGGGACGGGGCGAAGTCAGGTAATGTTACAGAGGTGCAAATAGGCAGTCTTCATGATGGCACAAATATGAAGTTGGAAGTTCATCTTAGGATCAACTATGATGCCAATGGGCAGCACGGTGGCACAGTGGTTAGCATTGCTGCCTATGGCGCTGAGGACCTGGGTTCGAATCCCGGCCCTGGGTCACTGTCTGTGAGGAGTTTTCACATTCTCCCCGTGTCTGCGTGGGTTTCACCCCCACAACCCAAAAATGTGGTTAGGTGGATTGGCCACTCTAAATTGCCCCTTAATTGGAAAAAATAATTGGGTACTCTAAATTTATTTAAAAAAAGAAAAACAAACTATGATACCAATGCTGCCTCTAGCACTTCTGATGAGCATTTATGAAACACCAGTCTACATTAATACATAACATATAATAGATGAATAGGCGTTAATGCCTGTGTTCTCGTAACTTGCGTCTCCTTTTAGTGCTATTAAACTTTAAACACGTAAGTATTTCTGGATGTTCCTGATTTTGGCTTGACAGTCCAGATTAGCCAGATTTCAAAAGTACACAGAACACACCATGGTTGGGATTTTTAGTCACTGATGGGATGAGAACGTGTACAGGTGCACTTTGAAAATAGTGCTCCTGGATGGCATATAAACGTCCCAACGTCTCCAGGATGCAGGGAAATTTTCAAAGCAAGGGCGGAGAGGAGTCAGGCACCTATACATCTCCAAATCGCTGCTCGTTGAGTTCCTTGAGCTTGTTATTGGGCTAGGGAAGGCCAGAGGGTGATTTTCTATTCATAATTCACCAAACCTGAACAGTCACATTAGTGCACAGCTGTCGGGTTCAATGTGGGGAACAAATAGCAATTTATTTTGATGGTGAAAACTTGGAACCAGTGTTTTTTTGTGTGTGAAATTGGATGCAGACCTTTCAGCTGACAGTGTGGCCAATTCATTGAACAGCGAAGCTGCTGAACCTTTGATGTTATTCTTCCTCTTCTCTGCAAGGCAGAGACTGGCCCCATCATGGCTGCCAGCTGCCTTTGACACATGGGCTCTGTGGGCAGCTCCTGCCACCTGGGAGAGCTTCCTGGGTCCTGGGTCCACTAATTGGGTGCCAAGTCTACCGTCAGCCTAATTAGAAGAAACAGTTGAAGAAATAGTCACGTGACTGACACAGATACAAATGGATGTTGGAACCCAGAAATTAGCTGGGCATTGGGTTCCTGACCCCGGATTGAAAATCAATACCAAAATGCTTGACTTTTAAAATACATAGAGTCATAGATGTTCACAGCATAGAAACAGGCCCTTCAGCCCAGCTGGCCCATGCCGCCCAGTTTCTATCAGGTAAGTAAGTACCATTTGCCCTATTTGGCCCATATCCCTCTATACCCACCCTGCCCATGTAACTGTCTAACTGATTTTTAAAGGAAAAAATTGAACCCGCCTCTACCACTGCCTCTGGCAGCCTGTTCCAGATGCTCACCACACTCTGTGTGAAAGATTTCCCCTCTGGTTTCTTTTGTATCTCTCCACTCTCATCTTAAACCTATGCCCTCTAGTTCTAGACTCCTCTATCTTTAGGAAAATATGTTGATTATCTACCTTATCGATGCTCCTCGTTATTTTATAGACCTCTATAAGATCACCCCTAAGCCTCATACACTCCAGGGAAAAAAGTCCCAGCCTATTCAGTCTCTCCTTAAATCTCAGACCATCAAGTGCTGGTAGCATCCTCGTAAATCTCTTCTGCACTCTTTCTAGTTTAACAATATCCTTCCTATAATAGAGTGACCAGAACTGAACACAGTATTCCATGTGTGGTCTTCTCAATGTCTTGTACAACTTCACCAAGACGTCCCAACCCCTGTATTCAGTATTTAATATACATGTGCACTTCCACCCACATCTGTGCTTTAGAACAAATTTGCATTGTATATTGGTATATCATGTCCTCAGGAAGTCCATTTATATTTCATAGCCAATAGATTGTTTTATGAGCCTTGGTCATTCTTGTTTTATAAGAAGATACAAAGAGTTTTGGTGTTGTTAGCTGAGGGATACGTTTTGGACACTAGAAAGACTTCCCTGCTCTTCCTCAAATGACAACATAAAATATTTTACATCTACCTGAACAGACATACTCATCCAAACAATAACACTTCTGACAATGTAACACTGATATAGCAGCCTAGTATGTGTGATTAATTATTCAGAGTACCAACTACTTTTCATTGTGAACAAAGCAAACACAAAAAAACAGAGCCTTGATCTAACCCTCTGGTCTACAGTCCATCTTGCAGCTGTCTAGTTTGTGGCTCAACAGAAGATGTACTGAAAAATGGCAGCCTTTCTTGAAATTGGAGCTCAATCTCTGACCCCAGCCCTGCAGAATTTATGCAAGATTCTCTGGAGCACCAGACAACATAACATATGGGGTGGAACTTGCCATAATTTGGCAAAGTGTCAGGCTCAGACTGAAAACTGACGTGTAACTCTGCGGTTGCACAGACCAGTTTCCTCTCCCGATATTGAGCCTCTTTAAAGAATAAAATGAATGGGTGTGGTTTACGCCGTCACTCCAACGCAGCTGGGTCCGACAGATACTACTACCAGCTCCACGGAGATTGTGGCGCCATCTTTATGGGCGACCCAATCAGCCTCCAACATTGAGATGAATGAAATGAAATGAAAATGAAAATGAAAATCGCTTATTGTCACGAGTAGGCTTCAATGAAGTTACTGTGAAAAGCCCCTAGTCACCACATTCCGGCGCCTGTTTGGGGAGGCTGTTACGGGATACCAGGGGCTTTCCCCCCGCTCTATGACAATCATCGCCTGCATCCCCCCCCCCCTCCGATAATCATCACCAGCATCCGCCCTCCTCCTCACCACCACAGAAGTATCATCAGAAATCCATCTCACTGCTCTCTTCCTCCTCACCACATATAAATGAGCCGTGTCCATTGGGCTCGCACTAGGTCCACCCCTGGCACTGCTCCAACACAGGTTTACACTGCCAAGTTGCCATTGTGACGTGGTTGGCAGGGTTCCAACCTAGCAGTGCCAACCTGGCAATGCCAACTTGTGTTGGGGCAGTGCCAGGGCATGGACTGAGTATGTCGCTCTCCTCCCCAGGGCTATACTGACTGTGTAACCCCAGAGAGAGCCCTCGACCAATTCCTGTTTGGCCAAACCTGTTGTAAACCTCACTGGCATGGTGTAATATTGGTGAAGGATGAATATTTAGTGAAAAGGATCATGTGTTGGGAGGGTATTGTTAATAATATTTAAATGCTTTAAAATCTATTCAAATGAAGGGTGTGAATCTGGTGATGTCACCGGTGAGGACACGATGTATAAAAGCTTGGCCTGAGTGGGAGCTGAGCAGAGAGGTCCCGACTGGAACCTGTGTACATCATGTAAATAGTTACTTATGTAATAGCCAGTTTCTATTTGCCTCTCGTGTGGACTCCTCTGTGGTCATATTTTGGCAACGAGGATAAAGCAGAGCTGCAGACGGCACCGCTAATCATTGGAAACCAAGCCATCTCTACTCATAACAATGGAGAAAGGTTTGCACTACTTTCAAAATGCCACTCTGCAAGAGATTGGATGTGTTTTATGTGAGCATAGAAGATTGGACGCAATACGCAGAACGCGCTACTTCCTCAGGGCAAATGCTATAACTGGTGATGAGCACCAGATACTGTTGACTGCCTGTGGAGGGCCCACCTTCAGCATAATAAAATGCCTGTACCCCACATCCTCAAACACAAAGTTGTTTGAGGAGTTCATAAAGCTACGGAGTATAGTACTACAACTGAAGAGCAGATACATAGAGAGATCAGTTCAGCCCATAAGAGGGTCATTCTATGCGGGAAAGAAGCTGTTTATAAACCTGTTAGTGCGTGTTCTCAGATTTTTGTACCTTCTGCTGATGGAAGAGGTTGGAAGAGAGAATAACCCAGGTGGGAGGGGTCTTTGATTATGCCTCCCGCTTTCCCAAGGCGGCGGGAAGTGTAGACAGAGTCAATGGATGTGAGGTGAATTTGCGTGATGGACTGGGCTGTGTTCATGACTCTCTGTAGTTTCTTACAGCTTCGAGCCGAGCAGTTGCCATACTAGGCTGTAATGCAGTCAGATAGGATGCTTTCTCTGGTGCATCTATAGAAATTGGTAAGAGTCGTTTTGGACATGCCAAATTTCCTTAATTTCCTGAGGAAGTATAGGTGGTGTTGTACTTTCTTGGTTGTAGCCTCGATGTGGGTGGACCAGAACAGATTGTTAGTGATGTGCACACCGAGAAATTTGGATCTATCAGCCATCTTCACCTGGGCACAATAGATGCAGGCAGGGTGTGTACGACACTTTGATTCCTGAAGTTGATGACCAGCTCTTTAGTTTTGCTGACATTGAGGGAGAGATTGTTGTCATTACACCATGCTAACAGCCTTGTGGGCCCCAGTATTGAGGACTATTGTGGAGGAGGTGTTGTTGTTTATCCTTACTGAGTGTGGTCTCAGGAAGTCAAGGATCCAATTGCAGAGGGAAGGGCCAAGCACTAAGTTTTGGAGTTTGGGTGTGAACTTAACTGGGATTATGGTGTTGTACGTGGAGCTGCAGTCAATGAATTGGAGTCTTTGTTGTCAAGGTACTCCAGGGATGAGTGTAGGGCCAGGGAGATAGTGTCTGCTGTGGACCGGTTGTGGCAGTATGCGAATCTCAATGGATCAAAGCATTCTGGGAGTATGGAGTTGATGTCTCTCATGACCAAACTCTCGAAATACTTCATATTGATCGATGCCAAGGCCACCAGATGGTGGTGCGTCACAGAGTAATCTGCGGTGTAAATAATAATGGAAGTTACTTGCCAAGTCACTGCTCGCCTTAAGGAAGGCTTGTTATAACCTATATGAGACCTACGGGGTTGGAGCAATCAGACTCCCTGTAAGTCTCGTTGGGGACAAGCTTTCCTGTTGAGGGGGGAACCCCATCAGTGGAGCAATGGACACTATGGCGTGATTCTTTGGTCTTGTTGCACTCGCGCTCAAGCGCAACGGGACCAGTGAATAGCAGGAGAGTCAGAAAACAAGAACCACACCAGGCGCCAAATCGTTTGAGGTGCAGCTGGCCCACTCTTGTGGGCAAAACTGAAATCCTGACGTAGCGTGGCAAGAAACCAATTATCACCACTTAGGCCTATTCCATACAATTGATGGGAACCATCCCACATCCAGTGGCCTCCCTTGATTCAGTGGCATCCCCAGCTTGTGGTCACACTGTAGCTGATTTGTACTCTTGTCGAAAAACATGAACCTGATGGATGGGCTACTGTGGGGAGCCAAGGAGGTGGCAGCCATCTTTGCTCACGCACAGTGAACCTCAGGGCACTGGGCATGCTGCCCCTGTGCTCAGGAGGGGGAGGTGGACAACGGGGGGGGGGGGGGGGGGAAGGGAGGGGGATGCAGCAGGTTAGGGGTGGGCCGCCATAGGTGGAGTCTGCAGGATGGTGGGGTGGGGGGGGGGGTGGGGGGGAATGTGCATGGGTCAGCTGTGCCAACCCCTGGACCTTGTGTTCCTGTACTGGAGGCAACCCTAGCATCTGCATGTCTGCCTCAATGACCATCCATACCTCCCACTGACCGCGGAGGCCTCTGGCCTTGCAGCTGAAGGCTATTGCTAATAAGGAATTGGCAATCATAGTTAAGTTTACACTTTACACACCTTACGCACTTACTCAAGTCCATAGGATGGGTGTCCAGTTTTCCATCCAGCGTTCTCTCATTCCGGTCGTGCCCATGAAGTCCTGGGTTTCACCTCGGGACGGAGGAGCAGCTGGATTAAACCCCGGCTGCCCCTGCATCATCTGACTCTGCCAGCCCTGGCGGTCCCCAATGTCTGTACCATGGTGTTGAAGCCCTTGACGATGCTCTTCAGTGCCTACCTGTGACTGGGACAAGCTCCATAGCACCTCGGCCCTTCTCATCTGAGAACGGGACATGTCCCGCAGCACCTCACCAAGGTCAGCTTGGTACTGAGTCACATCCCCCCATCAAGTCAGACAGCCATGGCCTCACTGACTGCGCAATGCCTCGGACACCTACGCTCATGCTGTCAACGTCGTGCATCAGGCTCTCCACTGCGATCGGCATGCTAGTAGTGTTGGCCTCGGTGCCTCACATTGCTAGCGACATCTCCTGAACCCCTAGCCTCTGGGACTCCTCTAATCGGCTATGGACCTGCTGGAGTGTCACTGACATCTCCCTCTGAATGTCCTGGCTGCACCCTAATATCTCCATCAGCTCCGGGTAATCCACTTCCAAAGGCTCAGCATCAGGCTGGGACCCAGCTGGGTCCTGGGATCCAGCAGCCCTCCGAGTGTTGTCTCACCTGGACGTTACTACCTCCACCAGATGTACATCAGCGACTTTGTGGTGCTCACCAGATTGTGCCCAGAGCCTTTCCACTAACAATGCCTGCCGAGGTGCGGGTGGCTGCGCTGGTGGAGGGTGGGGATGACAGCTGTGACGCGTCGATTGTGGCATCCTTGGAGGTCTCCTCCACGGTGGTCTCATCGGAGGCAGGGGAGGGGAGCCACCTCAGATGGGCCAGCGCTGTCAGCTGGAGGATCTGCAGAGGAATGAAAATATGGTCAATGGGACGGATGGTTCAGTCTGTATGGCAATAACAACTCATATGTGACAGTCCATCCAGGTGAGGCTCGGTGGATCCTCATATCTGCGGCGTGCACCGACCTCCGCATTAGTGACCGCTTTGACCTCGGCCGCCCCCGGAAACACCAGACCTCGTTCTTCGAAGGTCGTGAGGCTTCTTTTATCAGACACCCCCCTGCCAGTCTGGGCCCTCTCCCGACGATTGTGGGAGTGCTTCTCCTGCAGAGACACAGAGAGGGCAGTGTCTCCAAACCTTGGGCCTGGTCGCCGCTGTGCTATGGCTGCGAGCTGATTGGGGTTGGTTGTGCAAGTGCTGTTTAAGTGCTGCTCGTCCTTGTTAGCAGGGGGCTGGCGAGCGCGGTTCTTTCGAATTGGCTGGTAAACTTTCATTTGCGGTGCTAAGCCCATGAGGCCTCATTAAGTGGACCAATTGACATAAAATAGTGTTTATGGAAGCTCTCTGCCACACTTAGAAATCTTTCCGGAGAATTACGCCCTATGTATAAAAGCTCAGTCTGAGTGGGAGCTGGGCAGAGAAGTACCCTCTGGGATCTTTGGACATCATGTAAATAGTTACCTATATAATAAGTAACAAGCTTCTATCCGCTCTCGTGTGGACTCTTCTGTGGTCACAATAATGACTATTCATTTGCTTTTGAGACCATTAACTATCCCGTGAATGCCAGGTGATAGAAGTGAATATTTACCTCTCTGTGTTCTGCCCCTCCTGAAATATACAGTAAAAGCTGAATGACATTCCCAGTTTTACTTTGTTGGGGATTGTTTCCTGACAATACTTCGATTGGATGGTTCTCGCATTGGCCTGATCAGACCGTGAACACCACAGAAACAAGATACATTTCTCACATGCCTGCTGGGAAATATGGCAGCAACCTCCC
The DNA here is from genome assembly GCF_902713615.1 of Scyliorhinus canicula. Lineage (NCBI taxonomy): Eukaryota > Metazoa > Chordata > Chondrichthyes > Carcharhiniformes > Scyliorhinidae > Scyliorhinus > Scyliorhinus canicula. The sequence continues at coordinate 63,258,094 of NC_052149.1, forward strand.
AAAGCCCATTACAGCACCAGAGAGTCTGACACACTCAGCAGCCACGAGAATCCCAGGAAATGCAGTTCCAACTCCCCCTCGTATGACACAGAGTAGTGGATGGCAATTTAAATCGTTGTTTCATCTGTTTTTAAATCTTTCCACTCGTTGCTATTGTTTCAACCCCAGTTGCCAGCTGCTTATTGGATTGGATTGGATTGGATTTGTTTATTGTCACGTGTACCGAGGTACAGTGAAAAGTATTTTTCTGCAAGCAGCTCAACAGATCATTCAGTACATTGGAAGAAAGGGAATTGAACAGAATTCAAGAAAGTACATGAGAATACATAATAGGGCTACACAATATATACAATGTAACTACATAAGCATTGGCATCGGATGAAGCAGACAGGGTGTAGTATTAATGAGGACAGTCCATAAAAGGGTCGTTTAGGAGTCTGGTGACAGTGGGGAAGAAGCTGTTTTTGAGTCTGTTCGTCCGTGTTCTCAGACTTCTGAATCTCCTGCCCGATGGAAGAAGTTGGAAAAGTGAGTAAGCCGGGTGGGAGGGATCCTTGATTATGCTGCCTGCTTTCCCCCGGCAGCGGGAGGTGTAGATGGAATCGATGGATGGGAGGCAGGTTCGTATGATGGACTGGGCGGTATTCACGACTCTCTGAAGTTCCTTGCGGTCCTGGGCCGAGCAGTTGCCATACCAGGCTGTGATGCAGCCCGAGAGGATGCTCTCTATAGTGCATCTGTAAAAGTTGGTAAGGGTTAATGTGGACATGCCAAATTTCCTTAGTTTCCTGAGGAAGTAAAGGCGCTGTTGTGCTTTCTTGGTGATAGCGTCGACATGAGTGGACCAGGATAGATTTTTGGTGATGTGCACCCCTAGGAATTTGAAGCTGCTCACCATCTCTACCTCAGCTCCGTTGATGCTGACAGGGGTGTGACTGCCATCATGGGAAAAAATGTGTGTAAAATATATCAAAAGGGAACCGATGTTCACAGTGGGTCCCTTTTTCCATTGTCTATGATTGCAGCCAGTATAGAATTTCAAAGTATTGCTATCCATAGTGCCCTGGGCCTCTAGGTGTGTGAATTAGACCAAGCACTTTATTCCTCCCAATTATGATGCCTTGAATCTTGATTCAGTTCTCTTCTGTTGCTAAATTCCAGGCATGTTTCAACAGTATGTGAGCAAATAAAACACTTACTGAACATCAGAAATCAAAATCAGTGAATTACATACACTGACAATATAATGCATGCATTTTCGGCTCACAACAGTTATAGTCTGTTATATTTAGTCTTTGCTGAAAAGATTGTGAAACTTGTGGTCTAATGAGAGAGTGTATTACCGGTACTCTTGCACATTTCATTTGAAAAGCAAGTACAAAATCACTCTGGGTCGCTGATCCATGTACACACAGTTCCTTTTCGGCTGAAGGGTTAATTTGTGGCACTTTTTTTAACCACACAGAAACCCCGCGGGGGAACCCCACAAACCTACAGCTGTGCTACTTTGTCAAAAGAAATGACTGCATTTTCATTTCTTGATCTTAAAA